>NC_061103.1:20061811-20096811 GCF_015104395.2 Macrobrachium nipponense
ATGCCGGTGGCTGTTGGGGGGTAGGGGGGGCCGGACAGGTACCGTTCCGCCCTCCACCCCGTTCCTTCCTGATTCCGTCCATTTCCTCCGACCTCATTGAACGCTAACTACCTCGTCATCAACGCTAATCAGCGCTCATTACCGTTCGTCCTCCGCGAAACCACAGACAGAGATGCTCCGTCGTTCGTAGACGGGATTATGAGGGCTGGAGGGGAGGAGATTGGCTAAGGTTGTTCGTAGACGACAAATATTAGACAGGCGACATCTATAGCAGTAATAAAGTCCGAGTGGATCTTTCTTGTTTGTCCGCCCAGGTGGGGCGGGATAGGTAGGGGATCGGGAGGGTACGGGAGACATGACACATACACCCTCCTCCTGCAAACCTGTTTGTCCGCCATAGGTAGGGGCGAGGTAGGTAGGGGATCGGAAGGGTAGGGGAGACATGACATATCCACCTTCCTCCTGCAAAACTTTTTCTGGGGTGGGGTAGGTAGGGGATTGGAAGGGTAGGGGAGACATGACACATCCACCCTCCTTGTGCTAACCTGTTTGTCCCCCCGAGGTGAGGCGGGGTAGGTAAGGGCTCTTGAGGGTATGGGAGATATGACACAACCACCCTCCTAGTGCAAACCTGTTTGTCCAGCCAGTAGGGGCGGGGTAGGTAGGGGAGACTTAATGGACAGCGCCGGGTTCCAGCGCTGCATAGCGCTCTCCATCAAGCTCGTTGTTGAATAAGTGATTTGATTTTGATTTATGAAAATTAGGCAATATCGGCCATTTGCCTCTTGAAAATTGCACTGAAAAGTGATAGTTGGAGAGGTTAGACTGCGAGATTGAAGAAAGGAAGCGGGGTGGAGGTACAAGGCAAAAAATGAATTCATCTAGAGGCCAAAGGGAAGCTGCAAGCATTCTTTAGTACTGCCTACAGTGCACCACGTGAGGCTCAATGAGGCACTACCCGCCCAACCCCCAAACCCCCCGGGGGTTGTCGAATAATTGAAATTTGCCATGTTGAAAATCTGTCAGGCTTACCTATAATTGCCTTTTTATCTCCCTCAGTCTCTGTTTTTTTATAATTTCTCTCTCTCTCTCTCTCTCTCTCTCTCTCTCTCTCTCTCTCTCTCTCTCTCTCTCGATTTCCTTTGAACATCACGTTACCGCTCCTATCTTTTTTTCTCTCAATGACTACATTGATAAGAGAGAGAGAGAGAGGACTCCCGTTCTCTACCAAGAACATAAAACATTCCTTGCAAAAACCAAGTTCATAAATCCAATGCTCGCAACGGTAGGGGAAATGTCAGAGCGGGTGTAATCGAGATATCTGGCGAGAGAGAGAGAGAGAGAGAGAGAGAGAGAGAGAGAGAGAGAGAGAGAGAGAAGAAATAAAAGATCACAAGCAGAAATCAAGATATCCAACCACCAAAGACAGATAGAAGTCGCATCACAACAGAACGCAATGATGGCCTTTGCTGATGTACAGTCTTGTTCAAGTGCAGGATTGTCATCAGTTTATCATTTTAGTTAACATTCATTATTTTTCCCTAAAAGCCCATACTTTCATTTCAGCGCTTAGGTTATGCCCTAAATTCCATAATCCATCCATCCATCCATCTAACAAAACGCGGCCGTTTTCCGTTCGGGAAAAAGTTCACTTGTTTTGCACGGGATCTTTGATAAGTCTCTCTTGTGTCTCGGTATTGTACAAAGATTTTCTGGGGATCCTCCGTCCTTATTATTATCACGGGTCATTTGCGCGGGATGAGAGGTCTCGGCACTGTTATTTTACGCCACCTGAAGCCGACACGGTGATGGAATCTCTCGAAAAGACAGAGAGAGAGAGAGAGAGAGAGAGAGAGAGAGAGAGAGAGAGAGAGAGAGAAAGGTGGGTGGTTAGAAAGGAGAGAAAAAAAGGCACGAGATACAGACAGATAATTATGCAAAACCAAATGTC
Organism: Macrobrachium nipponense; assembly: GCF_015104395.2. Lineage (NCBI taxonomy): Eukaryota > Metazoa > Arthropoda > Malacostraca > Decapoda > Palaemonidae > Macrobrachium > Macrobrachium nipponense. The sequence continues at coordinate 20,063,763 of NC_061103.1, forward strand.
TTGGATACATAATGACAAGTTGCTGTGGTTAAGGTATTCTTTGTAGTACTGAAAATTATTCATGCGCACATGCGCTCTGTTTCTTTAGAGGATAGATGGTGTATGTCTACATTTCTTATGAATACTTGTTACAGTCAGTGTATGACTGCAAACACTTTTTACATACATACATATGCACTAACATGCACAACTCCACCAGCAACATGACTTTTTCCATGTCAATGGATCGCCCCATATAGTAAATAACCATAACCACAGAATAAACTGGAATTTGTCACGCATAATTAATAGCAGCAAATGTCGGTACAAATGCCAGATGATAGAGTCAGCCTTGATTAAACAAATACATGCAATGAACATCTCAAAGGGCGCCTGGGATTCAGATATCATAGATAAAATCTTCCTTCAACCAATGCTTGAGAAGATTAAAGAAGTATTGTCAATGGGGTGACTTAGTAAAACGGCTACCTATGGATGGACATTTTGGTATAAATTCCGCTTGTTCCTTCCCTTAACAGTAACACGTCCTCAGCAACTCTGTACCTGGCATAATTAAAGTCGTTACTTTTAACTTGTCTTATTCATTCTATCTTCTCTCCTCACAATGAACGTTTGGTGTCTGAGCAGTCTCTTTTAACCTTTTTTTTTTTTACTTTGTTTTTTTTGTTTTGTGGAAGTTTTAAGACTATTTTCAATATATGTGATTTTCTGTTTTTTGCACTTTTATTGTATTTTATTTATAAATGTGTCTTTATCTTTCACAGACTCATGATACACAGAATTTCATGTGCGAATACGTTTTTCTTGGAATGTAAATTTGTATCAATTTTTTACACTCCTTGTATCATGGACCCATCCCCTGGAGGTTTTATATGTGTATTTACTGACCTATATATATATATATATATATATATCATATATATATATATATATATATATATATATTATATATATATATATATATATATATATATATTATATATATATATATATTGCTATGGCAAAATGAAAGCACTACCATCCTTATTTAGTGCAAAACAAAACTGTGATGAGTAAAGTCCACATGTTAGGTGTCAATCACATGTAAAACTCGGTTGGTAGGCTTTAAATGAAATCTAATTTGAGGGTAAAAAGATTCTGTCACCGTCTCTTTAAAACTTTGGCCACTGTCAAGAAAAATTCGGTCTGGGTTTAACTGAATGACAATCGGTGAAAAAAAAGGATTCGTCACTGGTTGTCAAATAGTGTGCCACACTTACTGTTGACTAAACACTGTTTTGTCTGTATCCCAGAATATTTTTGTCGACATCGAGAGGAATTTCTAAGAAATGCAGCTGTAATTGGTAGCTAAGATAAAATTGGTGATTAGCAAACAGAACTTAATCTAGTGATGACTACGATGTCGATCAACACGTAATGGAAATGTGATTTGTTTTATAAAGAACTTTGGTTATTGTCAACACGTATTCAACCAGTGGTGTTGTCTATCACAGCATCAAAGTTGTATTGCCTTCAGAAAACGAATCATTTATAGAGGAAACGAATAACAAAGATTTACGGGACTATATCATACGTAAAATAGATTACACATGCTTCAGCATTTATCTTATCAAATGAACATACCCACATTGTCAAAACAAAGCGTAAAAAAGAAATAAAAAAAAAGAGGAGCAATTGTACAAAATTGATGGTTTGCATCCGTGTGCTACTGTGAAGAAAACGGGGCTCGGAGTCTATAAAAAACGAGCAATGGAGGGTCGACTTAAAAAGAGTTGGCGCCTTGGTCTAACCCCTGAAGACAAGACTGTAGCGTCTGACATTCCACACCACACTTCGTGATGGATGAGTGAGGAAGCTCCCTCAGGGAGATAAAATAATGGCGGTGCTTCCTAATTACACGTCATTGCCACCATATATTTCTCAGATACGCTAGGGTCCCGCTTTACCTTCTTTTGCGCTGTTCGTGCTTCTTATTTCTGCCGTTGGATGTAATCAGAACTGCTTGAGACATCCTAAACCTGATGGAAATTTCGCATGGAGAGAACGTAATTTGTTTCAGGGTTGATTTCTCTTTCTTTCTCTCTGTCTCGCTTTACAAACATTCAGCCATAGGGCCCCTTTGAACAAACATCTGGCGTCTAATTATTTTCACATTTCAGGAAATACTTTCAGATCTGTATCTCAGTCTAGAGTATTCATTATAGGTCATTATGAGACGAAGAGCTACCGTGGAGAAAGCGGTGGCGCAGCTAAAGTAACGTTTAGGTGAAATATAATCCTACCTGATGTTTGTCTCCTAAGAATTGCCACAAAAATACATTAGATCTCTCTCTCTCTCTCTCTCTCTCTCTCTCTCTCTCTCTCTCAAGAGTATCTTAAACCTATCTTATACCCACATTATGAACACAATCAGATTTTCAGACGCGCAAAAATATGGCATAGGTATCGTCAATAAGAAACATACAGAGGACATGATATAAATTAGCAAGAAGCCAGTTGAGAGAGAGAGAGAGAGAGAGAGAGAGAGAGAGAGAGCGAGAGAGAGAGAGAGAGTGGGAGTACAATAGTGGAACGAGTCCTACAGAGAAAAGGTGGAAAAAAGTGAAATATCTTTCTGGCGAAAGACTCCACGCCCTCGAGATAAGAGCCACTGTCAATCCTGTGTGTCCCTTTCCTCACTGATTGTGGGAGAGAGAAACCACAATAAGCACAGTCGTGAAACAATTCCGACCATTTTTATTAACCCTGATAAAGCGGTGATAGCACGCAGCGTCCGTCTTGCTTAGGGAAGGGGCGCATTGGAGGACACCAATCCAATGCTTACTTGAGGTCATCTTCGGCTGGTTACCAAGGACGAGAGCGCGCGGGAACGGGGCGTCACTCGGCGCCCGGCACTTATCATAACAGACGTAACCCAGAATCAATGTGAAATTTACGCGTAATGGATGATCCCGGCGAAATTGGATAATGCAGCAGATAACTCCCGGGATAATGCAGTAATGATGATAAAAAAAAAAAAAAAAAAAGAGGCTGAAAGATGCAGGGGGAAAATGACGTTCTTTTGCCGACCCTAATAATTTGATGGTAGACTCAAGGTTCGTGAGTAGTCTTTTAAGGGAAAGCTAAGAATTTCTTTGATTGGTTTAAATTGTTTGTGTTTCGTCATTCTAACTCGGCCGTTTGGGACTTTCTGATTATTATTATTATTATTATTATTATTATTATTATTATTATTCCTGTGGTATGGTCAATTTATGTCTCTCTCTCTCTCTCTCTCTCTCTCTCTCTCTCTCTCTCTCTCTCTCTCTCTCTCTCTCTCCAGTAAACAAATTGTCGTAAATTGCAATTCCGGCTTATATAAATATTAGTTTCTACGAAAATCTCAAAGATCAAGGATGTATCACGTATTTCTTGGTGCCGTGAATATAGTCGTTGTTAAATTTTTGCCTTCGCATCATAGTTCTCCTGAATACATTCATTCAGATATGTCCTACGCAGTGACAATCATTTCTTGTTGAAAAAGAAGAGTAATGCTATAGTTACTATGTAGAAAACCCGTGCCATTCATTCGTATGAAATGAGATATCTAAGTAACAAAGTTTATCCCTAGGTTAAACAATTCTATGAATTACCGAGAAAAGAATAACATAAAAAAAATGGTCCCCAATTTTCTCATTTCATGTGAGAGGAAACCTTTCTCCCTTTCACAATGATGGAAGACAAAACCGCTAAACATAATATAGAATGCGTTTTCGAAATTTACTTTAGGAACCATACTCACTTTTTTTAGATTATTCGCTTTTTAATAATCAAGGGTCCGACAAAATGGGGATGAAGAATAAGAGAACGTTTTAGTTTCAAGTATGCTCAGCAATATGCGAGACAGACTAAAGACAGTTGTGTATGTGACGAGGGAGGGGGTGGGGGAAGATTTGATAGATGGAAAGGAGAAAATGGAATATAGAAGACTGGGATAGAAAGAGAGCTCTGGATCCAGTAATGCGTAATGATCTGATTAGATTGCTTTGTACTGGAATAATAATAACAACAATAATAATAATAATAAATACTGAAGTTCATCTAGACTCATTTCACAGTAGGTTGTAAATGGTGTGACTAAAAGTAGTAGTTATGACTTGTTTGTCTTACGTTTTCATAAGTTGTATTAACAGAAATCTGTCACATTCACAATTTAGGCCTGATCCCTTTCATCTGCCGAGAGAGAGAGCAGCCAGATTCGCTGAACAGCAGCACCAATATGCAGGAAATGTTTAGCCTCGCTGTTCGAACTTCTCAAGAAGAATCAGGAGTAAAATATAGGCCTTAATATGGCCTAGTTCTTGAACTCTGCTCTGAAGGTCGATATTTTTCTACTGTAGAAAGAAAACAGAGTCGTTATATCGTATATGTATATATATGTTTGTATATATATATATATGTGTGTGTGTGTGTGTGTGTGTGTGTGTATGTGTGTGTGGGTGTGTGTGTGAGTGTATGTATGTATGTATGTATGTATGTATATGTATATAAAAAAAATCTAATACTTTCCAATTGACTCTCCTTTCACGCCAACACTCTACTTAACCCCTCGTTGCCACCAGTAGCATTGCTATCATCGCCTAAATCAGCTAAACCTGATAGTGATAGTTCGGTGTCAGCGACCTTAGTGGGTGGACGCTAGATAATTGACAATCAATCAGCTTGAGTGAGATAGCCAAGGCGAAGACGTCAGCGAGAAGATGGAGATAGATGTGGCGGGTTCTTATCTATTTATTTAACTGATTTATTCTTTTTATTTTTTCTTTTATTTCCTCAGCATTGGCTCAGACTTCGAATGAATATTTCTAAAAAGTCTCTGATTTTCTGTAAACTATTAAACGTTTTCCTTTAAGTGTATTTTTCCTTGTAAGTAGATTCTGTAACGATCTAAAGATATCTTTTTTTATTCCTAAACTTGTTATCATCGCTCATACATAATTATCAGTCAAATCTGGCAGGAGTTAGTCAAGCCATTCTGGAGACATATTTAAGCCTCTGAGTAAATTCATTAGCGTCTATTGGAATCCACTTATCTTTAAGATCAATTGATCGAGTCATGGTCCTAGCAGTCGATCAAAAGATCCCCATCATCCTCCTCAACAGGCAAGACTCATCATACTCGTATGCTAAGACGATAGTCGATATACGAATCTCGAACATTATCAATAGATATAAAACGGGGCTAATGCGGGAGAGGTATTCGAACGCGCCGATGAAATGAGAACCACTACTCATTGCTGTTTTGTTTACATCCACCACGTCAAGGCTGCGCCGTTGCTTCCCAGGTGACTATTAAATTTATGCCTCCACCTGCTCGCTCGCTGACGTCAGGATTCTTCTCAAAGATTTTCCCACTTCCATCACACCATTTTCCTCTTTATTCTCCCACCATAATGATGTCGTCACGATTATCTGTTTCCTCACCTTGACATCTCTCACGACAAGAGGATGTTTTATCACTGAATTTGCTGATTTATGAAGTTTTAGTCTCGGGATTATTCATGGGGTTTTAGACTCATGCTCTGCTTCCCAGTGTAAGGGGACGTTTATTTTGAGCTCGGCATTGTCATGCCTTAGAATGAAAATGACCTGGTGGATCTGTGTCACAGCTTCTTGTTCAAAGAGAGATCTTGTCTTCAGAATTTTATTACGTTTTCATAAAGAAGAGTTTCAACTGAGTTGGCGTGTTTTTACATGTGCCAGCAAATTTCTTTTTTAAATGTAAAGGCCCCTTCAAAACGTTTAAGCATACCTAAAATATTTAAAGTGTGTGTAAAGAAAGTGTACCTGGACACTTTTCTGGACATTTGGAGTCTTCTCAAGCTATTAAGTTTTGACAATATATTCTGAATTGTCCACATGCACAAGGGTTTAACCATTCTGTGATCATACTTTCCTATCTACTACTAAGAGGAATTTGAAGTATGTGAGATGTACCGATGCATAAGAAATATTCTAAAATGTCCAGTTTATTTGATGGTATTGTATTTAATCAAAATTAGAAGGAATAATAAAAAATTTATTTTATATAACTTAGGAGATGCAAATGTGATAATTATAAGTGCATTTCCAGTGTAAACATGTACATTAGTATTCGTAAAGACTTACCATTTCCTTTTGGATAATATTATTACAGAAATGTGAAGTCGTTTGTCAACAATGTTTCCACTTCATAAATGAGCAAAGTAACTATAAACAATGGCATCATACAACTTCCTCCGCGTCACACGGAATTTCTCGTGATTCGGAATTTACCGGGAGATGATTCAGTCAGCAAAAAGGGTAATGTCTTTTTTTTTTTTTTAATTACTCTCTTACTTTTTTGGCTGACATCTCCAAAGGTATCTAAGCAAATTACCTGTAAAACAGATTAATGACTGAAATATATTTTTTTTTCTGACTGTCTCTTTCTCTTCAAAGACTTCGCGATAACATGGCGTATCGTATAGACCGGAAAACAAAGTATTTTTCTGAAGATTAGTAGTTTCTCTCTCTCTCTCTCTCTCTCTCTCTCTCTCTCTCTCTCTCTCTCTCTCAATGAGGAATAGTTTCCCTTCTTGACAGGCACCCAGATGAGATGTCAAAGAAAATATGGTGAGAAAAGAGACATCTTTTCCATCGACAAGAGAAAAATTCTCTCTCTCTCTCTCTCTCTCTCTCTCTCTCTCTCTCTCTCTCTAGAGAATGTCTAGGTAAATTAATGTTGAGTCCCTGACGCCAATTACTGTCTAGGTAAGAGTCAGGAACCACGTGGGAGCGAAGGTATTTTTAGGGAAATTTACATACTTGTGACGTTGGTAATATCCTTCACAGTGCTTCCCGCACTATTTTGTCACCACCTCTCTCTCTCTCTCTTCTCTCTCTCTCTCTCTCTCTCTCTCTCTCTCTCAAATAGACATAAAGCACGAGTTTCCTGGCTGTTTACACGTGTAGATAACAACGACTACTTTTTTTGTTAAAAGTGAAGACGTCCTTGTATAGTATTGCAGACTTTATAAACATTTACGCACAATCTTCGAGTTATGTAGTGTCTTGCCTCCATTTTCCAAAAGAAAATATAAAGAAAGGTAAATTAGAAAGAAAATATAAGAAAAATTAAAAAAGAACATCGATAGAAAAATAAAAATTTAGCAGGACTAAAATTATATTTGCTTTAATGAAATATAGGTCATGCCTGCGTGAGGACACTTTTGACAATCAGCGCTTAAGGCTGTGAAAAGGAGTTGGAGTGGTTGGACAGCGTGATAAAGCGATCCAGAAAATAAATGAGAAGTATAAGGATCTTTATAAAGGTGGAACTTGGAGGAAACACGACCTTTGCACTAAGAATTAATAGCTAGAGAGGATGGGCAGCAAAACTGAGGAAAGGAATAGGGAGCCAAAGCCAAGTAAAAGGCTAAAATGTGGGCGGAGCTAGGGGCCGAAGGGACGCTGTAACCACCCTTTAGTAATGCGCCTACAGTGCACCACGAGAGGTGCACTGAAGGCACTAACGCCCTAGAAGTCAATTTTATTTCCTTCAATCAACCTCTGTCCCATCTTCCGCCGTAGCAACGACGTTGGCCATCGGCTCTTGGGATTAATGTTGTCTTTGAAAACAGAAAAAAAAACATGGTGAAAACGATAGCCAACAGAAGCCAAGTGTAGTATTGTTTAGCCAAGTGCTTGCTATATGTGCTTTGGGTATCCATAAACATTTAGTTCTTCATTTTACTCTTTGTTATTCTGTATTTTTATATGAATATTTTTCATATGAAAATACATACGAACACACACATATATATACATATAAATTTTTGTATATATGTATGTATCTAAATATATATATTTGTATATAGATATATATATATATATATATATATATATATATATATATATATATATATATCTACTGATCGCTATTTACCAGATTGGTATGTAATTTTTATAACCACAATGCTCTCCTAACTTCTCGAAGTCTTGGCGCTTTTTGGATCTAAGGCTTCGTAGTATCCAGGACCCATTGGTAGTGACAAACGCTTATCCAAAAAGTGTGACGAATTCGGGAAATTAAGAGGGCCTTGTGGTTATTACAATTACATACCACTCTGGTAAAAAGGGAACAGTACATTATAAATATGTAAATACACCAATTTTTGCTTTTATATATAATTTATTATATATGATATATATATATATATATATATATATATATATATCTAATATTGTATTTGGGGTTTTTTTTTATATATATCTATATATATATATATATATATATATATATATATAGATATATATATGTATGTATATATATGTGTGTGTGTGTGTGTGTGTGTTGTGTGTTTGTGTGTGTACACTGCTCATTTAAGAGTTGGTATTCTTTGGTTTATATACTCGTAGTCTAAACTCTTAACCTCTTCTCTCAATCGCTAAACTAAACTGATTAACATCCTCCTTATTCTGTCATTAAATTCCTCATAATCTCATAAGCAAATAAACTTCAGAAAACACAAATGAAATATGTGTCTGTTAATCACCGTCACAGCATCAAGAGCCCACCTTGTTTAACCGACCTCATTCTTTGCTTGTTTGCATGGACATCACACTGGTAGCTTGCACAGATTGCTAACGATTCCGTAGGTCCATTTATAAAAGAAGGTACACATAGAGAAGCTATTTCATACACTTGATAATCCCTCTTTTCTTGAGTCCACCAGCTAAAAGCATTTCGCAGTAAGAAGCGAAGTCAATACAGAGGATTATGTGGGAGGAAAAAGTTTGCTCACTCTACGGGATTCTCTCATACAATTCCGTTTATTACCTAGTGAGCTTCATTTCTTTTCTGTGAATAAACGTCTTCTTCTTCTTCTTCTTCTTCTTCTAAGAATTTAGTCCCATTTCCTCATGCAGGTCGGCCGCTCGAGTCTTTCGCCTCCCTAAATTTTGATATTGGCTTTCAATATCATCTCTAGCCGGTGTCAACAATCTTCTATCCTCAACATATCTCCTCCTGAACTGCTTCCTACCTCTTCCTTCTCTAAGTTGTTTCAGCATTTTTCTAAGGCACTGAGAGACAAGCGTGATCTTAAGGAATATACGATGATCTAATCCTTGTTGTTACTAACAAATTATGATGTGACACACACACACAGGCGATTTTTCACAGAAATGAGAAAAAGACCGTGTGTGCGTGTGTGTGTGCGTGCTCACGTATGAGAGAGAGAGAGAGAGAGAGAGAGAGAGAGAGAGAGAGAGAGAGAGAGAGAGAGAGAAAAGACGGTTTTGAATAAGAAGTGTAACACTAGAACTAAATTTAACCCTTGAGATAATCTTGTCTGCATTAATATTATAATCTATCTGGGAACATTTGACAGTCAAAATTATATTTCAGTAAAGTACGTGGCATAGAAATAGAGATTCGTGATATGTTCATAGAAGTGCAGTGTTTAATAGTAATATCCTCAACGAAAAACGTTAACTCAGAGTGACTCTCTAATATTCATAATGACCGTACCAGTGACACTGATGCATAAAGAAAACTGTACCCTTCAAGGTGAGAAAAAGTAAGGTTAAATGACTTAACATGAGCCTCTTATTGAGAACACTGGCTCATGCCATAGGCTGGCTAATAGTACGTTATTATCTTGAGAGAGAGAGAGAAACACAAATAGGATTCACCCATTTGCAATTTTTTTTTGCCACTTAAAGGAATTCATGTTTTCCAAGCTAGCAAGGTTTCCAAACAATTTAATTCGTTTTACTCAACAGCTTTCCAAGGACTTTTGTCTAAAAGCCCTCGGCTTTACTTTAATAAAAAAAAAAAAAAGGCTTAGCGTTTTGCTTTAAGTACTGGAGGGTCCTTAATGACTTCTAAAGGTCATGTTGGTGCGTCGTAGTCATTCAGGTTCGTTAGCATGATGACTTTGAGATGGCTTTGCAGGGAGTGATGAAGTTACAAGGGTGCTGTCACCATGATGATGATGATGACGTTAAGAGGGCGCCTTGGCAGACTGAAGCTAGGAACGCCTCGTTATCATGAAGACCTCGAGAGGGTCCTTTTACTGTAACGAGGTCCTTAGGATCCCTTTGATGTGATTGATTTGAGTTGGTCTTGCTTGCCGGATGAAATCAAGATGTTCCTGTTATGAAAGGAATAACGTGAGAGAGGGACACATAGTAGATGCCAAGGTGTTTAAAGGATTCTGTTGGCTCAGTGAAATTACGAAGGTCACATGAGCCGGATGAATTGAAGAAGACGTCGTTGGAACAATTTTAGTATGATGACTGTCTTACTGATGCATCTTGTGTGAAATGGCTGATGATAATGAGAGAACTCTGTTGGTACAATGAAGTAATGAGAATCCCATTGGTGTGAGGAATTTCAGTGTCCTTTTGGCACAATGAAACTGTGATTCCCGCTAGTGTACTGACTATCAAGGGATCCTATTTACCTAATGATGTTGTTAGCAACTAATTAATGTGGTGTGTTTGTGAGGATTCAGTTAGATAATGCTGTGGGGTCCCTTTGATAGGACTTTGAAAGCATCCTGTTGGCATCATGACGGTACTGGCGACCTTAACAAGGTCCTGTTGGCTCACTGAAATTATTAGAGCCCTACTTGTGTGATGAATTTTAAAGTCCGTTTGAGGTCCTGCTGTTGTGATTGCTTTTAGAAGATTCTTTTGGCATGAGTTTTTCAGGATCAGATGAATGCAAGGAATTTCAGAAGTTTGTATGATGAACTCAAGAAGGTATGAAGTTATGAAAGTCCCCCCTGAGGTTCTATGAAGGTATGAAGTAAAGTCCCCCCTGAGGTTCTAGAAGTATGAAGGTTTGAAGGTCCCCCCTGGAGGTTCTATGAAAAAAAAAAAAAAAAAAAAAAAAAAAAAAAAAAAAAAGGTAAAAAAAAATGAAAGTTATGAAAGTCCCCCTCTGAGGTTCTATGAAGGTATGAGTTATGAAAGTTCCCCCTGAGGTTCTATGAAGGTATGAAGTTATGAAAGTCCCCCCTGAGGTTCTATGAAGGTATGAAGTTATGAAAGTCCCCCCTGAGGTTCTATGAAGGTATGAAGTTATGAAAGTCCCCCCTGAGGTTCCTATGAAGGTTATGAAGTTAATGAAAGTTCCCCCTGAAGGAGTTCTATGAAGGTATGAAGGAAAAAAAAATTATGAAAGTCCCCCCTGAGGTTCTATTGAAGGTATGAAGTTATGGAAAAGTCCCCCCTGAGGTTCTATGAAGGAAGTAATTGAAGTTATGAAAGTCCCCCTGGAGGTTCCCCCTATGAAGGTTGAAGTTATTGAAGGTTCCCCTGAGTTTCTATGAAAGGTAATGAAGTTATGAAAGGTTCCCCCCTGAGTTCTAATGGAAAGGTATTGAAGTTTATGAAAGTTCCCCCGCCCTGAGGTTCTTATGAAGGTATGAAGTAGAAGTCCCCCCTGAGGTTCTATGGGAAGGGTATGAAGTTATTGAAGGTTCCCCTGAAGTTTCTTATGAAAGTATGAAGTTATGAAAGTCCCCCCTGAGGTTCTATGAAGGTATGAAGTTATGAAAGTCCCCCTGAGGTTCTATGAAGGTATGAAGTTATGAAAGTCCCCCCTGAGGTTCTATGAAGGTATGAAGTTATGAAAGTCCCCCCTGAGGTTCTATGAAGGTATGAAGTTATGAAGGTTCCCCGAGGTTTCTATGAAAGTAAATGAAGTTATGAAAAGTCCCCCTTTGAGGTTTCATGAAAGGTTATGAAAGTTATGAAGGTTCCCCTGAGTTTCTATGAAAGTATGAAGTTATGAAAGTCCCCCCTGAGGTTCTATGAAGGTATGAAGTTACGAAGGTCCCCTGAGGTTCTGTAAATCTGACCTGTTAAACGTGATTTTTTTAGGGTCTCGCTGGTGTAATTTCTTTGATAGGGTCTTGTTAGCAAGAAGAAGCTATAAAAATTTTACTTTGTTTGATCACCTTGGAAAGGTCTGTGGGTCCCACTAATGTGATGACCCTAATGGTGACCTTGTACTATAATGAAGTTCTGAGGTTCCCACTGTTGTGATGACTTTATTAAGGTTCTGTTGGCAAGGTGAAGTGATGAGAACCTCATTGGTGTATCAAGTTACAAGGATCCACAGATGTGATGATTGAAAGGTTCCTTCGGGTCACATGGAAATGTGACGACTTCAAAATATCTTATAATTTGATGAAGTCGCAGAATATCGTCGGAGTGATGACATCAAAAGGAGTCTGATGGAGCAATGTTACAAGGGTGCCATAAATATGATATCCTAAAGTGTCCCTATTTTCTCAAAGAGCCTGCAATGGATTTGAGTGTGTGATGTGGAGGGTCACACTAGCACATTAAAGTCTTGGAGTTCACCTAGCATAATAGCATTAAATTTGCTAGAGGGCCATTTGTGTGATGATTTGATAGGGACTTTTGGCGTCATAAAGCTACCAGAGACACGTTGAAGCAGTGACTTCGACAGGACCCCTATTAATATCAAGTAATAAAGGTCCCATTGGTAGGATGATCTTCCAGGAAGGGAGAAATATGGATGTCAAAAATGGGAGAGAATGCGAAATTCTCCTAAAACGAGTATGGAGGGTAGAGAAGTCTACCTATAGGAAGGTAATTGGACTGCAAGGGGTATATTAGTAGTGACACAGACTGAAAGAAGACGACCTTTAGTTGTTTGTCATGCGTTGACAGAGAGATCTCTCCGACGATTTTAGCCTAACACGAATCCTTTTTTTCTTTTTCCATAGTTGAAAAACTCTGTAACTGGAATAATTTTACCTACCTTATGCATTTGCTGGATTTTCTGGGGTATCATTTTGCCGATGAGTTTTCATGATCACTTACAGGCAACAGAAATAATACAAGCCAGAGATTTCAAGTCAAGTGATACCAAGTGAGTCTGTCCTCTTTTTTCGTTTTATTTACTTCATTTCTCTCTCTTCCCTTTCATATTCTGTCTCTATTCTACTCGAACTCAAGTCCGAGCATTACTCACTTGCGAAAGGGTCAGTAGGTAGGGCGTCCCAGGTCTAAATCAAACAAGAAAAAGAATGCTGTAGGATATATGGAAATTTTTTTTTATGAAATCTAGGTTGTCAAGTCAAGCAGTGGGGCACTTTCGACCTTCCAACGCTTCAAACAGTGAAAAGAGGGTGTAGGAGTGGTTGCACAGAAAAATAAAAAGATCCAGAAAAATAAAGGATTTGAGGTACAAAGATCTAAAGTGAGAGAACCTCACAGTTGCACTATGAAGTAATCTTTAGAGAGGCTGATCGAGAAGACTGAAGAAAGGAAGCGGAAATTGAGGTAAGATTAAAGAATATCTAAAGTTTTTACTTACTTATTTGCGGCTTATTGACAGCATCAACACTGAACAAGTGGCCGGGCAGAATTAACGATGTATGATTTAATAAATAAGTTTTTTCAATCAAACAAATCTCCGTGACTTTTGATCAAATACCAAATCTTGATATATATGTTCAGAAAATGCCGCTATAGTCACTTTTAGCAAGAAGATCCAGTGGCTTTCATTTAACCAACATCAAAAGGTAGCTTCGGCATAATGCGTGGCTGAAGTTAATTGAAAGCAGGTGTTTCCATCTTACTCAGAGGACGGAAAAAATTAAACTTATTAGAATTGATCATTAAATTTTGGGTATTTTAGGAGATGTGATCTTAGATCTCTCAGATAAGACCGTCTGTTTTGCCTGTTGCTTATCTTTCATCACAAGATATCATTTTTTACTTTTAAAAATCGCAAGAGATTAATCATATGTTAAGATATTGAGATTTCACCTTAACTAAAATACGGTTATTTTTAGTATAGATTACCTATAGTAAAGCCAGTTATTTTATACAGATAGTAACTGATTTATTACGTGGATTCCTTACCCCGTTAATAGTAAGGGCTGATATTTTCTTTGAGTTATTTCCGTATTTACTTATTTTTGCTAAGCAACGCATTTCTCCTCATCATCACTGTCAACAATGACGAGAACTTTGCTTTAGTTATTTAGAGTAACAATGTTTAATGTCTTTTTTTGAAATGGCCGATTTTTTTTAACTAGGAAACCGAGAAAGAAGCCCAGAACAAATATTGGATTAAAAATCCTTATTTCGATTACGTATGAGGTCGTAATTTTATGGTAATTATCCTTATGATCATTTTTTTTATTGTGGTTAGTTCTTTGAGACTAATTATTGTTATATGATCACGATTCGTGATCATATAACAATAATTAGTCTCAAAGAACTAACCACAATAAAAAATAATATATATATCTATATATATATATATATATATATATATATATATATATATGTATATTATATAATATATATATGTGTGTGTATCTATATATATATTCATGCAGACTGGCACTGAAAGACCATAAACAGACGGGCGTGGAATGATATGTCTGAGGCCTGTGTCCTGCAGTGGACTAGCAACGGCTGATAATGATGATAATGATATACTCATGCGATATTGTGGGATGGTGAAGAATGGGTGCCACGGTAATTATTACATTGGTTAGGGTGCAATCACTAAAAAAAAGATTGAGAAGCACTGATCACGATTATCATGTGATTATATCATACATGTATCATGCCAACCACGAATTCAGTCGTCATGAAAGTGAAAAAGACTGTGGTTACTGATATCATTTTGAAGGTTTGCATTTTTTTTCACCAAATGATAAACCAGACACAGCATGTAATCCATTATAGTAGTATTTGTCGGGTTTTCATTTAATTGCCAGAAGAAAAACAACTTCAAAATGTAAAAAAAAAGATACCTTATAAAACTATCAGACACATCACTATAACCAACACCATCATTCACCATTAAAATTAAAGGAAGCCAAAGATAACAACTCTTTAAGTAAAGCCCGAATGATGAGAGAAAAATCAACAGAAGTTATTTGGAAAGTCAAGAAAAGAAGAGTAAAAACAGTCAACAAAATTACTTGGCAATGGTACTTATTTGTACGTGAAAATCGTGGAAGGACTGTACTTATTATTGCACTCGTATGTGTATGCAGACCGTTGACAGAGAAAGAGAGAGAGAGAGAGAGAGAGAGAGAGAGAGAGAGACGGAGGTCTGAATTTGGAGGTAATGTCTGCACAAATATTTAAAATAAACAGTAAACAAAAATAAGTTTAGAAATGATAATGAAAAGTAATACAACGATTAACCGATTGGAAAGAATAGAATAGAATGCCAGGAAGTACAAGTTTATGTAAGAGAGAGAGAGAGAGAGAGAGAGAGAAAGTCTGATTCTGAAGGTAATTTCTTCACAAATATTTAACATAAGTTGTAAAAGAAATATGTATAGAAATGATATTGAAAAAGGAATACAAGATGAATAGATTGGAATAGAATAAAGAGGAATGCCAAGAAATGAAAATGTAGGTGAGCGTGTGCGTAAGAAGAGAGAGAGAGAGAGAGAGAGAGAAAGCGAGAGGAGCGCCTTTCACTATCGAACAAAATATGCAGACCTAGACAACGTAAATTGTTACCACTGGATTTATAGGAACGTATCAGTAACAAAACGTGGTCGTTAGATTTTGTACAAATATTTCCAGGAGTAACAAAATGACAGAAGAATATTGAGATCATTATGCTATTCGTGTCTCTCGTAATTAACCAGTTCGGAAGAGTCAACTAAAGATTATACAAAAACCACAAATATATATAGTATATATATATGTGTGTGTGTGTATGTATGTATGTATATATCACATCACTGTGACATTTTATACACAAACTTTAAAGTAAAAATGTTCAATATTCAATTCGCTCTAGCTCGGGAATAACACCGAAGGGGATATCATTGATATACTATATAAATGATATATTTGTACATACACACATATACATATGTGTATGTGTATTTTTATTCATATTTGCACATACATATTTATATATTATATATATATATATATATATATGATATATATATATATATATATATATATATATATATATATATATATATATATACGTGTGTCTGTGTAGTGATAGATAGGAGAGAGAGAGAGGGGAGGGAACCATAATAAATAAATAAAAAATAAACACGTTACAGAGATAGAAAAGAAACTCTCCACTCAATGACAAGTAAATTCGTCGAGCTAAGACGTGACTCGGAATATGATTACTCCCACTTTCTATTTACATCCCCCGACTCTTCTTCTTCTTCTTCTTCTAAACATGACTGTTAGTTTGGCCGGGTCACTTCCACTAAAAAAATGTCTCGAGCTCGAGTAAGATTAGATACACAACAAATAAATGCAGATAAATCAAGAAATGACTGTGAATTCTCTTGTGTGCGTCCTGTCATTGATCACAGACTTTTGATTTTATCGAAATTTTGGAGTGAGCTGTGATTGTCATCGGTTTTAACGTCCATTTTGTATCTTTTGACCTTAACAGCAAATAAATCCATGGTAGTTACATCCTGGTTGTAGAAACGGTAGATACCGTCCACCGTAACCACCCACCAGTAATATATATACTATATATATATATATTTATATATAATGAGGTTTTTATATATATATATATATATATATATATAGATATATATATATTGAGGTTTTATATATATATATATATATATATATATATATATATATATATATATATATATATATTTATATATAATGAGGTTTGCAGTAGAAGGTATCCTACCACTTCTACAGCCAGGTTGTGACTACCATGGATATAATCGCTGCTATGGTCAATAGATGCAAAATGGACGTTATAACTGATAAAATTCACATCTCACTCCAAATTTTGATAAAATCAAAATTCTGTTATAAATGACAGCACGCACAAAAGCAATGACAGTAATTTTTCGATTTATTTGCATTTATTTCTTGTGCATCTAATCTTACTCTAGTCTTTTTTTTTCTCTCTTTTTTTATGTGACCCGACCAATACCTATCTTATTTTTCAATCATATTTGATAAACAAACATATTCAGAAGACGCCCTACAGGCCCACATTCTCCATGAGTCTGATTCCACGAACTCCTTTGACTCATTCCCAAGACTCATTCCTGCAAGTTGAAGAAGTCCTTACACCTCAAATCCTTATACCCTCATTTTACTGGTTATGAAATTGACCTAGTTCACATCCTCAGCTCAGGACTCCCAGCTTTCCTACAAGCGAATGCCTTAAGGCTATTATAACCTTTGCAAGTAAAGTGTCACCTTTTATGCTATACCTAGACTCTGTTTTTTTTTCCATCTGTCCATCCGCCTGTGGTGGCCGCACATGGTAACACTGCGTCCCGGGCTTTAAATAGGTCCGCTATGTATAAGTTTTAAGTAAATAAAAGGATATCTGGGTGTACATTTGCAACTGAAAAGTGTTATAATAATTTACTGTATGCGAATTACACCGTTAATATTCGAAATAGGATATTATTTAAAGCCAGGAACGCAGTGTTACCATACGCAAACACCACAGGCTGATGGACAGATGGAAAAAAACAGAGTATAGCATGTGTGAAAACAATAGTTACAGGTGTTTGTCTGTGCTGGGTGAACCAATAAAATTCAGCGTTGCCAACAGTCTGATGCTGCTCAGATATGACATGGAAGTCTGGTTCAAGGATCTCTCTGTGGATAACCAAATTCAGTTTATTCAGACCATTGCTATTTAACCGAGCCTAATTCAGGGCTCCAGCATATTATCAGGAAAGGAATATTGTTGAAACCATGAGTAATCGTTGTATCTCAGCTTTCTTATGTCCTCCTAGAGAGATAAATAAGGCAAATCTTACCCCTGTCACCAGAAGTCACACCCAAGAAATACCTCTTAACCGATGTCTCAAACGCGCCTGCACAAGCACCTTAAGTTGCCTGTTTCTTCTTCTTTTATCCTCATTATTATGCTTTTATTATTTTTTTCCAGTTATCTACATTTTTAGTTTTCCGTAAAAGAAAAGTTTGAGTTGGCTATTTGTCTGTCCGTCCGCAGTTTCTGCCCGCACTCAGGCCTCAGATCTTAAAAACTACTGAGGCTAGAGGGCTGCAAATTGGTATGTTGATCATCCACCGTCCAGTCATCAAACATACCAAATTCCATCCCTCTAATGTCGGTAGTTTTTATTTCATTTAAGTTGAATTTAGTGTTTGGCATCAGCACAGGCCGCCACTGGACTGTGGCTGAAAGTTTCATGGGCCGCGGCTGAGAGTTTCATGGGGCGTGGCTGAGAGTTTCTTACAGCATAACACGCTGTACAGAAAACTCGAGTGAGCCGAAGAAACGTCGGCACATTTCTTACTTGTTTTATTTACGTAAATACTTCTCGTCCAACTTTATCTTGAATAATCATAATTTATGATTCATTAAGAAGATGAAAAGATAAATAAATAATTAATATATTAAAGAGTCATCTTATAAAAATTAAAAAAAAAAAACTTAATAAACACAAGGAATTACAGGTAAGAGTACGATGATGTTAAAAGTAGAGGCTGTTTCATATTTGTTTGTTCTTTTGATTCTGCAAAATCCTTGTTCTGTTTGACTGGTGTAGCACCTCTTCTTTTTTTTTATATTTTTTTAAGGTAAACGCAGTTAAGTGTTGATTAAACAAGACTTTAATGGGCTTTGATATCTCGTTTAATGGTGGTGGTATATTTATCTCAATGTATATATACACACACACACACACACACACACACACACACACACACACATATATATTATATATATATATATATATATATATATATATATATTCAGATATTTATGTAGATGCACGCACATATGTATGTGTGTGTGTGTGTGTATATATATAATATATATATATATATATATATATATATATAATATATATATATATATATATATATATAATATGTTTATATACATATATATATATATATATATAAGAGAGAGAGAGAGAGAGAGAGAGAGAGGAGAGAGAGAGAGAGAGAGAGAGAGAATTATATTAATGTACTTGTATACCACAATTCGTCACTATACCTACATCTCTCTCTCTCTCTCTCTCTCTCTCTCTCTCTCTCTCTCTCTCTCTGCACCCTTTCCTAAGAAAACATTATCAGAAATTGCTCTGGTATGGTCCAAGGCAATCCCAGATTAAGACAGACAGCGCAGCTTTTGCTCTCTGTAAACTCATTGCAAAAAATAATCGTCTCTTATTATTGGTGGCAAAACCCCGTGGTTTTTTTTTTTTTTTTTTGTTTTGTGTGTGTGTAGGGGGGCGGGGGGGGGAGGGGGGAGGGTTGGCCGTGAAGAGTGAGGGGGAAATTATTCCTTTTGCTCATGTATAAACCCTTGTATTTAGCTTTCCTTTACCGCGTAACCTTTAACCAAAAGCTAAACAAAAATGAAATAGAAAACGCAAAAATGAAATAGAAAACGCAAAACGGGAATGCGTGAAGGGGGGAAGGGGTATTACTTTCACTCATGTATAAACCCTTGTATTTAGCTTTCCTTTACCATGTGACCTTTGACTGAAAGCTAAATAAGAATTTAAAAGAAGAAGAAAATATTGCATAGTTTTTTGCAATGAGTTCTCAGTGGCTGTTCAGAATAAGCAATTGCCGGGTCATTGACACAGGCCTCATTAGGGTCTCATCTAATAGGGATTTTATTAAGCGAGGCGTCGTCGTGTTTTTCACTTTGTTTGTTTGTTTACTAACGTTTATTTTGTTATCTCATATCGCTTTGTGGCCGGGCGCTCATTAGAGAAATCTTATCGAGAGCCTATGAAGTGAAGCGCCTTGTTTATACTTTGTTTTTACTTTGTTTAAGTTCATTAACTTACCATCTTATGTTTCATTCTGCTTCATTTTGTATGTAGTTTATTTTATCCTATTTTTCATATGTGCATCAAGTTTATTTTAGCGTATTTTATTTCTGATATATGTCTGTGATTGCATTTCTTCCTTCAATTCACACTACATTTCTTGTACCCTCCATTTTGTTTCTAATTCATGTTTATATGTCATTTTCATGATTTTCTCATCCATTCAGTTTTATCCTATTTTCTCATTTGGGCATTGAGTCTTTATTATGTTTTTTTGTATTTCGTCTGTTTATGATTACATTTATTTCTTCAATTCATATGACGTTTCTTCTACCCTCCGTTCTTCTATACTTCATGTTCATTTTATTGTGAATGACATTTATTTCTTTTTTGTTCGTCGCGTCTTGGCAATGTGATCTCCTAACGTCTCTGTCTTAATCCTTGTAATATGCAGCGTGATGGATGTTTTGAAATCTTTAGAAGACAGAGAGAGAGAGAGAGAGAGAGAGAGAGAGAGAGAGAGATCATACTCATCTCAGTTTATTATTACTTTTATAATATATATATATATATATATATATATATATATATATATATATATAAATATATATATATATATATATATATATATATATATATATATATATATTATATATATTAGATTAGAGAGAGAGAGAGAGAGAGAGAGAGAGAGAGAGGAGAGAGAGAGAGAGAGAGATCATCTACTCATCTCAGTTTGTTATTACTTTTGTTATATATATATATATATATATATATATTATATATATATATATATATTATATATATATATATATATATATATATTATATATATATATATATATATATATATATATATATTATAGAGAGAGAGAGGAGATGAGAGAGAGAGAGAGAGAGAGAACATACGTAGCCAATTTTATGTATATATACATATACTTGTGTGTGTATATGTATGTGTGTATGTATATATATACTGAAATTGTGTGAGTAATAAATGCATATCCTCTCTCTCTCTCTCTCTCTCTCTCTCTCTCTCTCTCTCTCTCTCTCTCTCCTGCAATGCTAATCCTTCTGAAAAAAAAAAAGCAGCGTGGAGATAAATGCAAACAAAAGCATCACATGAAGTTGGCTAACTAACTTTCACTTAGCGACGCATCTTGTTCGTCTTTTGTTTTTGGCCCATCTGGATTGTATCCTCATCGTGAACTTTGGCATTTGCGGTATTTTTTACCTGTGTCTATCATGATACGGAGGACTGTGGTTCTGATACCATCTGTTTTGATCAGGTTGATGATAATGCACGAAAATTATGATACCTGACACTAGGAAGGACAAGATCAGCTGTGCTGCTTAATTATCATGAGAAACAACAGTTCTTCCTATAATCAAGCAGGTAATGGGATATTTAATTAAGGAAGGATGTAGCAAAACAGTTGAATATCATGTTAACAGGCAACCCATGACAGAAAGATGCCAGATTTTCAATGAGTATAGTGTAGTACTATAGGCCAAGATGTTGTCAGATGTTTGATGATGACATTAAGCCCAAGTTACGAGGGAAAGTTGTCGGATGTACGATGAATGCATAGTGAGGAAGTTTGGATAAGAAGATGACAGATGTATACAAAGCCGTGCTCTGAAGTGACTCTTTTTAGTGGATTGTTTTTAGCGTTCACAAACTTTTAAGAGCAGTGTCTTTGATGAAAACTAAAAAATGAAATTATTGAGCTAAGAAAATTTTCTACGCCTTGATTTCATTGATGCAGTTCAGGAACGCTTTCACGGGTGTGACCCAAGTAGGAAAATCGCATGTCCTTAATGTTTTATAACAAAATAAGACTGAAACCAATATAATAACAAAATATCTACGACACAGAACAGGACACCCAGATGTGTTAGTCTGAATACTGGTTTTGTTCTTTTTAACGTTCTGGCAAAGATTAAAACAAGCAAAGTGACGAACAGAGATGAAACATCCGATAAAACCTGTCTGAATAGCAATGAATCCAGGTACCGTAACTCTCTAAGCAACATTTGCATCATGAGCGGCCTTCCTTCCTTCATTTCCTTCCTTCCTACCAGTCCCGCCTCTGAAAGGAGGGAAAGTCATATCTCCTGGAACAGCTGATGGGACGAGTTTGACTAAATGTCAGAATAAGCTTTATTATATGTATAAACATTTTCAGATGTCACAATGAGCAGATTCTTCTTAAAGCGACCAGCAAATTCATTCCTCCTTTCTGCTGACGTCTCCTGAATTCAGGGTTTAACTTCTGTTCCCTCATATTTAGTCATTTATCACCTTTTCTTATAACTTCCCTCTCTATGCAAGTCTGTTGACTGTTCCGTGAGGATTTTCAGCTGAAGGTTTAATACAAGAAAGAAGGAAAGAAATGTTAAACACAATGGCATCTTGATATCGATTGTCATTCATATTCTCGCTAAGGATTCTAGTGTAATATCAGGTTTTGAATAATTGTAACTGTAGATTAATTGAAATTTTATTAATTACAAAATTTCGTGTAATTGTAAATGTAATTGAAAATGAAATTATAGTCAGTAATTGTAATTCGATTAATTCTAGGATGTCATTTGTAATGTAATTGTAATTATAGATTTGAAGTGGTAAGGGTCGGGCTACATTAGGAGTATATATTGGCTGACTAGTGCTATAGTAGATTCACATCAACCGTGCATGAGATGTCTAGGCCAGTCCCTTACGACGCTCCTGATTGGCTGTTGATAAGCCAATGACAGGGCTGAAAACACTTAGTCTCTCGAGAGAGTTCACATAGACAGGATGTATGTTCCAGCTCTCCTGAGGTATACGTATTTCAGGAGAGGTGGAACATACATCCCGCTTACGTGAACTCTCGAGAGAGACTGAGAGTTTCCAGCCCTGTGATTAGCTTATCAACAGCCAATCAGGAGCGTCGTAAGGGACTGGCCTAGACGTCAAATACACGGTTGATGTGAATCTACTACTATAGCAAATACTGTCTTAGTATGACCTCTGCTCTTCTGTCACTTCCACTTCTGGAAATAAATTATGAAACCCTATTAGGTCGATTTGCTCGCCTCAATACACTCTGTTTCCTGTGCCAAAGATTAGCGTTGACTCTCGCACCCAAATCCCTTGTAATTGTCAATGAATTTGTTGTTAGGTAATTGTAATTGTAATGTAATTGCTATTTCCAAATGTAATTATAATTGTATTTGTAATTTACATTTTTTGAAGGTAACTGTAATTGCAATTGATTTCTTCAAGCGCAATTACTCCAACCCTGGTAAGCAGGGTTGGCAAAAACCAATGGTTTTTTTTTTTTAAACCAAAAACCTTCGATTTTTTTTTTGTTTAAACCTTGGTTTTTTTTTGTTTAAACCATGGTTTTTTTAAACCCTGAAATATGGTTATTACGGTTTTTTCATTTTTTATGGGTTTATTTTATTTTTGTGCTACCCAGTATAAAACTAAATGGTGTTTATTTTTGACATTTTTCTTGTTTATTTGAATCAGTCGTTTTGACCTAGGTACTTGAACTAGATGTGAATAACTGATTTTTTTCTTCATATATACCTGTGCTGACATTTGTAGTTAACACCAAATGGTGTTTATTTTTGAAAATTTTTCTTTTATTTGAATGTCTTTTTTACCTATTTCAACTTGAATTAAATAATTGCTCTCTCTCTGAAGCTATGATTAACATGATTGTTTCTTTTTATATAACTAACACCCCCCTTTTTTCATTAAAGATTTAAAATAATTTACAAATTTCTTTTAACCTAATTATCTGAGGTTTACTAATTGTATGAACATGTTCAGTTACATCAAATGTTATATTATGGCACGGTAACACAAATATACTGTAAGATAGTTACAATTCAGAATATTTTAGTAGGCTAAACGAGTAAACATTAACATTGCCAATTTTATTTGAAAATCCAAGTAACTGATAAAAACACCAAAAGTAGCCAAAAATATATATTACCTAAAATAAAAGTTATAAAGGAAATATGAAGACCAAAAAATATAAAAACAAACAAAAAAACCATAAAAACCAAAAAAAACATGGTTTTTTTATTGACTGGTTTCCGCCAACCCTGCTGGTGAGTATGTCGTTGTGACAGTCACTCTAATCCTAAGTGCTGGTAAATAAATGGTAGTCCCTTTCGACCACTGTCAAAGGATCAAGCGGCAGCCTCAGCTCTTGTGTGTGTGTGAGAGAGAGAGAGGCTTTTATCTGAACGCGAATCTGCAATAGAGTATCACAGGAGGATATGTATACTCTGTATTTTTCCATCTGTCCATCCGCCTGTGGAGTTTGCGCATGGTAACACTGCATTCCGGGCTTCAAATAATATCATTTTTCGAATATTAACGGTGTAATTCAAATACAGTAAATTATTAAAACACTTTTCAGTTGCAAATGTACACCCAGATATCCTTGATATCCTTTTATTTGCCTAAAACTTACACATAGCGTAACTATTTAAAGCCCGGGACGCAGTGTTACCATGCGCGACCACCACAGGCGGATGGACAGATGGAAAAAAACAGAGTATAGTGGTTATGGAAGACTACGAAGCAGACGGATTGGACATCTCAAGCAAAGGAAAAGTTATAATAAGCCTAAGCGCAAAGACAATATATATATATATATATATATATATATGTATATATATAGATATATATATATATATATATAATATATATACATATATATATATATATATATTGAAGTACTGCGACTTCAAACTCGAATTAAAATTTGAGCAGAAATGAAGAGAGAGCTAATTATTTTTAAATGATTCGGGCTCATTAATGGTTTAGACAGTTATGAAGGGGAATTCACAATGTCTCATTATGACACTTAACATTCTGTAGCTCCCGAACTGCGGCAAATTCGTGAACTTGAAGATTAAATTTGGATCTTATCTCAAATTCGAAATCTCATCCAAAGATGATGTCACTCCAACTACATAAGGCGCTTAAAAGTGTGGGAGCCTGTGCCAATTATTGGTAATCGGAAATTAACGAATTCACCAAATTCATCTGCCATCTAGTAAGAATTATTCTTCCCAGAAGAAATGAACGTCAATATTAAAATACATAATATAAAATGAATAAAAAGAAATATCTCAGTCATCAATTTCTGTGACTCAGATGTCAAATATGAATATCAGTAAAACCGTGAAGATCATAATAAAAGAATTTTATATTCTCGTATTCTTATTATTTTCTTAATTAACAAATGTTTATACGAATGAATGTTTAAGGATAATTCATCAAGATTTTAAGTTTTCTGATTAAATAAATTGTGTATTGTTAACAGAACATTTCAAGAGTCGAGGGCCATAATCAAGTGACAAATTTTGCGAGAATTAATGTCAGTGTTGGACTAAAATTATTATTATTATTATATTATTATTATTATTATTATTATTATTATTATTATTATTATTAATGAACCAAGGAACCCCTATAACGAGGCTCTAATATCAAGAATTAAAAGTCACTGTAGTGCATAAATATTTTTAGCTTTTAATTCTCATTATTATTGATATTTTTTTTACGGAGTTTTCAGCTCTCCAGAAATGATATAATACTCATTTTCAATTAGAATAACAAGAGAAATTTGCCCAACAAAAATAGAGACGGAATAAAGTAACTGCAAACAGCAAGGTTAAAATGTACCTAAAGTTCTGCTCGTATGTCAGTGAGACGCTTAATATACTTTGCCCTTATTTATGTGTCCGTGTGTTCGCACATAATAAATGAACAGCCCTGAAACCCCGACCCCTTTTCCCAGCATCGCGTTGCCAAAATTCTTATCTGTGCGAGACGGGAAGATGATTGTCTAAGATGAATAAATGTAATTGTTTTTCTTCCTTGGCGACGTAACGCATCAAGATTACCTCCTAGAAATCTTTTGCCAGTATAATTGAAGTACATTTTGTTTAGACGTTTCTCTAGGATCCTTTGGACACTCTACTGGATGCAGTCATTTCATTTCTTTTCATGTTCGCGCGTTTGTCAAAGGCGCGGAACAAATACACGAACCCAACGTGTGTGAGTGTTAGCGGTTTTGCGGTTTTCTGTGCACATAATCCGAACCTTGATTACAAAGTAAATATCTTGTTCGCCAGTGTGGATTTGTTTCTTCATTTACTGGGAAAAAAAAGTTTTAAATCAAAGTTGTAAATGTTGTTAATTTTTAATCCTTTGTTAAAAATACGACACATTGTGTAAATCTATAGTATTTATCTTGACATGTTATTTTTTCTCTCGCACTCCGTAAAGCCATGTCCTTCCTTATCTAAATCTATTATAGCTCCCAAAAAGAGAAGGAAAAACAAAGAAAATAAGAAGAGGTTCGGTTCTTACTTACTTCCAAGTGTCGACAGAGAGAGAGAGAGAGAGAGAGAGAGAGAGAGGAGAGAGAGAGAGGTTCCTAAATAGCGGAGAGAAAGTGGCGCCATGTCAGTTGCATTGACACCTCGGTAAACATTACGCTCTTTGGCTGTCAACCTAGACCTAACACTCGAACGAACACACACATACAATGGACTCTATCTTTCTTTCTTCTTCTTCATCTTCTTCTTCTTCTTCTTCGTCTTCTTGAAGTCGGTGGACTTTATATCTTCTGCTTTTCCTTTTTTAGAGCGCCTGATCTGAAATTAGGATTAGTTGTTCCGATAGATGTCGTCGCATGTTCGTCACTATGTATGGATGACTGCCTCGATGCTCGTACGCTTTAGGCCTATCCTCTAGAATAAATGGATCATTTCCAACTAAATTTGGCACAAAGCATCCTTTCGTACTGATCGTTAAATCATTCTCAGTCCTCAACATGTAAAGGAAACTTTTAAACTCAGGGAATTTATATAGAATAAATCTTTAAATTATTTCAGTAAGTATGAAATGGAATGTAATACGTATAGAGTAGGTTTTTCAGAAAACCCCAAAATTACTGGGCCAGAAATGACAAAACCCATGTGAAAACATCCTCACGTAATGTGATCAAGTTCACAGCAGTTGACGTAAGCTATACTAAGCTTTGTGCATATATATTTTCAATAAACTATGTTTTGTAACGTGCATGTCACTGTGGATCTTGCCTCATATATCTGAGAAGTACGACACAGCTCTTTTATATTTCCTCCGCGTGTAATGTAGTACATTCAGTTCACACTATGTCCACGTTGCAAAGAGGGAGCTCCAACTCTTTATACCCAAGGACATGAAAGAAAATTCTTTTAAGAATATTTTTCTCGAAGAACAAGAAATCGTCCACATCTATAAAAAGAAAAAAGAAAAAGAAAACAGATGGTTTAACCCATCGCCCGGAAAGGCCAGTTAGGCTAGGGGTTGGTGGCGGCGTTTACAACTGGGGTCCAATGTCATAACCTGTCGTGGGGGTAGTGCCGTCAGTGCACCTCATGCGGTGCACTGTAGGCATTACTTAAGGTTCCTTGGAACGTGCCTTTGGCCCCTAGCTGCAACCACTTTCGTTCCTCTGACTGTACCTCCTTTCATATTCTCTTTCTTCGTCTTACTTTCCACCCTCTCTTAACACTTGAGTCATAGTGCAACTGCGACATTTTCCTCCTGTTACACCTTTCAAACCTTTTATTGAAAAATTTCCTTTTAAGCGCTGAATGACCTCATTGGTCACAGTGCTTGGCCTTTGGGTCTTATGTAGGAATATAATTCAATATGTGAGGTGATTCAGAAGAGCACTGTGGCCTATGAGCAACTTGATCTTCTCGGGACAATTTGTTTGTGCTGTTAATGAAATTCTAGTTCAGCTCTGTACTTAACTTGCGTTTAAAGTTCCCGATTTTCACAATGTTTGGACACTTGTAATCTTATTCAGATATGAAATCGGACATACTGAAATAGATCAACAAAGCAATGGCCAAATTTACCGTAGACCTACTGATACTGAGTAATGGCCGAAATTATCGTAGACCTACTGAGTAATGGCCGAAATTACCGTAGACCTACTGAGTAATGACCGAAATTACCGTAGACCTACTGAGTAATGACCGAAATTACCGTTGATCTACTGAGTAATGGCCGAAATTATCGTAGGCCTATTGAGTAATGCCCGAATTAGTAGTCACAGAAAGGAACTGACCGAAAAAGTAATGGCTAAAATAGCAAAAATGGCAACACTGTAATGTCAGCAAAGGGACAACCAAGGTATTCTCTGCAGAAAGGTGATCCAGAGGGTTGGCCTAATGGATAAAATAATACCCATAATAAAGAGGCCAACACAGTATTGAACAAAATATTACACATGGAAAACGATTAGGTCAACAGAGCAACGTTCAAAATAATGTCTGTAGAAACCAGTTGGTCAGCTGAGCAACAGATTAAAGTTTTAAGCAACTGTCTTTAAAACATCTCTATATAATAGTCACAGGAGGAGTAAGAATTTTTCCCATGTTTGTTAGATATTTCCCGAATTCTGTTCCTTCCACTACTATAGCAGATTCACATCACCGGTGCATCTGATGTCTAGGCCAGTCCCTTACGACGCTCCTGATTGGCTGTTGATAAGCCAGTCACGGGGCTGGAAACTCTCAGTCTCTCTCAAGAATTCACATAGGCAGGATGTATGTTTCACCTCTCCTGAGAAATATGTCTTTCAAAAGCATCCCTCAGGAGAGGTGGAACATACATCCTACTGGACTAGACATCAAATGGACGGCTGATGTGAATCTACTATACCATGAACATGGCTTCAGCAGCATGAATGCTGATGGTCTGCGCTCAAAAGTGACTCTTCTCATGGCACCTCCCCCTCGTCTCTTCACCAACACTACAGGTTTCTCTATTTCTAAAAAAAAATAATGAATAAAATAAAAAGGCCGCTGGTTTCTTAAATATAGGTGCACTTAACAATCTTTCCTAGAACCTAATTAATTTTCGTTATGAATTCTGTTCATTTTCATTGGAAATTCTGTTAATTTTCATTGGAAATTCTGTTAGGATATCTGCGTACGTTACTAGTATATTACGTTGATGGGTAGGACTGATATTAAGGTTGCAATAATGGTGTATACATTTGAGCCTCATTCCCCCAGACCTCGATCACCTTGAAGCGAAAATGTCACTGAAGTGTGTCCACAGGTTCGCGCGCAGTACCTTGCAAACAAACAAACAAACGCACGCACAGAAAGCTGAAACGCCCCCCCCCCCCCCCCCCCCCCACGCCCTTTGGAATGACGTCACCGGAGACTAGGAACAAACCTAAGGGGGGAAAAAGAACCATTTCCGTAGAGGAGATCTTAGGATTGGACGACTGGGCGGCCAGTGTCAACACTTAAGGGAATGAGCGTGTTGTGGCTTTAGCTAAGATTTACTTTCAATGAGAGAGAGAGAGAGAGAGAGAGAGAGAGAGAGAGAGAGAGAGAGAGAGAGATGGGAATTGGTGAAAAGTACGGACAAAAAAAGTGAGGAGGGAGAGAGGGAGGGAGATAGAGAATTACAATCGGTAAACGTGGACTGGTTAGAGTTTGGGGAAGAGGTGGAATAAGGCAAAATGGTTTTAACCAAATAAGTAAATGAAAGAGACATTGTATGGCAAGGATTTACATTCAGTGGGAAGAATGAATGAAGAGATGAAAACACAGATAGAGAGAGAGAGAGAGAGTGAGAGAGGCAGGCAGGCAGCCATGGAGACACGGAGAGACAGCGAGAGTATTTTCGTAGCATTTACACCACTTACCATATACCTCAGCTAAAAGAAAAAAAAAATATTTGATATATTCGATAAATCTAATGAACAGTTACTACGTAAGTCCTAACTGAATGCACGTCGTTTACGTCAATATACTTAGCTACTACATGTTGAAACTTCATTAATAAATACTTTAAGTAATATGGAAGGGCAGAGGAAAGTCTGTCTGATATTATTGTTATCACAGAAAAATTGATAACGAATCTTATTTATTCAGGACTGTTTCTTTCCATTACTATCATAATTGCCTTACTAGCTCTCTAGACGGACAACTCTGCTCCCCTGATGATCCCAGAATGGAGAAACATGGAATTGATATCGTGGTCTTACCCCAAATGCACAGATTTTTTGCCGAGTACCCAACTATATATGAAAATGGTTTTGCAGCGTATTGACTGGTAACATTTGGCAACTGTATCACTGAAGTGTCAAACTTTGAAATTTATTGCTGAGTAGAAGGACTTCTTACTGTTTTAGCTAATGTAAGTTTTTGAAGTGTATGCTTGTCTTTCGAAAATTAAAAGACTTAATATGCATCACTAAAGCTTAAATTCCATTTTACATTTTATGACTAACCTCGGTCCAATTCTTTTATATAAACAGTTCTTAGTTTGAAATATACACCGCATAAATCATAACCAAAGCTGCTTCTGTGAGTAAATTAAGGTTATACATTGAAATTGTAGCCTAATATAGCGAAAAAAAAAGTTCTCTCAAGAGTTTTTTTTTTTACCTAATATTCAAGGCTCTTAAGACGACACTTACTTCCCTTGGTGGTTTTAATGGACAGCAATCTCTCTCTCTCTCTCTCTCTCTCTTCTTTTTTTTCCCTTTTCTGTGTGTATTTTTAATTTTCTGTCAGTATCCCTCCACCTCACCCTACTTCTGCCTTCTTAGCTTAGATAGCATTTTGAAAACTCTCTCTCTCTCTCTCTCTCTCTCTCTCTCTCTCTCTCTCTCTCTCTCTCGTTGATAGAACCATAAAGAAATTCAAGAAGGATTTCTTTTGCATTATAAGGTAGATATATAAATATATATGTATCCAATATTCCTCTCTGCCAAAAAAACTACATAATGTTAAGCGTTGAAAACAAACCCGTGTAAATTAATGATAAGTATTTTCATGAATGAGAGAGAGAGAGAGAGAGAGAGAGAGAGAGAGAGAGAGAGAGAGAGAGAGAGAGAGTTCTTCAGGGGGAAATGCCAGCAAGAAACTGAACTTATTTAAATAAACTCCTGTCACTGTCAAGTCCTTGCCTCAAATATCCCCTCTGATATATGCTCTATGCCCTTAAACAAACACTGGCCTTAACAGCATCCTAAGGAGCTTGTTAAGTGAAGCCCGGGCTTATATACGACCCCGGGAAGAGGGCAAAAACGATTCAAGAAAGTTTTGAGGAAGTGAGTTAGTCGCGTGTTGACAGGGCGCGTTCCCTACACCCAGTTAAGTGGAATCACCCATTCGCCCCAAAGTGAGGACGCAAGAAACGCCCCCTAGCCAGCATTATGCGTGATATAGAGCCCTTTTATCTGCGCGTAAAGTCAAAACACAGGAGATTAGGCGAAACCAGAGTTCCCCCGCAATTTTACGCTCATTTTGCCATATTACTTAGAGACAAATACCCCCGCAGATTCTCAAACGTGCGAGTGGTAGAATCGTGTTGAGCGTATTTTACAAAAACGTATATTTCCATACGGTTTTCCTTATCACTGTAAATGAAAACACTTTAGACAAAAAAAGAATTATCCAATAAAGCAGAGGTACTTCTGATAAAACAGAAATGTAGCCATCGCTATAAAATTTTCACTAAAAGTTATCTATATACGTATATATATGTACATATATATATATATATATATGATATACTATATATATATATATATATATATACTATTATCTGTATATATAATAATTATATTATAATATACATATATTATAGTATATATATATATATATATATATATATATATTATATATATGGATAGATAGTTAGATAGATAGATAGATAGACATACTAGTACATATACACATGAGTATAACCTGGAAATTCAGTGGTTGTGACGCTTGCGTCACTGAGCAAAAAACCTGAATTCGATTCCGGAAAAAATGTAATATACCCTCTTTCCGTTAAACGCATAATGCCTGTCTTTACATAAAACCATCCTGAGTCGCCCACTTTAAAAGGAATGGATGTTCAAGTGAACACAGGAGATGGGAGACAGACAGAGAATGACACTAGAGTGGAAGAGTTGGTGTGAATTGGAAAACGCTTATGGACGTAACTATTGAGGTCTTACAGTAACTATAAATAGGTTGTAGAATGGTAAGGCACCAAGGGAATAATGGAATTACAAGTGAGGGTTGTGAGGCGATGATAAAAGTATAATTCATTGATTGACCAGGATGTGGAAGGTATGACTGGATGAGGGAAAGGTTATGAAGACATAAGAGAGAGCAATTGCTCCTTTGTATAAAAGTAAACGTAATGGACTGTAATAATAATAAGGGCATAACATTGCTTAATATATCTCGTAAAGTGTGTGGTATGATTCTGATCAAAAACTTAACTCGAATAACAGAAGGTAGGGACGGAAGCAGTGTGAACTTGCGACAAAGAAGACGGTGTGTTTGGATGAAGTGTTGTGAAATAGTCTAAGAAGTTTAAAAGAAAAGGGAAAAGACATATGTGACAGACATGGGCTAGAAAACGCTTTTAGTATATTTAACAGAAGCAATGTGGAATGCTAAGGCTTTATGTATAGGACGGAAGGTAGTTGTTTTCATGATGAAAGCTAAGCATTTGTTAGATATGTTGACA
Organism: Macrobrachium nipponense; assembly: GCF_015104395.2. NCBI lineage: Eukaryota > Metazoa > Arthropoda > Malacostraca > Decapoda > Palaemonidae > Macrobrachium > Macrobrachium nipponense. The sequence goes on from NC_061103.1 coordinate 20,096,141, forward strand.
GGAGAGGGACTGATTCGCTATAAAAGTTGGTCCAAGAAAAAATGCGTTATGTCTCCAAGGTTATTCAGTAATTTTACAGAAAAGGGACATTTGGTGTAACGTTATGTGAAAAGAAATAGATCACGATTGTGGTGTCACAGCGTAGAATGGTTGATAATTCCAGATGATGCATTACGGATTGCGAAGGTTGAAGAGAAACAGAAGAAACAAGCAACAGATGCAAGAAGACAAACTGATAGTAAATGTGATCTTGAGTAAGGTTTGATGGTAAAAAGCATACAGGAATGAGGAGAAATGAATATTAATATGGATGGTGAAGGAATGAAGTGGCCGATTCACATAGGTATCTGGGAGTTTACCGATAACAATGATGGGAGATGAAGAAAGGAGTCACAGAATAGGCAAAGCAAGGAAGGTGCCGGGTTGTGTGCAAAAGATTCCAGTTAAAACTTTGTCCTCGGAAGCCAGTTTTGGAATTAATGGTGATTGGTAAGCCAGATCTCTTTTAGAGAAGTGAATTGTTGAGTTTGAATGTAAATAAAGAAAGATGAAGCAGTTGATATCAATTGTTTGTGTAGCATCTGCGGCGTAAGAACTAGAGGGGTGATATAGGTACACTGGAAAAAAGTTAGCGCAGGTGAATACATGATTCGGGTGTCTTGCTATGGCTC
>NC_061103.1:20099311-20116779 GCF_015104395.2 Macrobrachium nipponense
GTGTGACATTGTATTACACTTCTGCAGCTTTTTCTCACAGGTACCACTTTAAACTGAGTAGTGGGTAAATGACAAAATAACTTGGGTCTTGCTCTTTTGCAAGAAATTCAAGTCAATTTTATCAGATAAATACGTTTGTTTTTATGAACATTCTGGCATGTATGCGAGTTAGCACTTAATAAATAGTTTGTGTGGCTTCCTCCTAATCAATTTCCACCAAGCCAATAATGAAGAAATGAAGAACACGCATCGAATTATATTTGTTTATGTTCCTAATTTTTATGAATATGGAACTTTTTTTTATCCAGCAATATATATTTCTATAATGCGAATTACAATTTAACGGACGCATTTCAGTTATTCTTAGACGGGAGATGGCGAATAGACACACAACCATTAGCATGAACAGGCCAGTAAAGAGACAGACACGGTGAATAATTGGACAAACTATGAAAAAATAGCAAAGAAAAATAAATATAAATAACAAATAAGTTGAATTACAAGTCAAACTAGATAAGACAGCGAAGAGACTGTCACTTAGATTTTATTATTATTATTATTATTATTATTATTATTATTATTATTATTATTATTATTATTATTATTATTATTATTATAGGAACAGCATAAAATGATGAAAACGAAGTGAAATATACAAACATCTCAATCATTTAATTACATGGTATGCAAAGTATACCAAAATGAGCTCGAAAGAGAGAGAAAGAGAGGGAGTTCGTTAGAGAGAGAAAGAGAGGGAGTTCGTTAGAATGAGAGGGAGCTCAAAAGAGAGAGAGAGAGAGAAAGTGAGGGAGTTCTTTATAGAGAGAGAGAAAGAACGAGAGGGAGTTCGTTAGAGAGAGAAAGAGATGGAGTTCGTTAGAAAGAGAGGGAGCTCGAAAGAGAAAGTGAGGGAGTTCGTTAGAGAGAGAGAGAGGAAGTTCGTTAGAGAGAAAGAGAGGAAGTTCGTTAGAGAGAGAAAGAGAGGGAGTTCGTTAGAGAGAAAGAGAGGGAGTTCGTTAGAGAGAGAGAGAGTTCGTTAGAGAGAGAGAAAAAAATGGGAGTTCGTTAGAGAGAGAGAAAGAGGGGGTTCGTTAGAGAGAAAGAGAGGGAGTTCGTTAGAGAGAGAGAAAGAGGCGGTTCGTTAGAGAAAGAGAGGGAGTTCTTTTGAGAGAGAGAAAGATAGGGAGGTCGTTAGAAAGAGAGGGAGCTCAAAAGAGAAAGATAGAGAGGGAGTTCGTTAGAGAGAGAGAAAGAGATGGAGGCTGTTAGAGAGAGAGAAAGAGAGGGACCTCGAAAGAGAGATAGAGAGGGAGTTCGTTAGAGAGAAAGAGGGGGAGTTTGTTAGAGAGAGAGAGAGAAGGGGCAGTTCGAAAGAGAGAGAGAGAGAGAGAGAGAGAGAGAGAGGAGTTATGAAATGACGAAGTTTTTAACTTTGAGATGCGGTAAAAACGTGATACCAGAACGAACCCCTTCTGCGTTTAACCGCATCTCTTTTATTTTCACCCCAGACCGTTGTTGGGGTTTCTACCTCTCGTTCGCCAATGTGTTAATGAAGATGATACCTTTACCAGCAGCAATATCCAACTGCAAATAGACCCTGCTCGGATCTGAGAAGGATCTGCTTGTTGAAAATGAGAGCGTCTTATTGTGATTATTAAAAGATTCAATACGATTACGATGATTAACGATGGTGCCTGAAGTATTCTTTTATATTAGCGCCGTCCCTTTGAAAATAATCATGGCATAATCTAAATATTTCAGAACTGTTTTCAGGGTGACGTGCACTGGTGAAATATTGCTTCGTCTCCTGATCATTAACCCAACATAAACTGTTAAACCCTTCGCGGTATCTTATTATCATTTATATATATATATATATATATATATATATATATATATATATATATATATAGATATATTTATATTATATATACATATGTATGTATATCATATATCTATCTATATATCTATCTATCTACTATCTATCTATATATATAGATATATATATATATATTATATAGATATATATATATATATATATATATATGTGTGTGTGTGTGTGTGTGTGTGTGCATATATATATATTATATGTATAGTATTATATGCATATTTAAAATTTGTAAACCTATCTAGGTGTCCTCATCATGAATATAAAATAATCAGTTTAAACCTTCTCAGATTATATATACGTACACACACACACACACACACACACACACCACACACACACATATATATATATATATATATATATATATATATATAACTGATAATTAAATAATTCTCAGTCTCCTCAACACGTAAAGTATAATTTTAAACTCTGGCAATTGATATAAAATAAATCTTTAAATTATTTCAGGTATCCTCAACATAAGTATAAAATAAACTCTTCCATCCAGGACCTAAATGCAAAATAAATCTGTAATCCCATTTCTGTCTCTTCAGCGTAGATATAAAACAAAATGCTCAATTTTTCTCGGTACTCCTCAACATAGATAGAAAAAATAAACAGCATTGATCTTTGGAAAATAGAACTTGGGAGAAAAATCCTATATAGTTTGGACGTGGAAAGAATAGTATTAAGCCACGTGACTTCAGTTCGATTTAAATTACATTTCTCCAAGATCAGGTCATTCTTTGCGATAGGAGAAGCTGAACGTATTTTACAGAACTAAAGAATGGAGAGAGAAAGAGAAAACGAAGTTCAGAAGGTCAAATGATAGAGCAGACTCTTCTCCTAATCCGTTAAGAGCTCTATGGTTTTCTCCATTACATAAAATTCTCTGGAGGTATATATGATCCCTTTAGCAGTTTTAGCATCTAAAGTAAGTTATATTGTACCACGATGTTCTTCTTGAAATGTCCAATAAGGAAATGGCCTCTACCCTATACGTAGACTTACCCGTAACGTCGTTTTTTTAAGAATCAGAGAGAAAAGGATACCGGGAGTCGTCGGTCTAATTTGCATGTTTATATCTTTCAGCTGCGAGTCCCGCCCTGGTCCCCGCTACGTCCTGAGGTCCTACAGCTTCCACCGCGACAGCACCTTCCAGCTGGCACTCCACTTCTACAGGGACCCCTCCTGCGCCCACCCTGTCCACACCCTCTCCGCCCACGGCCACTTGACTATGGGACGCCCGTCTTGGGTCACACCGGGAGGAACGGAAGCGGAGTATACGCTGACGAAGTAAGATGTCGCTGTTGTTGAATGTTACTGTGTGGTGTTGGTTTCAGTTCAGTTGCTTCATGGGAAGGGAGTAGTTTCAGTTCGGTTGCTAATATTTTACCTTAGAAATAGTGCTAAAGGAACCTATTTCACGGAGCGACACGGCCGAGCCCAGAAATGACACCTTCTGGTACCTGTTTAGGAGTAGCAGTAGGGCGGTGCCTCTATCAGGTCCTGCGTTTTTCACTTACCATTTATAGATCGCCAACTAATGTATTTTCTCAGTGGATAAACGTCCTACCTCATTCGCATTTAGTTATTTAAAATCTGTGCCTGTTTATTTTCTTATTCAACATTTCCAGTGTATGAACATGCAACTCAATCGTTTCCTCTATCACCTTGCAAACTAACCTCTCAGTAAACAGAGCTGAATATTGTCCAGTACAGACATCACGATAAAAATGAGGACTGAATTCTGTTCATCTGTTGAGCATTACCCCTGTCTACAGGTCAACCGGATACTTCTTGAAACCTCTCTCTAATACTTTCTAACTTTCGTGTTGAAATTTCCATAGTAATATACAAGTTATTTGTCTCAGATGTGCTACTTTGATAGAGTTTATTTGCTGCTCAGTACAAAATTTATTTGGTCAAGAATTTTATTTCTTCATACTTGCGTCATTGCAACTGCGATGTTTAGAGAGATAGATTTGAAAGCAGTTTTAGTTCAACACTTTCCTTTTGTTGTACACACTGTCACAGTACACGCACACACACGAACATATTTATATATCCTTGAAACATTACCCGTGTGTTAATCTTATAATCAAAAGATCCTAGTCACTTGCCATTCTAGGAACGTTATGAGAAACGTTTAAAAGGCCTAGATAATACTCCATCTAGCCATTTTCCCTCAGCTGACTTCTGAAATAAACACCATTTGAAAAACCTAAAGATCAGTTTATCTCCTTGTTGACTATGATCCGATCATATTTCATTAATAATTTTCCCATAGTTCACAGGTAATAATGAACTAAATGCCATATTATTTCCAAATCTTTTCGTATTTATGCCTGTTTCTCCTTAGTGCTCGTCAGAAAAGATTTACCATATTCTTTCAGGCTTTACTTACGTCAGGTTTATTCTTTACTATGATTTTATGTGCATTTTATCATCCTAAGTGTATGCAATTCGCATCAATCAGTTTAAACCATCCCAGTTCAAATGACAGGTATACACTCGACCCCTGATTTTATATTGGTAAGGATATTCACCCTACACATTCATTCCAGCCTCTTCGTTTCGCACGTCCCATCATTCCTCCAAATCATTTTAAAGATCGCGTCATATCTCCATCTGTTTCTCTTCTTATCTCCGCAGGGTGGAAGTCGTAGCCCACTCTCACAGAGACGCGGCCTTGATAGCAGCCCAGGTCAACGCCACCTGCCCCGGCAAAGTGAACAAGGTGAGGAATATTCTGAGATAAGGAGTTTGGACTGATGGATGGTCTCTCCAATTGTCTCTTGGGTTCTGGTGAATTGATAAGAAGGATAATGCTACTTGTGGTGTCCTCCTGTCTTTGGGGATATTTAGTTAACAACAGTAATAATGAAAATAATGGCAATAATAATTTTTGGAAAAGAAAAATCATTATTTTTGGGAACTGTAAGTTCATGGTTTGTAATTAAAACATTGCAGTATTATTATTATTATTGATAAGGGAACCGTACAGATTCCCGAAAGCTATCTTTGCTGTTTTTTTAAACTGAAATATATGTACATTTACATAATTGGTGGATTTGTTCTCCATTATTACTATTATTATTATTATTATTATTATTATTTTTTTTTTTTTTTTTTTTTTTTTTTTTTTTTTTTTTTTTTGCTCTATCACAGTCCTCCAATTCGACTGGGTGGTTATTTATAGTGTGGGTTCGGGTTGCATCCTGCCTCCTTAGGAGTCCATCACTTTTTCTTACTATGTGTGCCGTTTCTAGATCACACTCTTCTGCATGAGGCCCGGAGCTACTTCAGCCTCTAGTTTTTCCAGATTCCTTTTCAGGGATCTTGGGATCGTGCCTAGTGCTCCTATGATTATGGGTACGATTTCCACTGGCATATCCCATATCCTTCTTATTTCTTTCTATTTTCAGATCTTGATACTTATCCATTTTTTCCCTCTCTTTCTCTTCAACTCTGGTGTCCCATGGTATTGCGACATCAATGAGAGATACTTTCTTCTTGACTTTGTCAATCAACGTCACGTCTGTCTGTTTGCACGTATCACCCTATCCGTTCTGATACCCATAGTCCCAGAGGATCTTTGCCTGATCGTTTTCTATCACTCCTTCAGGTTGTGCTCGTACCACTTATTACTGCAAGGTAGCTGATGTTCTTGCACAGCTCCAGTGGAGGGCTTTTGCCACTGAATCATGCCTCTTTTTGTACTGGTTCTGTGCAAGTGCCGGGCATTCACTTGCTATGTGTTTATGGTTTCATTTTTCGTATTGCACTTCCTACATATGGGAGAGATGTTATTTCCGTCTATCATACTTTGAACATATCTGGTTCTTAGGCCTGATCTTGTGCCGCTGTTATCATTCCTTCAGTTTCCTTCTTTAGCTCTCCCCTTTGTAGCCATTGCCAATTGTCATCGCTGGCTAGTTCTTTAGTCTGTCTCATGTATTGTCCGTGCATTGGTTTGTTGTGCCATTCCTCTGTTCTTTCTGTCTTTTCTCCTGTCTCTGTATATTTCTGGGTCTTCGTCTACTTTTATTAGTCCTTCTTCCATGCACTCTTTAGCCACTCGTCTTCACTGGTTTTCAGATATTGCCCCAGTGCTCTGTTTTCGATGTCGACGCAGTCCTCTATACTTAGTAGTCCTCTCCTCCTTCCTGTGTTATGTATAGTCTGTCCGTATTTGCTCTTGGGTGTAGTGCTTTGTGTATTGTCATTTGTTTCCTGGTTTCTGATCTATGCTGCGGAGTTCTGCCTTCGTCCATTCCACTATTCCTGCGCTGTATCTGATTACTGCACTGCCCATGTGTTTATGGCTTTTATCATATTTCCGGCGTTGAGTTTTGACTTGAGTATCGCCTTGAGTCTCTGCATATATTCTTTCCTGATCGTGTCCTTCATCTCTTGTGTTTTATATCTCCTCCTTCCATTATTCCCCATGTATTTGTATCCTGTCTCATCTATGTGTTTGATGTTGCTCCCCCCATCTGGTAGCTTTATCCTTCAGTTCTCGTTACTTTGCCTTTTTGTATGTTGACTAAGGCGCATTTTTCTATTCCAAACTCCATCCTGATGTCCCCAGATACATCCTTACAGTCTGGATTAGGGTAATCTATTTCCTTGATGCTCTTACCATACAGCTTGATGTCGTCCATGAACATCAGATGGTTGATTTTGTTGCCTCTTTTCTTGAGTTGGTACCCGGCATCCATCTTCTGTAGTACTTTTGTCATGGGAATCATGGCTACTACGAAGAGTAGTGGGACAGTGAGTCGCCCTGGAAGATCCCTCTCCTGATATTAACCTCTGCTAGTCTTTTTCCAGAGCTTGTAAGTATTGTATTCCAGTTGCGCATTTTATTTTTGTATTTTTGAGAGCTGATGGTATTTTCCCTCTGCCCCATATATTTTCAGGCATTCTATTAGCCATGTGTGTGGTATCATGTCGAAGGCTTTCTTATAGTCTATCCATGCCATGCTTAGGTTGGTTTACCTTCTCCTACTGTTCTTCATTACCATTTTGTTCTATCAGGAGCTGGTCTTTTGTGCCCCTACACTTCCTTCTGCAGCCTTTCTGTTGGTGGGATGGTGTTTGTCTCCTCTAGGTAGTTGTATAGCCTTTCACTGATGATACCTGTTAGTAACTTCCACATTATTTGGTAGGCAGTGATAGGCCTGTAGTTACTGGCTATATTTCCCTTACTCTTGTCTTTTTGTACTAAGGATGTTCTTCCTGTGGTCATCCATTTGGGTGCTTGGTGATTTGAGATACAATGCTGGAGTTGTTCTGCTATTTCGTGGGTGTAGGGCCTTGAAGTTTTTGAGCCAGTATCCATGGACTTCATGGGGACCTGGGGCTTTCCAGTTTGGCATTTTCTTTAGTTGGTGTCTGACTGTGTGTCGTGATGTCTGTGAATCTTTGTTTTATTCTCCCTGTTTCTTCTTCCTTGACTTCCTGGAGCCATGTTGCATGTTTGTTGTGTGATACCACCCGGATTGCTCCATATGTTTATTTCCCAGAGTCTCTTACTTGATCGGCTTCAGGAATTTTCTGGGTGGTTGTCTTCCCCCTCTTAGTTGGCTGTATTGTCTTTCTGGTTGGTTCCGAATAGTTTGTTCTGTTGGTATCCCATTATCCTGTTCATGTACCGTTGGCATCTTGTGTGCTTTGGCCTTAAGCCTCTGTTTTACATCTTCTATTGTGTGTTTAGTCCCCTCTCTTTGTACTTTGTATTTCTCGTTGAGTTCCTCCCTTGTTTTCTTGCTTCTTAGCCTTTTTTTCTGCCATCTCTTTTCAGTTTACTCAAGTCAGATCTCATTCACCATGATTTGCTTTTCCAGGCGCCTTTTCCAAGGAGGTTGCTGTCTTGGTTTCTGTTGGGTTCGGTTTGTGACGGTGGTGTTTGTGTTTCGAATCCCCATCAGTTCTGCTACTAATCTTGCTCCTGCATTATGTCAAGTTATTTGTTTCTGTGATACTGGTGGTGTGTATTAGGCCCATTATTCATTTGACCTCACTTGTTTTCTCCCTTAATTTCTTGTGTTTGTAGGCTTTCATGGAGGGGATCTTTGTTCTCTCTGTATCTGGCTCCATCCATTGTCCTAAATCTTTTCTACCCATTCCGTCCTCTCTGTTACTTCGTCGGTGTTTCTTCGTGTGTCGTTGTTTGATACCTCATCCTCCCTGTCGTCTTCTGTGGCATCGTCTCTCAGTTCGTCTTCGTGTAATTCGTTGTCGGGTGTGGACATTTCCCTTTCCTAGTTCTTCTCTTTCTGTTGGGAGAGCCAGTTCTTTTTCTTTATGTTCCTTACTTGGTCTGCCAGCCTCTGCTCTGTTTGGGGGGTGTTATTCCTCTCATTCCAGATGTTGACCAATCTTCTTCTATATCCTCTCTCCGTCGGGTTGCTTCTGATGTAGCATCTCCATATTTCCTTATTTTCTTCTCTTGTCCATTTCTTCCTTTTTTGCCTCTGTAGCTCCAATCTCAGGCTGTTCATTACTGTCGTTGTGGTGATCAGTTGCTGGATGACGACCTCCAAGTACCTGACCGTCGTCCCCTACAATTGGGTTGAATACCTGGTTGCCGGACGAAGCTCCTCTGTTGCCAGAGGTTCCATTTACGTCGTTGTCGTTTATTCCATCATTTCTTTCCATCATTGCTGAGTTTTGCTATTTAACCCATAGCTGGACCCTACCCATCAGGGTATAGTACTCATTTACAGCTGAGTAGACTGAGAAATTTATGGTAAAGATCCTTCCCAAGGAATCAACGCCGAGGAGAGCGGTCACCATCCAACGACTGACCAGCCCCAATGTTGCTTATTATTATTATTATTATTATTATTATTATTATTATTATTATTATTATTATTATTGAAAATAATGGCTATTTCAGCAGCCAATAAAACGTGTATTAATGAAGGTCTTCTTCCAGCTTATTATTATTAATATTATTATTATTATTATTATTATTATTATTATTATTATTATTATTATTATTATGAAATAGCTCCCTAACTAGCCTTAAATGAAATTAAACAAAAGTCCTTCAGAGGCCTTACAGAAGTTAATTGGTTCTAACGCCCTCCCCCCCTTTTTTTCACAGTCAGTGATTTTCTCCACTCTCTCCATTACTAACTATACTCGGTTTTTTTTTTCCATCTGTCCATCCGCCTGTGGTGTTTGCGTATGGTAACACTGCGTCCCGGGCTTTAGATAGTTACATTCAGCTTACATTCAACAATAATAACAATATCCTATTTCGAATATTAACGGTGTAATTAGCATACAGTAAATTATTAAAACACTTTTCAGTTGCAAATGTACACCCAGATATCCTTTTATTTACCTAAAACTTTACACATAGCGTAAGGCCCGGGACGCAGTGTTACCATACGCAAACACCACAGGCGGGTGGACAGATGGAAAAAACAGAGTATAGTGTCCCACTTCCAAGCTAAGCGGTTGGATCTCCTCCAGCCTAGTATATTCTCCACAGAATTTTTTGATAACTAAAACTTTTCTGTGACAAATGCATGATATTTACTTTTAATCATCTGTAGGAAATGAATAACATCTTACGTGGCCCTTTTTTATGGCTTCTCAATGAATAAGCATAAAACACTTATGACTTAACTGAAAGAAAATGTGGAGCTGAATTTACTGATGACAGTCATCGGTGGAGACTAATTCTAAAGAATACAAAGTGAGAATTTCATTGAATCCAACGTTAGATTTTTCATTACAAAAGAAGTTTTCAGGAAATTTTTTTGAAAAGTCGCAACCTTAACTGACAAACTATATAAGTAGCGCTTCACAAGAAAAACTATCTTCATTAAAATCTTCGTTTCAAAAGCGAGGACTTAGAAGTAACTAAAACCTTGCCTTCATATTAGAATCTGCTTCTGAAATACTTGCAACTTTATTCCGTGGTATTTGAATCCATCTCCCTAATTATATAAGATCTTTACCTAAGAGCCAATAAATCTTTGCTTGGAAATTATGTAAGTCTCTTTAAAACTGTCATAAATTTAAAATCTTGCTTGCTAAGCAGTGAAATTCCAGCCTCAGAAGCAGCTCCATTGTTTTTTCCAGTATATATAGTACGTTGTTCAAATAAATCTTTGAAACAGCATTCCAGAGTTTTAAGTAATTCCCGTGTTTTGTAGTATTTTTTTTTTCTGTGAATAAAAGAATTTACAGTTTTCTTTCTTATAAACTTAACCCTTGCTGTTAACAAATTTAAAACCTTGCCTCACAAAAGTATTAATTCTTGATTCCAAAATACTGAAAACCTATCTTCCAGAATGTTTAAAAACTCCCTTCCTAAGAATTTAAGAAAATTCCAAATCATTCAAAATTTTGCCTTAAAATTATTTGATGTCTTAACTTCAAAGCAGTTAAAGTCTCTTAGCCAAAGCACCTAAAGTTTTGCTTTATACAAAACTCACTTACAAAGCATTTATTCATCACTTTCTAGGAATGTCATTATTTTATTTCTTTAAACCAAACTTACAAAGCACTGAAAGATCCTCTTCCAAAGTATTTAAAGCTGAATTTCCAAAATATTTAAAACTTTGTATCCAAAGTAACTGACATCTGATACGAAACTTAAGAAGTGCTACCATACCATCAGATTGTTTTACTTCCTAAAACATTTAAAAATCTCACCCAAAAGAATCTAAAACCTTTTACTCGAGGTTTTTACTATTTTGCATCAAAATCAAAGAGCACGCTACCAGAGCATTAGGAGTGCTTCCAAGCCATTTAAGGCACACATATGAAGTGATATCTTCAAGCTTTTGCTTCCAATATTAGGTAAATCAAATTAAAAGGGCAAACTATTACTTTGGAGTAATCACTGACGTTACTTCTGGGAAGGCGTCGATAACCTAGCTGCTGTGACGCCAGTTTTAATAGCCACAAATCAGTCACTCACATCTGGGTGCATATTCTGTAGACATAAGGTGGAATAGAACAGAGCCAGTCGTCATGTCGAGAGAAGCAGGAATATTTTGGTCTAGAAGTGAGAAGCGTAGGAACAAGAAAATGAAATATGGCAGAAATAACATTTTTTTATCTGTTTGTATCTCTTTGCATCCACAGCCCTGGAAGCCCCACAGGCCTCACACGGTACTGGCCTACATGGAGACAACCAACGATGTCGCCCAGGACGAAGACTGCACCAGGGGGCTAGGAGGGGCGTGGCATGAGCTCCAGCTCTTGAGGGTCGAAGAGACGAGACTCTCCAAGCTCTCCTCTTCTTCTTCGTCGAGTTCCTCCTCAGCTTCTTCCTCCTCCTCCTCCTCTTCATCCTCCTCACCCGCCATTACTTCAGGAGTCAAGCGAGAACTGTTCCTCGGGGATCTCCATACGGATGTCAACAAGCAGGATCTCTACCGTCCCACAGGATACCAGACGCCTCTCGTCAATGCTAAACACGTAAAGCCCATTTTTCATTTCTCTTTCCATTTTTCATTCCTGAAGCTGTTGTTCTTGTGGCGTTTAATGTTAAGACATTCCTTGGTGTGTTTGTGCGGGCATGCGTGCGTGTGTTCTTTTCAGCCTGTTCGCAGGTCTAAAATTGCCTGTTGTGTTTAACAATGACCTACTACTGAGGTCTCAGGATTGATCATGAAATGTCGGGTCTCGTCTCAAAATTAAAAACGTTCTACGAGTCAGTCAACCACTATATTTAACTCCTCAAAACATAGTTGAAAAGAAAATATAGAAATCTTAATCTCTCCCTCTCCCTATCTCTGACTCTCTCGCGTTCTTTCTCACTTTAATGAAATGGGTGGCGCCATCTGGCAGCCTGGCTTTTCCAGCCGTGGAACCGTTTGTTTTGACGCAGAACGCTTCGGAATATGCACAATCTGTTGCGTAGAAAAAAAAAAAATTATATGTATCGGTTATGTCCTCGCTTTCCGTGTCTAGCATATTTGAATTTTCTTTGAAATGAATTTCATATTTTTTTCTTCCTGGTGGAGATGGCTGTAGGTATAATGTAAACGGCACAAGGCAGCATATGTTAGTCTATTTTTTTCTTCTTCTTCTTCTTCTTCTTCTTAGGCACTATAACAGTTTTTTTTCCCGTACTCTTATTTTTTTATTTAGCTTCTTGATAGAACTGCAACTGCGTTGATGTAATTAAAACATGATTAAAATGAGTGAATCAACAGATGAAATGGAAAATACAAGACATCTACATAAAAGATAGCAGGCCATTGAAAGAACTCGAAGCAATATTTCTCCTGAATTTTATCACTGGACTCTAGAAGTCTCCGAGTGATTCATAGAGTAATTTGTGCGGAAAATATTCAGCAAATTAGCCAGGTTTCATGTTCTTAATTTGATTCTTAGTTATAAATTGTGTTACAGGAAATTTCTGATATTTCAAAATGTGGTTTTTTATCTATCCCCTATAGTTGTAGGCCTAAGGAAACTTTACAGGCAATCAAGGAAAGCCATTGACTGTACTGTCAAACTTTTAGATCATTATAAGCACTGAAAACCTACTTCACTATTCATGAAGAAATGAATGATCAAACTAAGAAGTAAAATAGGTTATTAGATTTATTTATATAATAAAAGTGCATCAACTGATAGACCTATAATCATCATCATTATTAGATGTTGGGTGGGACGTGTCCCTGTTTGCTCCCTGTCGGCTGACTGTTGACTTTAGCCCCGTTCGGTACACAACAAGACCCGGAGACGTGTCTTGGCTTATTGTCTCCAAGTCCACCTCCAATATTGTTCCAGAAACACCACTTTATTTTCTTGATGGAGGCTGTCCTCTCTCTCTCTCTCTCTCTCTCTCTCTCTCTCTCTCTCTCTCTCTCTCGTATTTATCTGTTTTGTTTCTTTCTTCTCACAAAGGTACTACACATGGAACTCTAAACTGTTTATAGTTCCATGGTACTACAGTAAGCAAAATACCTGGTTCACCATCAGCCTAAACACTCTTAGTCATAGCCTGAGATCTAATAGCTCCTTTTACGACGGATTCTTACTTTTTCTTTTATTTTACAGGACCAAACTTCCGAATTCATATAACCATTAGCAAATGACCTCATTTGCTTGTAGTATTATATTTCTTCCGCAAAGGTCATTTATTCATACCCTCAAAAACTTGACGAAAAAAATTTCCAGATCTGTCCCTTGATTGTCATGCATGTTGCAGGATATAGCTTGGTCTCTCTCTCTCTCTCTCTCTCTCTCTCTCTCTCTCTCTCTCTCTCTCTCTCTCTCTCTCTAACATATATAAGTCGAATAACAACAAAAATCAGATCACCCTTCCATTTTGCCTTTTTATCTAATTATTTGAAGTTTCGAGACAGAAACGGGAAAGCTAAGAGTCATTTTTCAGACGGTTAAACGTTTCACTTTCATGTAGTACTTTCATACAATTGTATATCATCTTCACCTCCTCATTCCACCGTAGTCTCATAGCATACACATAACGGTTATGGTCGGCGGAGCCGGTTTTTATACAAGAAGATAACGAACGTTCAGCCAAGTTGACAGCGGGATTTCAAAGACACGGAAACCATCTCGCCTTACAAGATTATTGTCCGCTATTTCTTCTCCTTTTTATCTTTCGAAATATTTGGCACTGCTGTATGGAGGACGCCTATATGGCTGATAGAGGAATGGTTACTAATCTCGCAACATGGAAATGACATCCCTTAACAAGAGCTCTCTTCAGAGAGAGAGAGAGAGAGAGAGAGAGTAGGAGTTAGTTATTGGCTCTGGGGATTTTAATAACCACGTAGCTAACCATTGCCTTGTCTTCCTTCGGCTTCTTTCTTTGGCGTCGTGGAATCCTTTCTAGAATAAATCCCGGCCAGGGGATTAGTCGTCCCCACAACACGGCCTCCCGGACAATGGCCCCTCTAATAATAATGTCATCCGGGAAATATTATGAGCAGGACTTAATCCCCTCGGGCGGGAAAGCCTTTCCCAGGTGCCCTGGAGGACGACGGGAGCAGCCATCTTCCGTACCCGTTTCTTCTCGGCCACAATCCTTTCCCCCAATTACTGTCGTTGTTTAACATCGAGCATAAGCGGATTCCATTGCTACGGTTATTGGGTCTACCAGTAGGCATACATTTTTCTTAACCAGTGTTTCTGGGAGAGTTTGTAGCGGATGTGTGAGTTTGTGTGTGTGTGCGTGTGTTTGTGTGTGCGTGGGCTGGAGGCGTTGATGGAGAATATACAGGTATTATCATCATAGACGCATTGTTAAACTGGTATTACTAAAGGGTTTCAATAAACTTAAGATAATATAATGAAAGCATTCATCAGGGGTTACCTGTAGTCCCTTTCTATTAATGATTATAAGAGTAAGTCAAAAATTATTAACTGAAAATGTTCTGTTATTTGATTTCCCCAAAAGGAAGTTTACGGGACTTGTGTACGCTCCAATGCTCCAACATTGGAAATACAAAAATACAAATTCATTACAGGTAAATAAGGTAGTAACTTTTGATTTCTTTTAAACGAGATGGTGAAACAAATAATCGGACAGGTGGTCGAAAATAGTCACAGGAAAAAAGTCAAATTCATTTATGGTGGACGGTAATAGTCACTGGGAAAAATTCACAATATTTTTAGGGGGTCATTATCTTTTTTATATTGATTCTTTTACTTATGTTTTTACGGTAATCCCAGACGGGCTTGTACTAAACACGCCGCAAAGGTGGATACATACCAGGTTAAATAAAAATCCCCGACGGGTTTGTACTAAACACTACGCAAAGGTGGACACTTACCGGGCTATTTAAAAAAAAAAAAAAAAAAAAAAAAAAACTCCATAACGGGCTTGTACTAAACACACTGCAAAGGTAGATACATGGTTACATAGCTTAAATCCTTTGGGGTCACCATCTCGGAAAGATTAATGTGACATTTTCCTGTATATTTTTTTTTTCATGTGACTTTTTTTCTGCGACTTTTTTTTTTTTTTTACCCGGAATCGGTCATAAAACACTGCAAATTAGAGAGTCCATAAACGAAAAGTCATTTGATATATCACGTGGCTTAATGAGGGCACCTTTCTCATACTTTCTCTCATTTTCCGAGAGACAGTATTCTGGGAGAAAGAGTTGGACTTTTGTTCTTAACAGCTGCTTTCTCATCTTGCAATTCTCAAGAGGATTTCGCTAACTAGCTTCGTATTTTTAGAGGCAAACTTTAAAATCTAAATCAGATTCTAGATTCCCACGGTCAAGTGTTAACTATTTTATAGAGTGATTTAATATGTTTGTAGAAATGATTGTTTTGTAGCGATTTAAGTTTAAATCCGTTGGGACTTAGTGTTTGGATGGATGGCCCGGGAACTCACAGTGCAGTCAGTCGGCTTTAGTGAGATATCGAAATCATATCAACTGGTTTTTCGGGCATTTAACAAAATTTGTAAATAATAGAGCATTAGTGTCGAGGAGACCTGCACCATTTCCTATGCATAAGCTTTTAACGGTTAGAATACCGGCATCGAAAAGCAGTGTGGTCAGTGGTCAAGATAATACGTTTTCAGGAACAGATCGGATTTCTCTCTGCATGTTTTCGTTAACGAAGAAATTCAAGAGCATAAATGAAGATATAGTAGATAGTCACTGTGGCCACGGTAACAGCTGGATCTAATTTGGACAGTATTGATTGCCTTGTGCGAGTTATAATCGGGTGAATAAAAGCGCATTTAGTGATATGTGCTCTTTGGTGGAAAACTGTTTAACAGTTACGGACATCGCCTTATGTCAACCGAGAGACCCAGGAACTAAACAAGGAAAAAAAGACGAAGAGATGGTCAAGTTGTGAAGGTTAAAACTGAAACTACATGGAAAGAATGTGAAATGGTAGAGAACTATACCAATTACTTGATAGCAAAGAGGAAAGCTGACTATTACCATCAGAAAGTAAGAGAAGTGGCAACGAAAATTAACGGTTTGGGCGTGCAAGAATTAGCTATAGTTCTCTTGAATTTTTTTAAATAATAACTGCCACTTTTGTTTAAACGCAGAATCATATTAGTAGTATTGTACCAGATACCGCTCCAAGACTGTCGATATTTGATGTGGGAAATAATGATGTTATTTCAGTTACTAAAATAATCGCATTTGACGTAGAAAACGTATATGGTAGGCCGCAATGCCACCTGGTGGAAAAATATAAAAAAATAAGTTTACGACGGGTTTTATCAACCGGGAAATACTCTTGAGTGTATTTTCGAATCATGGCTTCTTCGCGTACGTAACATCAAGCTGTTTTCATATGTAGAAGAAATCGACACTTGTTGTCATAATATAAATAAATAAATTGTTGCGTCATGTTTATGCATTAACTTGGAAACGTATGACATTTTAGCAAATATGTATAATAAATATTTCCAAAGCGGTGATAACAAATGATTAGGTAACCAAACCTCCAGTTAAACCCCTTTGTTAAATACGTCTGCTTTTACTTCTAACGCGCCGTTTTTAACGAAAATATTACACAACAACCCATAACGAACCGCACCAGGTAATCTATAACAGTAACGAAGATCTACGAGTATTGTCAACTCGAACGATACATGCGGTGATAAAAATCGAGTGTCCGGAGTCCTCAGACGTCATTCGGCTAATATTTATGGGGTATTTACCTCTGTAGGACCACCAACTGACTCTGAAGGAGTCTCCCTTTTTGAATGACGCCCGGGATCAACCAGAAGACGGTGGTCTAGCGGTATCGTCCTTGTAAGCCACAAAACTGGTTGCTTCTGTTATGCCTGACTTTAGTACGACTTAACCTGATAGTTATTCCCGTATTTCTTAGTGGGCTGTTTCTGCAATCGTTTTCACAAAATTCTTGACTCTTTTCTACATCGGGTAATAAAGATATAAATAAAATTAGCACTAAAATCCCGTGTGAAACGCGCATAAGTGCATATTGCAAACACGCAGCCACATCTCATAATTCTGGCTGCAGGAATAATCTAACGTAAGTCTAGCCAAATCCCCATCCATTACGGAGGACCACAGCGGCGTATACCGAGAAGAAATTTACGATTATCCAATTCCTAATGATAATTATAGTAGGAGAAGGTACATTTGCTGTGCTACGGCGGCTATAACTTGTAGAGTACGAGATATGGGAGGTTTAACTTAAAAGGACATTTATTTTGACTCGTTAAAACGCCTTAAATCTTGGGATGAGAGCTGAGATGTCCAGACGTATTATGGAGAGACGAGAAAGGGGATGTTTGGTTGGGGGTTCTGTGTAGACCTCGGGTCTATGGGTAACCAGCGGGAGGCCCTTCTCAATAGAGACACAAATATATAAAAGGATCCTCGGTACAAGAGAAAGAGAAAAAACCAGTTTCAATAAAATGGTCTTAACATAACAAGAAGTGCAACAGATGCCATTCGTAAGAACTTGACTTCGTTGGAGAGAGAGAGAGAGAGAGAGAGAGAGAGAGAGAGAGAGGATAATAACAGACTTAAACAGATGAAAAGCAAATTGCCAGCTAAAAAGGAATATTTCATAATGAATTTAAAAAGTTATGATTTAGAAAAGTCTGTGC
>NC_061103.1:20117279-20146175 GCF_015104395.2 Macrobrachium nipponense
TGAGGTCTCCCACAGGGACCAAAGACTTCGACACACTTCTTCGTGTAGAGTCCATTCTGTGGGAAGGACCTGATTCCTCCTGCTCAGTCTGTCCGCTCTCACATTCTTGATGCCTTGAACAAATCTTGTGAGGAGAGTTTATGCCTCTTTCTTCTGTCCAGGTTAAACAGGTGTCTTGTTAACTGAAAGAGGGAGAAAGAGTGCGTGCCTCCTTGCTTGCGTATGTAAGCCAGAGCCGTGGTGTTGTCCGAGTTTATCTGTATCACCCCGCTCTGACTATCTCTTCGAAGAACTTTAAGGCTAGGTGTATGGCCACTAGTTCCTGCAATTGATGTGCCAGGACACCTGTTCCTTTGTCCAGGTGCCTGACACCTCCCTTGCTCTAACGTCGCTCCCCATCCCGACTAACCGAAGCGTCGGCATATAACACTTGGTCTGGGTTCTGCAGGGCAAGCTATACGCCTTCGTTCTTTTGAAGAGGACGGATCCACCACTTCAAATGATCTTTTACCTCTTGTGGAAGCGGGAAGATGTCCGAGAGTTGTCCGTCTTCCAACTCCACACCCCTTTCAGGAAAAACTGAAGAGGGCGAAGGTGAAGCCTCCCCAGAGAGAAGAACTTTTCTAGTAAGGACAGGGTCCCTAAAAGGCTCAGATAATCCCTCGCTGAACTGTTCTTTCTCTCTAAGAAGCTCGAGATTTTCGACAAACCTCGAGTGATTCTTTCTCACGAAGGAAATACTCGAAAACCCCGAGAATCCATCTGAATCCCCAGATAGAACAAGCTCTGGCTGGGGATCAGCTGCGACTTCTCGAGGTTCACGAGTAATCCCAGCGATTCTATCATGTTCCTTGTTACTGATAAGTCCTCCAAGCACTGAATCTCCGACTTGGCCCTGATCAGCCAGTCGTCCAAGTAGAGGGAGATGTTTATTCCCTCTAGGTGAAGCCATCTTGCCACATTCGCCATCAGTTGGTGAATACTTGCGGAGCTGTAGACAGACCCAAGCACAGAGCCCTGAATTGAAAAATCTTGTCTCCTATTACAAAAATGAAATTTTCATTATTAAAATGAAGTTTTATTGTATACTTACCGAACAATTATACAGCCGTGATTTCCACGAGCGGCAGGAGACTAAATTCAAATTTAGCACGTAGGCGTCGCCAACACTGGTGGTGATGACGTCATCTCCCTCCACCCACGGGAGAACCAGGTACAACTGCCCAGGTGAATCCAATTCTTTCTGCCCGTCCGTCCACCTAAGGGGAGGAGGGTGGGTATAATCATAATTGTTCGGTAAGTATACAATAAAACTTCATTTTAATAATGAAAATTTCATTTTTATTGTAGTGTCTTACCGAACAATTATACAGCTGATTACACATTTATGGGAAGGTGGGATTCAGTGGACCACTAGTATTTCTAAATGGTTACATTATTACAATACAGTAAACACTCAAGGTGTCTGTTGTACCTTACCTTGTAAGAGAGCTACAGCAGACTGTTACTGCCTCTGGTCGGTGCTCTTCTTACTATTGTAGAGGAATTGGAATTTGACCAAAGTTAGCCTCTACAGGAGTGGAATCCTTCCGTAGTTCAAGTGAGTCAAGGCTGACTGACGGAGGATAGTAACAACAAAGATTGCCCTTGCCCTGGGCTAAGACCAGAAATTCAATCATACAATTCAATCATACAAAACATTTGTCACCAACACCAGATTTAAAAACATATATACCCAACCATTATAAAATCTGACCTAACAGACTGGTGAGTATCCCAGGTACTCAGTACCCCAGTTCCCTTGAACTCGACAACCTATTTCAAGGTGAAAAGTTAGCATAGAGGTGACGACCCCTGTGCCGTTTCTCCCAACACAGCCAGAAACCGCACCGGGACCACCTAACGTTTTAAAAATTCTCGAAAACCGTTTCTATCTCTTTGAGATAATGACTCGCAAAAACCGAATTCGATCTCCAGAACGTGCTCTGAAGAATCGAAGCTAAAGATAAATTCTTTCTAAATGCTAAAGAAGTTGCCACTGCTCTAACCTCGTGAGCTTTAACTCTCAGAACGGAAAGATTGTCGTTCTCGGACTGCGAGTGAGCTTCCCTGATAAGCTCTCTAATAAAGAACGATATAGCATTCTTAGAAAGAGGACGAGAGGGATTTTGAACCGAGGTCCAGAGCTTAGAAGATTGTCCTCTAATACCCTTAGCGGCAAGCAGATACTGCTTAATAGCCCTGACTGGACATAAGAGCCTTTCTTCCTCCTCATGTCCAACCAAATCAGATAAGTTCCTTACCACAAAACTCCTCGGCCAAGGATTAGATGGATTTCTCGTTTTTGGCTAGAAAGGTCAAAGATACCGAAAATACAGCATTGCTTGAGAGAAACCGACTCTTTTGTCTATAGCGTGCAATTCGCTGACACGCTTAGCAGAAGCTAGTGCAATAAGAAAAAAGTGCCTTCTTAGTCAAGTTCCTGAGTGAAGCCGACTTCAAAGGCTCAAACGGTAGCCCCATGAGGAACTTAAGCACCACATCTAAGTTCCAAGCCACTGTATCCTGCGGGAGCTTATTGGTTTCGAAAGACCTAATGAGGTCCGACAGATCTGTATTGGAGGAAATATCCAAACCTCGATGTCGAAAAACCGAAGAAAGCATGGCTCTATATCCTCTGATCGTTGAAGGAGCCAGTTTCTTAAGAGTTCCTAAGAAATAGAAGAAAATCTGCTATTTCCGTTAAAGAGGTCGCAGAAGTAGAGACTTTAGCACTTCTACACCACTCTCTGAAGATTCTCCACTTCCCTTGATAGAGTTGTTAGAAGACTCTCTACAACGAGCGATAGCTTCTGCAGCTCTTCTTGAAAACCCTTTCGCTCTGACAAGATTCCGGACAGTCTGAACCCTGTCAGAGCTAGAGCGGACAAGTTTTGGTGGAACTCTTGAAGTGAGGTTGTTTGAGAAGCCACTTCTCTGGAGGAAGAAGTCTGGGGAAGTCTACTAACAACTGGAGAAGGTCCGGGAACCACTCTCTTTCCTGGGCCAAAAGGGAGCGATTAACGTAGTGTTACATTGCTGTGCGACATGAACTTGTTCAGCACCTCTCTTATTAGACCGAACGGAGGGAATGCATAAGCTTCCAGACCCGACCAATCCAACAGCATTGCGTCCACCGACCAAGCTAGAGGATCTGGAACTGGAGAACAAAGAGAGGAAGACGGTTGTTCCTTGATGTCGCGAACAGGTCTATGG
The DNA here is from genome assembly GCF_015104395.2 of Macrobrachium nipponense. Lineage (NCBI taxonomy): Eukaryota > Metazoa > Arthropoda > Malacostraca > Decapoda > Palaemonidae > Macrobrachium > Macrobrachium nipponense. The sequence goes on from NC_061103.1 coordinate 20,120,535, forward strand.
ACGGTCGTCCCCAAAGGCGCCAAAGTTTCTGACAAATCTTGTTGTCCAAAGTCCACTCCAGAGGTACATTTGCTGTGACGACTTAGCTCGTCCGCCAGGACGTTCATCTTTCCCGGAACAAATCTCGGGACTAGCTGAACCTTTGCTTCGTTTGCCCACAGGAGGAGATCCTTGGCTACTTTGTATAGAGAGAAAGACTGAGTCCCCCCCTGTTTCCGCACGTACGAGAGAGCCGTGGAGTTGTCGGAATGCACTGCCACTACCTGACCTTCTATAAGCTCCGAAGCTGTCTGAGCCCCAGGAAAATTGCTAAAAGTTCCTTTACAATTTATGTGGAACTTCTTCTCCTTCTCCGACCAAGCTCCTGAAGTCCGTTGATTTCCCAGCAGGGCTCCCCAACCTGTGTCCGATGCGTCGGAAAAAGAACTGTAGGTTCGGGAGGATGGGTCGTAAATCTAACCCTTCTTCCAACCTTGCCCGAGAGAGCCACCACCTTAGGTCCTCTTTTATTTGATCTGTGACAGGAAAGGTAATCGAGTCTGGTTGCGTCTTCCTGCACCAAGAGGCTCTCAGGAAAAAACTGCAGAGGTCTCATGGTGCAGTCTTCCCAACGTCACAATTTCTCCACTGACGTCAATTTGCCCAGGAGCCTCATCCACTGATTGGCAGAACTTACCTTTTGTCCAAGAACTCCTGAACTGTCTCCAGACAGCCTGGACCCATCTTCGGGGACAGAAAAGCCCGAAAAACAAAAAACTTGAGCATTCAGTCATATCCCCAAATAAAGGATGCTCTGAGATGGAACCAAACTGGGATTCTGTTTGTTGACCAGAATTCCTAACTTTCTGGCAAGATCCAGAGTTGTTCCAAGGTCCTTCATGCACCGACTCTCTGATTCCGACCGGAGAAGCCAATCGTCCAGATAGAGGGAGATTCTTACTCCTAATATGTGCAGCCAGCTTCCTATCGGGGATAGAACCCTGGTGAAAACTTGAGGAGCGGTCGCCAGTCCGAAGCAAAGCGCCCGAAAACTGAAACACCTTTGCCTTCGAACATGAACCTCAGGTACTTCCGAGATTTGCGATGTATCGGAATGTGAAAATAAGCGTCTTGCATGTCCAGAGAAACCATCCAATCCCCCTGTCTGATGGACTCCAGAACCGACCGAGTGGTCTCATATGAATTTTGTTTCTGGACATGCAAGTTCAGGGCGCTCACATCCAAAACCGGCCTCCAGCCCCTGATGACTTGGGAACTACAAAAAGGCGAGTGTAAAAGCCTGGAGAAAATCCCCTTCTATCTGTTCTATCGCTTCTTGAGAACAAGCGCTTCCACTTCTGCGGCTAGCGCCAGAAATTTGTCTGAGCCCGGAGAGTATGCCTGGAATGGAATTGGCACAGGTGAGAGCGAGGGAGCTGAAACGAGAGGAATACGATAGTTGAACTTGAGTACTTGCACTACCCAGGCTTCTGCTCCTCTGTTTTCCCATTCCTCCCAAAACAGAGCCAGCCTGGCTCCCACTGGTGCATGAAGAACCGAGCTTTCATTTGGAAGGTTTGTTAACCTTGGCCGAGGTCAGACTGAGGTCGCAAATTCGACTTCGGCCGAAAGAAGAAGCTTGGGTTTTCTCCTCGAAAAGGCGCTTGGGCCAGAGGAGAAACCGAAGGAACAGTCTCCAAAGGAGCTTTAGGTCTCTTAGTAGACTGTGCCAGTAAATCCGAAGTAGATTTCTTATCTAGCGCCGACGAAATTGACAACACTACATCGTCTGGAAAGAGGTTATCTTTCACAAAAGGAGCAAACAAGAGAGCAGACTTCTGTTGGGAAGTTACCCTTTTAGAAGCAAAGGAGCACCAAAGTTGCCTTTTCTTAAGGGTACCAAAGGCGATGAGCGAAGCTAACTCATCACATCCACCCCTAATGGATTTGTCCGCACAGGACAGAACACCAATCCAATCCTCCGCTAACTCCTGAGAAAGAGAAGGACAGTCTTCGATCTTGGCCGCTAAGCACCAATAGTCCCAATCAAGGAAGCTAAAGACTTCCAAAAGTTAAATTGGTTCTTTACAACGTGGTCCAACTCAGGCGCTGTAAAGAAAACTTTCGCTGCGGCGAAAGCAGATCTTCTAGAGGAGTCGATTAAACTGGAGAAGTCTCCCTGGGAGGAGGCAGAAACTCCCAGAGAAGGAGCTTCCCCAGTTACATAAAACCTATACCTCTTACGAAGCAACTTAGAGGAGGGTGGGTAAGCAAAAAGCGCATTCCCTAAGTCTCTTTTCATAGACATCCATGTCGCCGTCTCTTTCAACGAATGTCTAACCACTTTAGATAGAACAAGTTTTGGGAGGAGAGGGTCTGAAGTTTTCCTCCTCATCAAAAAAGTCGAAGTTTGGGAGCGCAGAGCTGCTTTCTCAAAATAATCTGGATAAGATATCAGAAGAAATCTAAGGAGACGTGAATAACACGAGAGGTGATGTGAATCCTCCTCCTCTACTTCTTCCTCATTCTCCGATACCGCCGAAGAAGTAGACGGGACTACAACCGGATCTGAAGGTTTCGAACCACCCTTGGACTCATTCATCCAGTTGGTTAACATCTCTAACTGCTTGCGCAAAGGCGCCAGAGACGAATCAAAAACAGTTAACGTAGGCTTGGAAGAGCCTAAATGTTCAGCAGGAGGCGGAAAAACTACTTGCGCCTCGCTCGAAGCCGCCGAAATTCGAGGCGAAACAGGCGCATAGGCGTAACAGACGAGAAAGCGCCTAAAGAAACACCCTTAGAACTGCTAGCTACAGCGCTAAAACCACAATCTCTACTAGTAGATGGAGCCGAAAAAGGCACAGATTGAGGCGTCGAACGAGCCGCTAACGGCCGAGGCGCAACCCTACTCTCAGGCTCCTTATACCGCTTGACTGGAGGAGGCGAAGAATCAGCGCCTGAACGCCTCTTTAAGGGACGCGAAACGGGCGAATCTCGCCAAGAGCGCCGCGCGACCGGAGACGAATCGCTTGAATCATTCGAAAGGCGTCTAACCGCAACACCTTTCCAACGCTTAACCGAGCCCTGTTGAGGCGCAACAGCTCAACAAGAGAGGCGCCTGTCTGTGGGCAAATCCGATCGACTCCCTTGGACTTCCGGTATGTCTTCTCCCCCGGTGCGGGGGAGCTGGACAGTGACCTTTGTCTAGGAGACGTGTCAGGACAGACAGACGCACCCTCAACTACACTCTTAAACTGAAGCCGCTTTCTCCAAAAACGTCTTAACCGAATTACCAAGTTGCAAAACCGTATTCGCTAGTACCGAAAATTTCTGATCTAACCTCGATTCCAGACTGGCAATGGTGTCGGAAGAAACTAAACGGGAAGCCGGAGAAGTGGGATTAGTAGGAGGAATAGGAGGTGTAGTTAAAGGAGACATAACAATTTGAGGAGAAACAGAAGGAACAGATGCATCGCAAGACGAAGCAGAGCTAAGTTTACTTTCCCTAAGCGCTGCTTTTCTAATTCTGTCTTTAGCTAATTTCTCCGAGTATGAACTAAAAAACTTCCATTGAGAATCAGTCCAAATCACTACACTCGTTACATGTTCGATCTGCTGAACAAACCTGTCCCCTACACTTCACATTTAGTGTGAGAATCATACTCTAACTTGGGATAATCTAGTTTTACATCCTGAGATGCAAAAACCTAACTCCCGACGGACTAGAATCCGACATGGCAACGCCTAATAATAAGCAAAATAACAACAACGCCAAAAAAGAGTACTTCACCAATTCTGAAGATCAAATCCACAAGAAAAAGCGAAGCAAAGTCATCCAACCGCACTGACCACCGATGTTCACGGACGCCGGCAGGAAAAGAATTGGATTCACCTGGGCAGTTGTACCTGGTTCTCCGTGGGTGGAGGAGATGACGTCATCACCACCAGTGTTGGCGACGCCTACGTGCTAATTTGAATTTAGTCTCCTGCCGCTCGTGGAAATCACGGCTGTATAATTGTTCGGTAAGACACTACAATAAAACGAAGATATTTCTTTGACAAATGGTGAATGGGAACGTGGAAATATGCGTCTTGCAAGTCCAGAGAGACCATCCAATCTCCTGGACGAAGAGCCGACTTACTGAAGCGGACGTTTCCATGCGAAACTTCTTTTTCTGAACAAAGCGATTCAGAGCGCTTACGTCCAGAACTGGTCTCCACCCCCCCCACCCCCGATGCCTTTGGTACTAGAAAAAGGCGATTGTAAAATCCCGGGGAGTGTGGATCCTGCACAAGTTCGATGGCCTCCTTTTCCACATTTGTTCCACCATTTGAAGGAGAGTCTTTTCTCATTACAGGGTCTCTGTACCTCGCTGACAGTTCCCGAGGCGTAGAGTTAGGGGAGGGCTGTTCTCGAAGGGGATTACATATCCCTTCTTTAGGACGACACTGACCAAGGGTCGGCTCCCCACCCCCTTTTTGCCCATACTCCTGCAAAGTTCAGGAGTCTGGCGCCCACTGGTGCTTGAAGGAGCAACAGTCATTTGGTTTTCTTGAAAGGCCTAAAGGAAGACCTTCCTCTCTTGTCAGAGCTCTTCTTTCTGGCAGGGGGACGAGCCGCTGTACCTCCACGAAAGGGCTGCTGAGGAGACGAGAGTCCTTCTTAATCGCCGACACTACAGGGCGTCCTTTCTTGGACGTTTGTGTTAGTAGATCTTGTGTCGCCCTTCTCAGTTAGCGAGCGAGATATATCCTTCACTAACTGAGAAGGAAACACATGATCCGATAGAGGGGTGCGAACAATAAAGCAGTCCTCTGGCTCGGAGAAACCCTTTTGTAATAGGGATCCATATACTGATCTCTTTTTCAGGAGACCAGCACCAAAAAGGGAAGCCACTTCTCCCGAACCGTCCTGTACTGCCTTGTCCATGCAAGACAGGACGCTATGGAGAATCTCTGGGTTTTTAAGAAACTCCGGATCTTTAGATTTGTTGGCCAGAACTCCGAGTGACCAATCCAGAAAGTTGAACACCTCTAAAGTGGACAAAAAGTCCCTTTAGAAAGTGGTTCAACTCCAGAAGTGCTCCAGTCGCTCTGACCGATCCTAAGGAGTGACGTCTAGAGGCCTCACTAAATTGGAAAAGTCCGCATCTGCAGAGGCAGGCAGAGAAAGACCCATAGTCTCTCCTGTCCCATACCAAATACCTCTCTTTCCATGTAGTTTGGAAGGAGGCATGCAGAATACCGTCTTTCCTAACTCTTTCTTCTTGTCCATCCAAGAATCTAAGGAATGGAGTGCCTTCTTCACGATATTGCAGCTTCATTTCAAAAGGCCGAAGATTTTGCCGTTGCCGAGCTCGAAAAGAGAGAACGAGGAGAAGGAGGAGCCGCCGGACTAAGAGAATCTCCAAACTCTTGAAGCAATAATGAGGCTAAGACCTTATAACTCGAGAGTCCCTCATTAGCAGGAGGTTCGTCATCAGACAACTCGTCTAAACCTCGATCAGACGAAGGAGGAAAAGTTCACGTTTGGAGGGAGAGTCCTTCCAAGACCTCCTACGCTCTGAAAGGAGAGGAGCTCCTATTTGGAGAAGAGTCATAAATTCCAGAACGAGTCTCCGACTCCTGCCTCCTGGCTCTTGACTCTTGCCTCCTGACTCCTGCCTCCTGACTCCGGACTCCTGCCTCCTGACTCCGGACTCCTGGCTCCTGCCTCCTGACTCCTGCCTCTTGGCTCCTGCCTCTTGACTCCTGACTCCTGCCTCTTGCCTCCTGGCTCTTGCCTCCTGCCTCCTGCCTGGATGACTCCACACTCCTGGCTCTTGGCTCCTGCCTCCTGGTTGACTCCTCACTCCTGGCTCTTGGCTCCTGCCTCCTGGGTGACTCCTCACTCCTGGCCGGTGCCAGACGTCTGATAGGTTCATCCAGGTTCGTACAGGAAACCTCACCTCGAGTAGGAGTATCAATCCTGGCGGCAGATACCTCCATACGTCTGGAGGATCTTTGATCGGAAGGGAAGAGTCTTTCCTTCTAGGAGGCTCCTTTGACAGAACTCCTACAAAAGACGAAATCTGCTCTTGCATCGCCATCATGAATCTCTTCGTAACCTCCTCTTTATCCTCTTCGGGAGGAGGGGAAGGAGGAGGGGAAGGAGGAGGGGAGGAGTCCATAGCCTCCAACTCCTGCCTCCTTCTCACTCTGGTTGAAAGAATGGCTCTTCTTGCCTTCTTCACTCCCGAGGGAGACTCCTCAGGAAGTTTTCTGGGCTCGAATCAATAGTCGGAGCCTTCCAACTCCCTCTTGAGTGGCCGAGATCGATCTGAATCCCTCCAATCACGTCTCGGAGATGAAGATCCCGACGACGAAAAACATCACGCAGGACGCTTTTACAATAGCGATCCTTGGCAGTCTGGGGTGCACAGAAACCGCCGAAGGGACACCTGATCGGTGGGGATTCTCCACAACCTCCTTTCGGTTTTCGACATTCCTTCTCCTCTGGGCATGTAGCTTGGAAGAGGTCTAGACCTAGGAGCGTTGCTGAGCCGACCAGATGCCCCCTCCACTACACTGGGGAACATCATATCACTGTCCACTGAAAAATCACTAGCCTTTTTTTTTTTTTTTTTTTTTTTACCTTGCAGGGGCAGCCATTTTGTTTTCCATCAAACTTGAAGGCTGCTTTTAGATCCGCAAGTTCTTTCGCTGAATCTACAGGTTCTGCAATAGGAGAAGGGGCTGCAATGGAAGAAGTAGCAATACTTACCCTTGGGGAAGATCCAAGCTAGGAATTAGTTCAGATCTAGAAATACTAAACTTCTATAAGAAGCCTTCCTCACTCTTTCTCTCTCTAACTTTTTTAAATAATTAGTTAGATTCTTCCAATTCGTTCTCACTCAAATTCTCACATTCCTTACAAGTATTAGTAAAAGAACATTCATACTCCCTGCAACCCTTGCATACCGTGTGAGGGTCTACCGAAGCTTTCGGCAACCTCACCTTACAGCCTACATTCACACAACGTCTCACAACCATTCCAGAGTCAGACATTTTTAAAGAAAAATCCAAAATCAAGTCCACAAAACAGTCCACAAAAGCGTATGCCAATCCAACAATCCAGATACGTCACCAAAAGACGGTCAAGAAGATCAATTGCCGGGTGAAAAAAGAAAAAACCAATCGAGAGGAACCAACACAATGTTGATGGCCCGGGCGACAGAAGAATTCTGATTAGAAAACGGGAATGGTTCCTAGTCCTGCCACCCAGGGCAGGGCGGTAGATCACCTGACCTACCGGTAGCGTGTGCCGCGAAATTTGAAATTCTGTCGGAGACGACGGAGTCTATAGCTAAGTATATATCTGGCAGGGAAGTTGAATGTATAAAACCGCATGGTACAGGGGTGGACCATGTATGATCAATGTGTACAACCCCAAGAAAAGTACATTATAACGCATCCTGACACCGGAGTAGAGGTCTTTAGCTCCGTTTCTCACCAACAACAAGTCGCGTTTGATGCCCATCTCCGATGTCAGGACGTGTTATACCTAATGTACTTTTTTGGGGTTGTACACATTGATCGTACATGGTCCACCCCTGTACCATGCGGTTTTTTACCCTAATTTCCCTGACTTGGCCACCCTTTTCATTACCCTCTGTTTAAACCTATAGCCTTAATTTCTAACTTTGGAGAAAATACTTACTTCGAAAGGAGAGTAGAGGTCTTGAGCTCCTTCTCTCACCACCAACAACTCATGACGGGTGACCATCTCCGGTGTCAGGACTGTTAAAAGTACTTTTTCGGAGGGTGGCCTAGCCGTGGTAGTCGGGGAGTTGGCCAGTCCACGCGGTTGTTTACCCTAGTATACAAACCTCAGGTCCTATACATAAGGAATTACCTTCGGTAGTTGAACTACCGCCCGGGTGGGAAACCTCCTCCCACTCGGATTTAGCTAGGTTGGACCAAATTCGTTAATAGATTAGCCTAAGGTATTGTGCCTTAATAAAAATATTGTTCAAATTATACAATAGCTAGCTAATGCAACTAAGTTATTTAACTAGGGCTAACCTTAACTACAGTTTATATGTACCTGTACACAAGATCCCCTCCAAACGCAGAATGAAGTCTTTTATACAATAAATCGGAACACCTTATACAGTAAGCAGCAATCTGCCACTTCCTCCGAACTATGTTTACATTTCTAACAGTGTATGCTTCTTCTTCTTTAAACTGAACTCGCGTAGTGACTCAGACCTGGACAGCAGCAGTTTCTTCTTTTTTTACACTTACTGCAATTCGCTTAAAAGGACTGTAATTTATATAATCTTTTAATATTTAGTCTGCTAAAAGTTTGTATTTCTCAAGGTTTTTATGAGAAAACGAAGCTGATGGGTAGTTTTTTTCCCCCCAATCGTTTAAGTACTGTGTGTTCGATAGCTTCCTGCCTCTTTGCTTTTATCATTGATGGTTTGAGTTGACGGAGTTAGTACTTATGATATTTATAATTGAGAGTTTTTGAAAGTTATTGGATTTAGGCCTCCAATATTTAAGAACTATTAGTTTGCAGATTACTCTAGTGATTGTTTTGAACTGCGTTATTTTAGCATGGTTACTTTGATCAATATCTAGTAGATCAAGCATCCAAAGGACAGCGAAAAAAGCTACCAATCTATAGACGTGATGGGCCCATTCTTTCATCAAAATGTATCTATGTATCCAAGATAGCCACGCAATTACATACCACTATATTGCAACAATAGCTTGCATCCCTTCAACTCGTGATACCTTCTCTTCTTCAACCATGCGGTTCCCTTCGTTGTACCCTTAACAGACGCTTAAAAAAAAAAAAAAAAAAAAACACTTTTATAATTTAAATGAACCATTTCATTTCTCGCATAACTCAGACCAACTTTTCTGTTATCTGTATTTAACAACTCCTCGTTTTACAACTCTCACTCCTTGACATAAGATTGAATTTACTTTAGCTGCCGTAATTTAGTTTTCTCCTCTTTTTTTCTTCATTAAAGCACATTTAACCATGGAAAACCCATGTTTTATATATAAACACATCAATATCGTTCTGCATGAAATAATTTTTTTTAAATGTTCAGTGCTCAAAGTAACGGAATAATGTTTTTTTTTTTTCTCTTTTATGTCAAGCCTCATTATAAAGTTCAAGATGCATTTTTTTTTTTTTTTGAGAAGCGGGTGGGGTGGGGGACGTAAAAGCTTTAACATATTCTCTCTCTCTCTCTCTCTCTCTCTCTCTCTCTCTCTCTCTCTCTCTCTCTCTCTCTCTCTCATGGGACTATATTAAATTCTGATCACCCGTGTTACCTCCTGACTCAAGTCCAGGAAAATCAGGAGTCTTGTCCAGGAAGGAAAGATCGACCACCCTTCTAAAAAAAAGCCAGAACTTACAGATTTATGTATGTACGATTTCCTGTTTCTTGTAAGTCATTTCTGAGTCATACATAGAGCTCGCGATTGCGCGTTACACTCTACTTGTAATTTCCTTAACGATAGTGCTTTTATTTAGTACAGTTCTTGATAAACAGAACTGGCTATTGTTTACTAAAAAAAATGTTGCTGGATTAGTTTATTTAGGTCCAGAATAGACATTTATTTTAAATAGCAGCCATTAAAAGTCAGTTAAGACATGAAACCATCCCTTCTCAACTTGGAAGCATCTCGGAAGTTTTTTTTTTTTTTTTTTAAGCTTTAGTTGCCACTCAAAAGCAAACCATATCCTTCGATGCACTTCGCATGTAATTTACGAGATACAGTAGCAGAATATTTCTGGACAGAATTTTTGTGTTGGTTTTTCTACTACATGTTCCAGCCCTCACCGTGCCATCAGTAAGTTATTACAATGTATTTTTTTTTTTTTTCAACTTTTACCCAACAATCCACACTTCTGCATCACTAATGGAATGATTGAGCTTAGAGAAAAACGATAACAGTGATGATATTCTGGAAAATTGTTACTTTATCTGTGCCAGCATGTCGTTCAAAAACAATTTTCCCATGCTTCTAATATCCACACCACAATGGTATACTGAAAAAATTCTGCTTCTAGGTACCAATTCATCCAGATTCTTGGCTCATTTCCTTATTTATGTTGCCTTTCGTACTGGAATTTCTTTAGGGGTTTATTTAAAACAGGTAATAAACTCAACCAGTCCCCAATAATAATATATCAGTGGTTGTACATAAGGAAAATCATATAATTCTTTGTATACAGGCTCCATAGAGAAGGTCAGACCAACGTCCTCTTGGAGGTGGTTCGTGTCAGTGGACAGTGTTCAAAACCAGGACACTCTGGCCATCTTAGTTTCAAAGCTGGTTCGCCTTCAGATTCCTGAAAATTGTTCTCTTAGGTTGGGGATAGAAAACACCAGTAACTTTGCCATTTACCTAAATTTGTTAAAAACTAAATTATACCAAATGATGCTTGAAACCATACTCAGTCACAGGAATAAGCATCTCTGTGGAAAAGGGATCGGGATGTCGACTATCCATGCATCCAAGACATTGCGTCTCGTCTTGAACAAGCAAAGAATTAAGTGCTTGATTGGAATACAAGTGTCGCCGTTTCAAACCTTCTACTGGGTTACTTGTCTTGGTCAAACCTAAGGAATTACTTGAGGGGAGCAAGGGTAACTAGAGTTCAAATCCTATGTAGCCTACTCAGGTTTACTAAGATTGAAACCGTCATCTGGACAGCAAGAAGGAACCTTTTAAGGGTCAAGAAGATATGCACTTGGTTCTTTCAGTAAAACATCTGTTTGACGTCAAGGTTCAGCAACATTTTTGCAGAATTTTCCACTTCAGTACAGGGAGGAGGTGCTCCTCCTTAATAGTTATCATTACCAATAGTTCTCGTGCACGAGTTAATGATGGAAAAGAGGCATCCAAACTGTTGTTACTGCTGGAACTAACTACCATCGAGAAATAGCTTTCCAGAGTTAACTGCAATTAGAATAAAGGTGTGATACATGATTAAACCAAAGAATGATGCAAGATATGCTGTTATATACAACTGAACTGATTTCACTGGTTTTTTTATCAACACGGATTATTATCTTTCTTGTGGTGTGCTATAGATTTGAAATTATTTGTATTTTATTCCTACTTTATCTTTTATGAATAAAATTTAATTTTTTGGTTTGCATCTACTCAGGTTGTTCCGAATATTTACAACTGAATTTTGTTTAACATCTCTTTTAGCTTTCTGATCTAAAGCTGAATTAATTTGGCTATATGTGAATTTTATATCATTTTTTTGCGTCGACAAAGTTTGCAGTTTTTTTTTTTTATATAATCAGCTTGTTCGGTAAAGATCTGTTCTATATCTAGCCAAGTTTAACTTTGTATATAGAATTAAACTGATTTGTTTTACTCCAACCTGGTTTTACTAGACTGATCTTGCACAGATGAAATTTAAATCGTTAAAAATGTTTAATCTGCTAATCCTGCTTGCTCAGAATTGAAGTTATGTTTTTCTAGTTGTTTTTATGTGCGTCTGTATAAATAAATAAATAAAAAAAAACCTTCGTTCCCGTCTAGCCTATACATGTCGGATTTCAAAACAGTTATTTAAATAATGATTTTATTCTCGCTTCGAAGGTGGAAATCGTTCTGCAACGTGGATTTTCTTGAAGACGGTAATATAAAGAACAGGTGATCTACTTGAAGATGCAATCATGAATCAAGTCAGAGTTACCAACCTGATGAAGATTCATACTAAAGACAGCTGTAAGGGGATGTAGGGTTGCTATAACCCTGTTGAGGAGTCTTTACAAAACTTGAAGAGCGCAGTTTCTTCTTCTTCTTAATAAAATGGGGGATTTTTAAGGCAATCAAGAAAAGCACATGATAACAGTACTTTGGAAACCACAGCTGGCATCAAAACAAAGGAATAACACACATCTCGGCGAAGGAAAAGACTTTCAGGTTACAGATTTATTCATCTCTATCTATTTTGGTTTGATATCATTAGTCATGAGCCTAGATGACAAACTGCATCTATGCAAGCCACTTACAGCTACTTTGCAAATTCGTCCCCCAAAACTACTTACATACACGTGACATATAAACATGAACTAGGGTCGGGAGCTCTTCTTAAACTATTATTATTATTGTGCCTTTGTTCTAATAAGAAGGAAATGTCCCTCCTCTTCTTTAGGTGGCTGGAGTCAATCGCGGGTTTTGGTGACCACTTTCCGGTGTAGGGAGCCTTTCTTATTCAGACGGAAGTAAAGGAATCCATCCTTTGCATAGGATAGGATACGTGTACAATATTTCTATGAGCTGTGGGTCGAGAATTGCTGCACTTTCAATCCTTGATATTAAAATGATTATCATCTCGATATCTTTGAGTTTTTAACTCGTATTTGGTGGCTTTATAGAGGTACCTCTTAATTTCACATGAGAATATAAAAGGTGGACATCAAATGTTAAATCACCGTATACTGAAATAGTAATACTAGCTGTATTTTGGACACTGAAATGCCAGAAAGTAATCATGCTTTGTCAACCGCAGTCCCTATAAGTTTTCCGACAAAACTGTAATTTCAATTAAACATCAGCAAATTATGTCCCACAAATGACTTAATTTCCGGGTCTGTAACACAGAAGTAATTACTTTGGAATGAAATTATTCATGCAAAAAAAAAAAAAAAAAAAAAAAAAGTGAATATGGACCTCTCACTGGAAGGCATTGAAAGCAAATTCCGCTTTGTGGTTTGTATGAACTCCGGCCATCTTGCACGTATCTAAAGACAAGGAAGCACAGTTCATCCTAGGCCTATGAACTTATCATAATTTCCTTAAGATTACTTAAAAAAAAAACAGTCATCCTACGATACGAAACACAACGCACGGTTTTGCCTAAGAAATCTATACAGCTGCCTGAGCACAGAGAGAGAATTTTTTACTATATACATTCACGAAAATTTACACATACATGAGAAACATTAAAATAAAAAGGAAATGTCGATGAAAAACACGTAAAAGGTCAACCTAAATGGACATTTCAATTGAGGTAGGTCAGAAGGTTTCAGGTTTCTACTTTGAATAAAATATACAGGTCAAAGTTCAGGAACTGAAATGACATGATACGCAGGTCATACGCACGAGTATGGTAGGGATTCATATTAAAATCAAATAATAAAATGTTTGAAAGTTACCACCACTGCATCCAATAATGCGAAGGAAAAAAAAAACAATGAATCTCTTCTGAAAATGAACGAAATAAAACAAGCAGTACTCGAAAGCCCTACAGAATGACATATCTATCTGAACACATAATTCTATACAACAGTGAACACTAACTCATCTATAATTATCATTATGGTTATTACTATCAATTAATAGTATTACATCGAAAGGTAGAGACTTCTAGATCTAAGTCACAAATAGAGGACAAACATCTACAGGTGATTCCCGAGAATCATCCCTTTATGAGTATCAAACATTATCTATTATATCTAGGATAAAGATAATCTTTATCTTTGACTGAATTTGTCACAATTTCCTCATTAATCACTACAAATTCTGTTTATTTGCCGATTTCATTTTCGTCAGGCCGTGTTTGGGGCAAATTCTGTTTTGCGCCTCTACTCGGTATCAACTAGAACACTGGTTTATTGGTGTAGATCTTCCTCTTCTTATAAGTATTTTTTTTATTATAGTATGTTATTTCTCTAAGATTTGTTAACCCAAGTCAAATGAATGAACAATTGGCTTCATCGATCATTACTGCTCGTGGTGAGCGTGCAACTTCGTTGACTCAGCAGGATCGAATGTTGATTACATTACTGTCCCCGTCACACAAGCAAAGACCATCACAATGAGGACTTTGGCGTGCATGCTTTTATATAGAGATAAATACTGAAGCATTCATTTATTCCCATAATCCTTCAGCTTCATGAAAGAGCTTTGGCTTCCCATTCATAAAAAAAGAAAAAAAAAATGTACAGAGAAAATGGCACTCTTTAGAATCCAAATTGGTGTTTGATAAGAGTGACTCTTGTCAGTTTTTTGAAGTATTATTTTGATTGGAGTATTTACTCAATGCTGTTTTTTTAATGAAGGGAAAATACTCGCAGCTTTGCACCTGTTTGTACAAAATCAATTGGACTTGACTGTCAAAGAAGCATCGAATCTCTCTCTTGACCTTCAATCCTTTGCAAGTATAGTCACTGATGTCTGTGAGATATTGTTGCCGTGTCAAAACTTATGTATATGTATATGTAAGTGTGTGTAAGTGTGTGTGTGTGTGTGTGTGCATGTGTATGTTTGTGTATTCTTCTCTAATTTAAAGAGAATCAATCCTGGTATATAACGTTGATAATTTGTTGTTTTTGAATGGGAAGATTGTTGAGTTGCTTCATTTCCTGCTTCAAGTGGCATGAATTCCATAATTATCTAGACAAAATATTTTTGTCGCGGACGAAGAGTCCGCGCTGGATACTGGAAACGAAATCTTCCGATACAATTTCAGTTGAGAAAAAAAAAACACATTGTTCCGTCTCTTGTTAAAGAATAAGGTAAACTCAAGGGAAATCTCTTCCCTCACGGTGTAAACGAATTTAAAAGGAGGAAGCTCATGACACCAACGAACAGTGGCAGGGCCGACTTCTGGCTTCCTGAAGAAGCCGTACGAGCTCCCACCATGGGCAGGAGCGAGTTATCCTCGTCAGGAGAGGCGTAGGGCTGGCAGCGGAGTAAACGAGCGCCCCAGCTAGTAGGTCGAGGATTGTTCCCCTCCTGTCTTGCAGAAGTAGCTACCTGGCCCTGTGCGAGCCATATCCTTCCTGCGTCATCAATGCCCGAGCGCATGATCTCCTTTTCGACCGTCGGAACCCTCACGCCCACGGCCAGACATCCTCCAGTATGCGTGACGTCCTGGGAAATCTTGGCCACCCACTTCCCAGGGTCACCGCATTCCTTCCCCTTGTAAGCGTTGAGTTCGTTGGCCAGGTCGGCGTCCTCCGGCGTGAGGACCAGCCTGTTGACGCTCATGTCGTAGGCGTAGGGGGGCGGGTTGGCTCTCCGGTACGAGCCGGTGGCTGCCAGGGTGAACGATGGACGGGAGCATTCTGGGTCGTGGTAATATCGGAGTGTCATTGCCCAGCCAGATTTTTCGGGACTGAAATGGAATTGATGATTTAGGTGGTTTAGTTCTCTACATTGTACAAGTAGTTTTTGTCACATTTGATCAAATTGACGGACAGCAAGAAGAAAATATTACATATTCATCTTCCGATAATGGATGACGTAACATAACCTTTACTCCGAGATGAACTTTACGATTTTACAAACATTACTTTAAATTTCTATATCATTCCACGATTTACTGTAAATCCCTTTTTTCCCAGCGGTAAAACTGCACGCCAGAAAATTTAAGGAACCGCCACACATGATTTTTATTTACCTGAAAGTAAGATATCTCGTCAGAAACATGCCGTAGGGTCTGGTCTCACAGCGAGAGGAGGCCCAGGACCCGGCCAAAATCAGTGGGAGGTTTGGCCCTGCGTGGAGGTGAGGCGGGCTCCGCTCGCTGCTCCTGGCGACGGCGTTGCAGATGCCGCAATCCACAGCCTGAAAAAAACGTAGCAATAAATGTTTTGCAATGAGTTATAGGTTAGTTTTAAAAATCAGAAATGCCTCTTTGGGAGAGAAGCAGATTAGGTTATGAGACCCTTCCTCGGCGAGGGTGTTGTCTACGAGTTTGTTTGCGGGCATTTTCGAGAATCCTGGGGCTAACCTGTTTCTCAGAATCTGAAGGTTTTAATTGAATTGTTTTCTTGGTATCTGAAATATTCAACGCCATAGCGTGAGGTGCACTGATGGGACGATGAGACAAAACACATTATAAGAGCCAAAGACGGCTCACCGAAAATACATAAAATTAAAAGAAAAGTTTAAACGTTATTTAAAATAATGAGGAGAAAAACGCTGAAGCCTACCTGAAAATAAGAATAGCAAAGGCAAAAAAAAAAGAAGAAGTGAAATAAAGTCGTTTCATTTTGTGAACATTTTACTAGCAAAGAAAATAAGCCTTCCAGAAAGTTGCAAATTTCTTGAAAGAAAAGATGACGGATACTTATTCCAACTTTGAACAATGGGGATTGAGGTAGATATATCTTCTTCTCAGAACCCACCTTCCCACTCTTAAAAACTAAGAAATTTCAATATTTAACTTAGGAAACCTGTTGAAAAGTACATTATGCCAAAAAGATATTGTGATGTTGACCTGTTTTGCATAGTAGACAGCGATATCATAAAGTTGTCTTGCTCTACCGTAGGATGTTGAGTAAATCTAGAACCAGAGCTACCCGGAAGAAAAAATTATATTTAAAATTAGCTTTTAAAAAAGAAATAAAAATAATCTTCAGAAATTTATCGAAAAAAAAAAAAAAACTGCTACCACGTCAAATATCTGGAAAGGCTCAGTATCTTACAAGAAAATCAATCAGCTTTGGTAAAAGAAAAATTGTAGAAAATGACAAGTGTGCAGTAATAACACTGGTAAGTTTAGAGTGGTTTTTGAATAATGCACATGCATACGATCAGAAGACTTCAAATGGTATAGGTGGACTTTTAAAAGACGACTTGAAAACTTTATATTTGCGTAAAAAACTCTGCTAAGAGGAGTACCTCAAGAAAGTGTCCTGGAACCTTACTCAGTATACTACCGAATATTCCTGGATAATGAGTAAGAAAATAAGAAGGGCAAAAGGGTTGCATAAAAAAAATGAAAAAAAAAGACAGATTCTAGACAGCTAATATAGTGTGTATTTTGTATAAAAAGAAGCCTAAAAATGTTTGATATAAAAACAATTTAAGTTTTAATGTATGAATTAAACTGAGGAAAATCTAAATATGATATAAAATATAAAATGTGGCCGAAAAAAGACATTACCATCTGAAACGTAGTGTTCCTAAAGAATTATTTAAGTATGATAAGCTAAAAAAAATGCTTGTATATAACTGTAATTACAAGCCTAGACTACTAAAATAGTCAGGCCTACTAAATTAATTACTGACGGAGCTGCAGGATTTAATCAATAAAGCAGCCAAATTAATTATGAATAAATCCCCAAGGTGTTGGATCTAGCCATACTTATTCCATTTCGTATAAGTGAAGTATTTTAAGTAAAATATGTATTAAAGTACACTAAGATAAAGAACAAAATAAAAAACGCAATATGCGCATAAGATTTAAAGACAAATTTTGCCTACAGGAGAGACATACATATGAACTAATAGAGTCAAGATGCAACAGAATTATTAGAAGAGGGACCTTTAATACACAGTTCCCAGACTATCTAGTTAGTTACGCCATTCTGTAATAAGGTGTGGAAAGTTACGACACGTTTAAGGAGAAACTAACGACATCTCTAATCAAATCAGTTACGAAACGGATGAATGAGACATTCAAGGAAACTATGAACGGTAACTGACTAATGGCTTTCGCTGGAGGGACCGAACGCACCCCGGAAGCAACGCCCCCGAAATAATCGGATGATGATGGTGATATTGCGCAAAAATTTTATTGGAAAAAAAATGAGAACACTTTATAACTAAAAATAAATAAATAGATAAATAGATAATAAATAACGACATAAATTAGGCCAAATTTTCCATTAAAAAGATTGTGCGCAAAAATAAGGAAACGTTATAGATAGATTGATGGATAGATAAATAAATTAATTAATTAATAAATAAGCAAAAATATGAATAAATAAATAAATAACTCAAATGTAAATAGACATTTTCCAGTTACTCATTCCACATCTTTTCAGACGGTTTTACAATGAATCTCTTACAAACTCTAGTTGGTAACAAGCACGGCTTTTTACCAATGCGTTTAATTCTTCGAAAATCGACAGAGAAGGCCTCGTGTAGATCTTGCCAAACTTTGAAGCCCTTGGGAATTCGTAACAAATGGAAAGAGAAAATGTTACTTTAAATGTAACCCTAGTCTTACCCCCATCCCTAAACAAAACTGCAACGGACATGAAGATTATGTTTTAATATAACAGGTTTGAAAGATCACTTTTGTGAAGTGGTAAAACATTTAAATTTTCCACGAAGCTGTAGCGACGAGTTACGTCGTATGGTCAACTTAAAGTTAATTGCAAATTTGAATGATTCTTACACACATTTCATCATTATTCTGGCATCGTATTACTGTATGACAATGTATGAAGATAGCAACACTTTACCAAAGTGAATTTTAACGCAATAATTTTTCACTAATTAGAAATAATTTAGATTTACATTATAGCCCCTAACCCATACAATAATTAGGAGCTAGTTCCTAACCATCCATGTATACAAAAATATTACTCCACTCATGTGTCGTCTTAAAATAACATCACAAATTTGGAGTTGTCCAGATTTGAACCAGACGTATTTTGAGAATTCATGAAATTTAAATTATGTATGTGTACGCCAAAAGATTTTAATGAATTTTGAAATCTTGAATTTTGTATCGCAATAGTCAATCAAATTATGACTGATATCCTATATGACATCGATTGACTGTAATATATATAACTGATATGAAATCTTAAGGTTATCGCGAATCAAACAGTGTTTTGCAAGGGTGCAAAATTTCTGCTGATTCATAATTCTCCAATGGTGTTTAAAAGGGTGTAACGTCGTTCAAGAATATGGTAAAAACTTATCAGAACTCAATAATAATGTATCTATATACACAGTTAATTAATCTATCAAGTATTAGGCTGAACTAATGAAATGTTTTACCTAGTGATACATATTTTTGAATTGCTACTTATATAGGTTTAATTAATAGTATCCACTTCACAGAGAAACTCTGAAAGAATCTCATCAGTACGTGTCAATGCTCTAATGAAATTATTTCTTCATATTCAATGTAACGTTCTAGAATGAAAAAAAAAAAAACATTCAAATAATAATTTCACCTATTTAAATCTCTGGTAGTACGAAATAACCTTTACTGAAGTTATTATACATTTGGTTACAAACCTTTGAAGAAAATTTGAATTTGAAAATTACACACAATACGTTTTTTAAGAACTGACTTTTACTTCATAATTCCACCTTGATTCAGTAATTCAGGCACAGATAGATATGAGTGATTTTCTCTGAAATAAACTGCATTTTTTGTAATTCACGATTACATTACCATTATTTTCTCCGTGTCGGTTTTCCGTTACGGGATCTCTTTGATGAATGCAAAATTAGCGAGAAGGCCTGCTTCGTGCTCTTCAACAGTGCGCTAGTTTTTTTCCTTCTTACCTTGCTGAGCTGATGTCTGCATATCCCTCAATAGGCTAAGAACCTTATTATGAAACAAAAGGCAAAAAGAGAGCTTTTTATCAATGTCTTTTTCATGACCAAAATACTTCAACCTTGAGGTAAAAAATCTTATAAAAATGTGGTGGTCTATTAACTTCTTTCTAATCGGTGTCTAAAATTGGCGACACCAATAGGTGGTGATGGAGGAATGTAAACATCTGGGCATATGTCTAAAAGGCTTTTGAGATATGTGTATTTGTTCTTCTTTGTGGTCCAGAGGGGAAGAATGAAGGCACAAATGTGCGAGTTTATGGGTCGCGTCAGTCATTATTCTTTTCTCTTTCTCTCAATTATTTTTGTTTCTGCTTAATAAGTCATGGCTGATGAGAGAGAGAGAGAGAGAGAGAGAGAGAGAGAGAGAGAGAGAGAGAGAGAGAGAGAGACTGATATCAACTAATGAAAACTTTAAACTAATCTTAAGTAATATATATATTATATATGCAGTAAATTTATAAAAGGTCTTATGATTTCAGGAAAAGTGTCTCCTTAGTTCTAATCAGGAGACAAAAAAATAATAATAATGAAATCAAATAAGAAATAAACATTAAAAAAAATCAGGTTATTTGAACTTCCGCTTTCAGTACCATGGGTAGAGCTTCGTGGACCTTCGCCGATTCTGTGGGAATTACTTTCGTTCTTATTTCTTAAGACGCTCAAAGTAATATTTGTTTTCCCTGATATCCTACAAAAAATTATTTTACTGTTTGGAGAGAGAGAGAGAGAGAGAGAGAGAGAGAGAGAGAGAGAGAGAGAGAGAGCAAAGGAAACGGGGTAAAAACTGCAAGTATCGTACTAAGTAAATTCGGCTAAGTGATAAGATACGAGTATATAAAGTAATCGTGGTCCGATTTGGTTTTGGAATGGATAAGAAATCATGTCAGTATTGACCTTCCTTTCACAGTCTTACTGCACAAATCGCAAAATCTTCAATAAGAACTTTTTTTAATTTATCTTTTTATTTAGAGACTTTAGAACTCTCACTGAAACACTCTTGTTACATTTGTTTACAAAAACAGATACGCACATCTGGCAACAGTTAGATTTAGTTAGCTCTTGTGTACGATAGCACGCGTCATTATTAATGGATCTGTGCATTGTATCTGCTTGTACGCAAGGTGTATGTATGTCGGCGTTTGTCGCAGTGGCACATTCTTAATCTGGCGTAAAAACGTATTATCATGACTGCAGTTTCTCCCTCCACACCTGGTCTATGCAAATATCTAGCCCAGATGTCTGATGGCGCGTGTCTCGTCTCCTGCCAACTCACACACACACACACACACACACACACACATACACATACACACTTGCACGTTCACGCACGCACACATCATCATACAGGCTAACACATATACGCGAGCGAGCGCACACAACTCGGTACGTATAGGCCGCCGATATGGCTGTTTTAGGCTTCTCCGAGCCCATCTTCTATGGGGGTACAGTACACAGAAGGTTCAAGCGCGCGATTTAGTATAAGACTTTCTTTGTAGGTTCCTGTGAGCACGGATGAACAACTTGGGAAGAGGTTGAAGGGGGTTCGGAGGGGAAAGCCGTAGATTGGCTGGCTCTGTTTATAGGTTCAAACATGTGAAGTTGATTTGTGTCCACGTGGCTTCAAGACAGTATTTAACACTAGAGAAAGAGAGAGAGAGAGAGAGAGAGGTGTTCCTCATTTTCGTCCTTTTTTGAAAAACAGCAATAACTTTCTTTTGTAAAGAAAAAAAATCTGAAAAGTTGTTGAAAAACACTTCATTTTTATTGATTGATAATATTCTACCTATTCAAAGTTAGGTGTACCGAATGCTTCATTGTAGTGGCAACCATGGTCGATTGTTTAAAACATTCACACACACACGCACGCACACATACATGTAAATATATATAACCTTCCTTATATATATATATATATATATATATATATATATATATATATATATATATATATATATATATATATATAACCTTCCTATTTGCAATCTACTATAATCGACTAAGGGCCCTTTCACACTATGTCGTACGTAAATGCGCCATGATGTCGGACCTACATGCGACTAGCAGTCGACTATTATTTCTAATGTACTTTTTCACACTATGTCGGTCCGGCAAATTTGCCGGTCCGGCATCGGATTACAGCCGACAGGCCCCACTGGCCATGTCCGGTGCTGCACCCAGACGCGATTGCAGTTGGCCATTGCCTTCAGTACGTGTCTTCACACTTGCGATTTTTTCCTGCATATACGTGCGACAGCAGTAGACTTCCACTGCTTCTGGTGATCGAGTGCATTGGGTATTGAAAACATTTGAGTGATATAAATAGTGTTATTCCCGTTAAATAAGAAAGAACTACAGGCATGGATAGCTTAATTAAGTATAAACTACTGAGAAATGATTTACTAAATGATTTGCTGTTTTTTTCATTAAGGTTATATATACGTTTTGATACTGAAATTATTAGAAGGTTATCGGCAGATTATTGATATAAAAGAGGACTAAAAGCTTTTGATTTCGATACATATGATTTTTTTAGAAGTTTTTATAGTTAACACTTACGTTTTATTTACATTACTTAATGAAACAGAGAGAGATATGGATTTTTTTATATCAAAGTAAAAGATTTTAGTTTTTTGTATAGATATATCAGTTTATACTTTCGATAAATAGAGATGTTTCAGCTAACACTAGTTGTTTTTATTTCTCCTTTTTAATTTCTATATGGAAAAGCAAATTTACAAGGAAAGGTCCATATTATTTCCTCTTACTTGATGGTAACTGCCAGTTGTTGTGCTGGCGAAATATCATCTCTGAATGTCGTATTTCTTTTAGCAAGTGGCCATGTAGACGTGACAAGAATTCCTCAAAGGTTGTTTTAGACATTCTGAAGTAATTGAAAAATTTATCATTATCTCTCTTCAGCTCCTCGAAAATTGTGGCAAATGCGCCATACAAGTGCCTTTGTGTATTCAAAGGGTGTACCCAGTGAATTCTAGGTTTTCTCTTCTTTTTTCTCAAATGTAATAAATAAAGACAATAATTTTCTCCTCCTGTCTATCTAGCCACCACTACAGGCTGAGAGCAGACTGCAAGTGCTTGTCAAAAATTGGATCACTTTGTACGGCAGTCGGACAAATGTACGATTTGCGCAATTTTGTGTCGCATTTAGATCCGGCACTGCAATCGTATCTTGGTCCGACAAGAATCGC
Organism: Macrobrachium nipponense; assembly: GCF_015104395.2. Classification (NCBI taxonomy): domain Eukaryota; kingdom Metazoa; phylum Arthropoda; class Malacostraca; order Decapoda; family Palaemonidae; genus Macrobrachium; species Macrobrachium nipponense. The sequence goes on from NC_061103.1 coordinate 20,143,067, forward strand.
ATAGTGTGAAAGGGCCCTAACATGTATATAGTTTACAGCCTATAGGTCAACAAAAGCACATAAGGATTTAGCGGAACCGGAATAAATATGTCCAGTGCTACTTGGAAAGTGAATCTTGGACCTCTCCCAATGACTTTTTACTCTCTTAACACACAAGTATTTTTTTTTAAAATGATTTTTCCACAGAAAACTTTGGATGCGAATTTTCGAATTTTATGAAGAAACTTTTGAAAGCCAAGATTCGAAATTGGGTCAGGAGAAACAGCCCTCTAACAATAATAAAAATTGTTGCGTATGAACTTAGCTGGAAAGACTTACTATCCTTACTCTGACAACATGAAGTTAGCCTTGATGGCAAAGTTCCAATTAAAGAATTCCCACAAAACAATAATTACCTAATGCGTGTGTTCAAGAAAGTTTGGCAACGAACAATAAAATAAACATATTTGTAAAAATTCTACATTTCTATTAATATTCACTGGGAAATTATAAGGTAAGCTATTACTACAACTGGATTAAAATCTTTGTCATTCGTGTCCTCCTTTTAAGTGTGAAATGTAAACTTATAGAGACATGAAGAATCAAAGCTTACATGACTCCAGGTCACAAAGAAACTGAAGTTTTTTGCTTGTTTTGTTTTGATGTTGAAGGACTGTCTTTCGAACCCAACTTGCACGCTGGCAGTTACTTCATTCGTCCCTTTGAATTTATTGACATTTAAATATTGATTTACGGTTCCTTGGACGTGAGCAAGATTAAATATTTTCCTTTTACATATAAAAATCTGTTCCATTTTAATTAAAGAACGAATTCAGCAACAGTATGAAACTGTCAAGTAATATCGATGTAGCAATAAACTCCTTTTAAGTGAGATAAACAACTCAACACCAAACTCAATTCATTTCGTAACCAGTATTCGTCATAATGTAACGGATCTATATTAATAATTATACAGCGCAGACTCAGGCAGTGATTTGGAAAAGCCTTCGTCACTAAATCTAGGCATCTTTTAAATATTTCGGTTTTCAAATGTAGTTTAGAAAGGAAGAAAAGAAAACATGACCACCAAGACGTGATCGGAATAAATATGACGGCATGTGAACAAAATTTATTTTCGAGAATATACTCTAACTCTTACACCAGCGTCAGGCGTTTCTTTCTATCACTTCTGCTTCGTTCGTTGTGGTCTCTTACTAACTTCTTAATGGCTTTCATAACCCTCTTGTTTATCAAATAAATCTGCTGTTTTAGCCACCAGCACTAGTTGCGTTTACTCATGTGTTTCAACTCTTCCTAAATATTATGCTAATAAGAAGGTGTATATATTAAAAAAAGGGGAAAAAGGATGAAAATTGCAGCCACTGACAGACAGCCTCAACACGTAAGCCTAATAGGTTTATGTAAGATCAAGATGAACACACAGATAGTTTGGTTTACACCAAAGTCATCTTTGACTACCGTATGACTGTTGAATGATACAAACCACTTAGAGCTTTCGCATGATACAAAAGGCAAAAAGTGCTCTGTCCTTAATGTCATTTGCCACGAAGACCAAATGCATTGCCCCATTCATGTATTTCTGTACGTTGCATGTTAGTGATCTCAGGCAACACGAAGCACTAGGCCTAAGGGGAATGGGGTGGACAAATCTACCTTCACTCACATTGTAAAATTGGCTAGTTTGAGCCTCAGTGGCGTGGTCGGTATGGTGTTGGCGTGCCACCTCGGTGGCCGCGAGTTCGATTCTCGGGCATCCCATTGAGGGGTGAGAGATGTGCATTTCTGGTGGTAGACGTTCACTCTCGACGTAAAGCCTTCGGTCCCGTTGCTGAATAACCACTGGTTCCATGTAACGTTAAAAAAAAACCTTACAAACAAACTATTGGCTAGTTTCTGAAAGCAATGCTAATACAAAACTACAGTTTTCAATGACAACATACACACCATAGATGGCAATGCGCCAGTTTTCTAACTGCCAAATTCTGGGGGGAAGATATTGTCGCCCTGTGTCCCACTCTCGCTAGGCCCCATGTTACGGGCATGGGAGAAGGAGAAGATACGGGTCAGAGCGCTCGTTATGGTTGAAAGAGGCACGAAAATCGAATATCGTGGTTATGAAATATGGGCCAGATTGGAATCTCCTCAGGTGTGTCAAACGAAGCTGACGTGTGCCAAGAACTGGTGTCTCTAAAGATATTTCTTTGTTGTAGCTATGGGTCTTATCTAAAAAAAATAAAGACAAGTAAAATTGCGCCGAAGAAACCGAGTTTTCTGTACAGTGTATAATGCTGTATGAAATTCTCAGCCACGGCCTATGATACATTCGACCACGGCCCAGTGGAGGCCTGTGTTGTTGGCGCCTGTACTGTAGCCAGGACGCACGTTATGGCTAAAATTTAACCTAAAATAAAAATAATAAAAAATTACTTAGGCTAGAGGGCTGCAATTTGATATATTTGATGATTGGAGGGTGGATGATCAACATACCAATTTTGCAGCCCTCTAGCCTCAGTAGTTTTTAAGATCTGGGAGCGGACAGAAAAAGTGCAGCGGACAAATCCATCTCAGTAGTTTTCTTTTACAGAAAACTAATGAAAAAAAATGGGGGGGGGGGGGGGGGGGGGGGGTTGGTGGGATTGCATACTGCCTGTTGATTATTAAGAGACAGTACACATCAGTTAAGAAAGGATCGAATGACCGAGCAAGTAATATTGAATCAAAAGCACAAAGCAACGCTAGATCAAGCCTGCATTGTCTTCTTCCTTTTGTCCGAAAGAACTCGAGGGCGTGAGAGGTTTACTAAATATGAATTCGTTTGGGATGAATTTTTCCTTGTTTTCTCACAAGGGAGCCGAGCCAGTGGTAAAATGAATAAGTGTCCGTCACAAAAATAAAATAAAATAAATAAAATGTTAGAGAGAATGTGCATTTTTGCTGAAGAAATACTGTACATAAGTAAGAGGAGACAGTGTTATACATTTCTAAAAACTTTTTATTCTACAATTCGAAAGCAGTGATGTTTCTATTGCATAATTAATGGCGTAGTTTTATCACTGTTATATCTACAGGAAAGACTATCGCTTAATGTTTCTTAATGCACAGACTTTTC
>NC_061103.1:20146675-20242905 GCF_015104395.2 Macrobrachium nipponense
GAAAAGTCTGTGCTTACAAGGAACATTAAGCGATAGTCTTTCCTGTAGATATAACAGTGATAAAACTACGCCATTAATTATGCAATAGAAACATCACTGCTTTCGAATGTAGAATAAAAAAAAAGTTTTTAGAAATGTATAACACTGTCTCCTCTTACTTATGTACAGTATTTCTTCAGCAAAAATGCACATTCTCTCTAACATTTATTTATTTTATTTTATTTTTGTGACGGACACTTATTCACTTTACCACTGGCTCGGCTCCCTTGTGAGAAAACAAGGAAAATTCATCCCAAACGAATTCATATTTAGTAAACTATTCTCTCTCTCTCTCTCTCGTTGCTGAATTTAGCTCGTAAATACATTGAGGGCTATTCATCAGCCGAGAAGGTACTAATTTACAGTGGTATCTGTCCAAAGGATTTTTCGAGGACAGTATAAACATTACTGTTAGTAGCTGTAGCTTGATCTTAATATGATGTCTTTTCTGCGGGGATGAATCAATAAAACATATCCGAGTAGTAAATTAAGATTTATGCACATACTCTAGAATTATCACTGAAGAAATTTATTTCAAAAAGAACGCTTCGCGTGACAGATAGTTAACCGTCGAAGATCATCTCTCAAACCCGAATGACTGAGTGACATTTCCATATGAATGAGACGTCTTTCGATATTATCTTTCTTTCCGTCAAGAATTCGTGTCGTAGGTTCTCCGTCGCCTTTTCAGACGAGGACGTCACTTTTTTCAAGCTAAATCTGCTTGAAGCCATCACCTCTCACGCCCTCGAGTTCTTTTCGGACAAAAGGAAGAAGACAATGCAGGCTTGATCTAGCGTTGCTTTGTGCTTTTGATTCAATATTACTTGCTCGGTCATTCCATCCTTTCTTAACTGATATGTACTGTCCCTTAATAATCAACTGGCAGTATGCAATCCCACCCCAACCCCCCCCCCCCCCCCCCCCCCCCCATTTTTTTTTCATTAGTTTTCTGTAAAAGAAAACTACTGAGATGGCTTTGTCTGTCCGTCTGCACTATTTCTGTCCGCTCCCAGATCTTAAAAAACTACTGAGGCTAGAGGCTGCAAATTGGTATGTTGATCATCCACCCTCCAATCATCAAATATATCAAATTGCAGCCCTCTAGCCTAAGTAATTTTTATTTTATTTTAGGTTAAATTTAGCCATAATCGTGCGTCTGGCTACACTACAGGTGCCAACAACAAAGGCCTCCACTGGGCCGTGGTCGAATGTATCATAGGCCGTGGCTGAGAATTTCATACAGCACTATACACTGTACAGAAAACTCGGTTTCTCGGCGCAATTTTACTTGTCTTTATTTTTTTTAGATAAGACCCATAGCTACAACAAAGAAATATCTTTAGAGACACCCAGTTCTTGGCACACGTCAGCTTCGTTGACCACCTGAGGAGATTCCAATCTGGCCCATATTTCATAACCACGATATTCGATTTCGTGCCTCTTTCAACCATACGAGCTCTCTGACCCGTATCTCCTTTTCCCATGTCCCGTAACATGGACCTGGCGAGAGGGACACAGGGCGACAATATCTTCCCCCCAGAATTTGGCAGTTAGAAAACTGGCGCATTGCCGTCTATGGTGTGTATGTTGTCATTGAAAACTGTAGTTTTGTATTAGCATTGCTTTCCGAAACTAGCCAATAGTTTGTAAGGTTTTTTTTTAACGTTGCATGGAACCAGTGGTTATTCAGCAACGGGACCAAAGGCTTTACGTCGAGAGTGAACGTCTACCACCAAAATGCACATCTCTCCACACCTCAATGGGATGCCCGAGAATCGAACTCGCGGCCACCGAGGTGGCACGCCAACACCATACCGACCACACCACTGAGGCTCAAAACTAGCCAATTTTACAATGTGAGTGAAGGTAGATTTGTCCACCCCCATTCCCCTTAGGCCTAGTGCTTCGTGTTGCCTGAGATCACTAACATGCAACGTACAGAAATACATGAATGGGGCAATGCATTTGGTCTTCGTGGCAAATGACATTAAGGACAGAGCACTCCCATTATCATTTTTGCCTTTTGTATCATGCGAAAGCTCTAAGTGGTTTGTATCATTCAACAGTCCATACAGTAGTCAAAGATGAGTTTGGTGTATACCAAACTATCTGTGTGTTTTCATCTTGATCTTACATAAACCTATTAGGCTTACGTGTTGAGGCTGTCTGTCAGTGGCTGCAATTTTCATCCTTTTTCCCCTTTTTTTAATATATACACCTTCTTATTAGCATAATATTTAGGAAGAGTTGAAACACATGAGTAAACGCAACTAGTGCTGGCGGCTAAAACAGCAGATTTATTTGATAAACAAGAGGGTTATGAAAGCCATTAAGAAGTTAGTAAGAGACCACAACGAACGAAGCAGAAGTGATAGAAAGAAACGCCTGTCGCTGGTGTAAGAGTTAGAGTATATTCTCCAAAATAAATTTTGTTCACATGCCGTCATATTTATTCCGATCACGTCTTGGTGGTCATGTTTTCTTTTCTTCCTTTCTAAACTACATTTGAAAACCGAAATATTTAAAAGATGCCTAGATTTAGTGACGAAGGCTTTTCTAAATCACTGCCTGAGTCTGCGCTGTATAATTATTAATATAGATCCGTTACATTATGACGAATACTGGTTACGAAATGAATTGAGTTTGGTGTTGAGTTGTTTATCTCACTTAAAACAAAAGGAGTTTATTGCTACATCGATATTACTTGACAGTTCATACTGTGCTGAATTCGTTCTTTAATTAAAATGGAACAGATTTTTATATGTAAAAGGAAAATATTTAATCTTGCTCACGTCCAGGAACGTAAATCAAGATTTAATGTCAATAAATTCAAGGGACGAATGAAATAACTGCCAGCGTGAAAGTTGGGTTCGAAAGACAGTCCTTCAACATCAAAACAAAACAAGCAAAAAAAACTTCAGTTTCTTTGTGACCTGGAGTCACATAAGCTTTGATTCTTCATGTCTCTATAAGTTTACATTTCACACTTAAAAGGAGGACACGAATGACAAATTTTAATCCAGTTGTAGTAATAGCTTACCTTATAATTTTCCAATGAATATTAATAGAAATATAGAATTTTTACAAGTATATTTATTTTATTGTTCGTTGGCAAGCTTTCTTGAACACGTGTACGCATTAGGAAATTATTGTTTTGTGGGAATTCTTTTATTGGAAATTTGCCATCAAGGCTAACTTCATGTTGTCAGAGTAAGGATAATAGGTCTTTCCAGCTAAGTTCATACGCAACAATTTTTATTAGTGTCAGAGGGCTGTTTCTCCTGACGCAATTTCGAATCTTGGCTTTCAAAAGTTTCTCATAAAATTCCAAAATTCGCATCCAAAGTTTTCTGTGGAAAAATCATAAAAAAAAATATTTGTGTGTTAAGAGAGTAAAAAGTCATTGGGGGAGGTCCAAGATTCACTTTCCAAGTGGGACTGGACACGGTTCCGTTAAATCCTAATGTGCTTTTGTTGACCTAGGCTGTAAACTATATACTACATGTTAGTCGATTATAGTAGGTTGCAAATTGGAAGGTTTTATGAAAAATATATATATATATATATATATATATATATATATATATATATATATATATATATATATATATATATATATATATATATATATATATATATATATATATAAGGAAGGTTATATATATTTACATGTATGTGTGGGTGCGTGTGTGTGTGAATGTTTTAAAACAATAGACCATGGTTGCCACTACAATGAAGCATTCGGTACACCTAACTTTGAATAGGTACAAATATTATTAATCGATAAAAATGAAGTGTTATTCACAACCTTTTCAGATTTTTTCTTAACAAAAGAAAGTTATTGCCGTTTTTCAAAAAAGGACGAAAATGAAGAATACCTCTCTCTCTCTCTCTCTCTCTCTCTCTCTCTCTCTCTCTCTCTCTCTCTCTCTCTAGTGTTAAATACTGTCGTGAAGCCACGTGGTCACAAATCAACTTCACATGTTTGAACCTATAAACAGAGCCAGCCAATCTGCGGCCATCGATTCCTCGTATATTTCTTCGCCTGATACCGTAAACATTTGAATTAAACCGCTCCAAACACTTTGCGCTCACCGTATCGTCGTTAGCTTTCCCCTCCGAACCCCCTTTCAACCTCTTCCCAAGTTTTTCATCCGTGCTTAGAGGAACCTACAAAGAAAATCTTATACTAAATCGCGCGCTTGAACCTTCTGTGTACCCCCATAGATGATGGGCTCGGAGAAGCCTAAAACAGCCATATCGGCGGCCTATACGTACTGAGTTGTGTGCGCTCGCTCGCGTATATGAGTTAGCCTGTATGATGATGTGTGCGTGTGTGAACGTGCAAGTGTGTATGTGTATGTGGGTGTGTGTGTGTGAGTTGGCAGGAGACGAGACACGCGCCATCAGACATCTGGGCTAGATATTTGCATAGACCAGGTGTGGAGGGAGAAACTGCAGTCATGATAATACGTTTTTACGCCAGATTAAGAATGTGCCACTGCGACAAACGCCGACATACATACACTTTGCGTACATGCAGATACAATGCACAGATGTTAAGTGACGCGTGCTATCGTACACAAGAGCTAACTAAATCTAACTGTTGCCAGCCAGATGTGCGTATCTGTTTTTGTAAACAAATGTAACAAGAGAGTTTCAGTGAGAGTTCTAAAGTCTAAATAAAAAGATAAATTAAAAAAAGTTCTTATTGAAGATTTTGCGATCTGTGCATTAAGACTGTGAAAAGGTCAATATTGAAATGATTTCTTATCCATTCCCAAACCAAATCAGACCACAATTACTTTATATACTCGTATCTTATCACTTAGCCGAATTTACTTAGTGCGATACTTGCAGTTTTTACCCCCGTGTTTCCTTTGCCTTCTCTCTCTCTCTCTCTCTCTCTCTCTCTCTCTCTCTCTCTCTCTCTCTCTCTCTCCAAACAGTAAAATAATTTTTTTGTTGGATATCAGGGAAAACAAATATTACTTAGAGCGTCTAAAGAAATAAGAACGAAAGTAATTCCCACAGAATCGGCGAAGGTCCACGAAGCTCTACCCATGGTACTGAAAGCGGAAGTTCAAATAACCTTATTTTTTTAATAATGTTTATTTCTTATTTGATTTCATTATTATTGTTTTTTTTTTTTTGTCTCCTGATTAGAACTAAGGAGACACTTCCCTGAAATCATAAAGACCTTTATAAATTTACTGCATATTTATGTATAATATATATATTATATATATATATATATATATATAGATATATATATATATATATTACTTAAGATTAGTTTAAAAGTTTTCATTAGCTGATATCGTCTCTCTCTCTCTCTCTCTCTCTCTCTCTCTCTCTCTCTCTCTCTCTCTCATCAGCCATGACTTATTAAGCAGAAACAAAAATAATTGAGAGAGGAGAGAAAAGAATAATGACTGACGCGACCCATAAACTCGCACATTTGTGCCTTCATTCTTCCCCTCTGGGACCACAAAGAAGAACAAATACACATATCTCAAAAGGCCTTTTAAGGACAATATAGCTAAAAAGGCCTGTAGACATATGCCCAGAGTTTACATTCCTCCATCACCACCTATTGGTGTCGCCAATTTTAGACACCGATTAGAAAGAAGTTAATAGACCACCACATTTTTATAAGATTTTTACCTCAAGGTTGAAGTATTTTGGTCATGAAAAAAGACATTGATAAAAAGCTCTCTTTTTGGCTTTGTTTCATAATAAGGTTCTTAGCCTATTGAGGGATATGCAGACATCAGCTCAGCAAGGTAAGAAGGAAAAAAACTAGCGCACTGTCGAAGAGCACGAAGCAGGCCTTTTCGCTAATTTTGCGTTCATCAAAGAGATCCCGTAACGGAAAACGACACGGAGAAAATAATGGTAATGTAATCGTGAATTACAAAAAAATGCAGTTTATTTAGAGAAAATCACTCATATCTATCTGAGCCTGAATTAAGATGGAATTATGAAGTAAAAGTCAGTTCTTAAAAAACGTATTGTGTAATTTTCAAATTAAAATTTTCTTCAAAGTTATGTAACATAATGTTTAATAACTTCAGTAAGGTTATTTCGTACTACCAGAGATTTTGAGAGGTGAAATTATTATTTGAATGTTTCTTTTCATTCTAGACGTTACACTGATATAAAGAAATAATTCATTTGAGCGTTGACACGTACTGACGAGAATCTCTAGACTTTCTTTGTGAAGTGGAGACTATTAATTAAAAAACCTATATAAGTAGCAATTCAAAAATATGTATCACGGGTAAAACATTTCATTAGTTCAGCCTAATACTTGATTAGATTAATTAACTGTGTATATAGATACGTTATTATTGAGTTCTGATAAGTTTACCATATTCAACGACATTACACCCTTTTACACCATTGGAGAATTATGACTCGGCAGAAATTTTGCACCCTTGCAAAACACGTTTGATTCGCGATAGCCTTAAGATTTTCATATTAGTTATATATATTACAGTCAATCGATGTCATATAGGATATCAGTCATAATTTGATTGACTATTGCGATACAAAATTCAAGATTTCAAAATTCATTTAAAATCTTTTGGCGTACACCATACTAATTTAAATTTCATGACTTCTCAAAATACGTCTGGTTCAAATCTGGAACAACTCCAAATTTGTGATGTTATTTTAAGACGACATATTGAGTGGAGTAATATTTTTGTATACATGGATGGTTAGGAACTAGCTCCTAATTATTGTATAGGTTAGGGGTACTATAATGTAAATCTAAATTATTTCTAATTAGTGAAAAATTTATTGTGTTAAAATTCACTTTGGTAAAGTGTTGCTACCTTCATTCATTGTCATACAGTAATACGATGCCAGAATAATGATGAAATGTGTGTAAGAATCATTCAAATTTGCATTAACTTTAAGTGACCATACGACGTAACTCGTCGCTACAGCTTCGTGGAAAGTTTAAATGTTTTACCACTTCACAAAAGAGATCTTTCAAACCTGTTATATTAAAACATAATCTTCATGTCCGTTGCAGTTTTGTTTAGGGATGGGGGTAAGACTAGGGTTACATTTAAAGTAACATTTTCTCTTTCCATTTGTTACGAATTCCCAAGGGCTTCAAAGTTTTGCAAGATCTACACGAGGCCTTCTCTGTCGATTTTCGAAGAATTAAACGCATTGGTAAAAGGCGGTGCTTGTTACCAACTAGAGTTTGTAAGAGATTCATTGTAAAGAAAACCGTCTGAAAAGATGTGGAATGAGTAACCTGGAAAATGTCTATTTACATTTGAGTTATTTATTTATTTCTTTATTTATATTTTTGCTTATTTATTAATTGAATTTTTTAATTTATTTATTTATCTATCCATCAATCTATCTATAACGTTTCCTTATTTTTGCGCACAATCTTTTTAATGGAAAATTTGGCCTAATTTATGTCGTTATTTATTATCAATTTATCTATTTATTTATTTTTAGTTATAAAGTGTTCTCATTTTTTTCCAATAACATTTTTGCGCAATTTCACCATCATCAACCGATTATTTCGAGGGCGTTGCTTCCGGGGTGCGTTCGGTCCCTCCAGCGAAAGCCATTAGTCAGTTACCGTTCATAGTTTCCTTGAATGTCTCATTCATCCGTTTCGTAAACTGATTTGATTAGAGATGTCGTTAGTTTCCTCCTAAACGTCTCGTAACTTTCCCACACTTATTACAGAATGGCGTAACTAACTAGATAGTCTGGGAACTGTGTATTAAAGGTCCCTTTTCTAATAATTCTGTTGCATCTTGACTCTGTTAGTTCATATGTATGTCTCTCCTGTAGGCAAAATTTGTCTTTAAATCTTATGCGCATATTGCGTTTTTTATTTTGTTCTTTATCTTAATGTACTTTAATACATATTTTACTGAAAATACTTACTTATACGAAATGGAATAAGTATGGCTAGATCCAACACCTTAGAGATTTATTCCTAATTAATTTGGCTGCTTTATTGATTAAATCCTGCAGCTCCGTCAGTAATTAATTAGTAGGCCTGACGATTTTAGTAGTCTAGGCTTGTGATTACAGTTATATACAAGCATTTTTTTTTATCTTATCATACTTAAATATTTCTTTAGGAAGACTACGTTCCGGATGGTAATGTCTTATTCGGCCACATTTGATATTTTATGTCATATTTGGATTTTCCTCATTTTAAATCATACATTAAACTTAAATTGTTTTGATATCAAACATTTTTAGGCTTCTTTTTTATACGAAATACACATTATATTAGCTCTGTCTAGAATCTTTCCGTTTTTTTTCTTCTTCTTCTTTTCTTTTCATGCAACCCTTTTGCCCTTCCCTTATTTCTTACTCATGTGTGTCTTTCATTATCCAGGAATATTCGGTAGAATACTGAGTAAGGTTCCAGGACATTTTCTTGAGGTACTCCTCTTAGCAGAGTTTTTTACGCAAATATACAGTTTTCAAGTCGTCTTTTAAAAGTCCACCTATACCATTTGAAGTCTTCTGATCGATGCATGTGCATTATTCAAAAACCACTCTAAAACTTACTAGTGTTTTATTATGCACACTTGTCATTTTCTACAATTTTTCTTTTACCAAAGCTGATTGATTTTCTTGCAAGATACTGAGCCTTCCCAGTATTTGACGTGGTAGCTTTTTTTTTTTTTTTTTTGCTTCGATAAATTTCTGAAGATTATTTTTATTTCTTTCTTAAAAGCTAATTTCAAATATATTTTTTTTTTTCTTCCGGGTAGCTCTGGTTCTAGACTTACTCAACATCCTACGGTATAGAGCAAGACAACTTTACGATATCGCTGTCTGCTATGCAAAACAGGTCAACATCACAACATCTTTTTGGCATACTGTACTTTTCAACAGGTTTCCTAAGTCAAATATTAAATTTCTTATTTTTAAGAGTGGGAAGGCGGGTTCTGAGAAGAAGATATATCTACCTCAATCCCCATTGTTCAAAGTTGTAATAAATATCCGTCATCTTTTCTTTCAAGAAATTTGCATGCTTTCTGGAAGGCTTATTTTCTTTGCTAGTAAAATGTTCACAAAATAAAACGACTTTATTTCACTTCTTTTTTTTTTGCCTTTGCTATTCTTATTTAGAGGTAGGCTTCAGCGTTTTTCTCCTCATTATTTTAAATAACGTTTAAACTCTAGAGTTTTCTTTTAATTTTATGTATTTTCGGTGAGCCGTCTTTGGCTCTTAATGTGTTTTGTCTCATCGTCCCATCAGTGCACCTCACGCTATGGCGTTGAATATTTCAGATACCAAGAAAACATTCAATTAAAACTTCAGAATCCTGAGAAACAGGTAGTTACCCCAGGATTCTCGAAAATCCCCGCAAACAAACTCGTAGACAACACCCTCGCCGAGGAAGGGTCTCATAACCTAATCTGCTTCTCTCCCAAAGAGGCATTTCTGATTTTTAAAACTAACCTATAACTCATTGCAAAACATTTATTACTACGTTTCTTTCAGGCTGTGGATTGCGGAATCTGCAACGCCGTCGCCAGGAGCAGCGAGCGGAGCCCGCCTCACCTCCACGCAGGGCCAAACCTCCCGCTGATTTTGGCCGGGTCCTGGGCCTCCTCTCGCTGTGAGACCAGACCCTACGGCATGTTTCTGACGAGATATCTTACTTTCAGGTGAATAAAACATGTGTGGCGGTTCCTTAAATTTTCTGGCGTGCAGTACCGCTGGGAAAAAAGGGAGTTTACAGTAAAATCATGGAATGATATAGGAAATTTAAAGTAATGTTTGTAAAATCGTAAAGTTCATCTCGGAGTAAAGGTTATGTTACGTCATCCATTATCGGAAGATGTAAATGTAATATTTTCTTCTTGCTGTCCGTCAGTTTGATCAAATGTGACAAAAACTACTTGTACAATGTAGAGAACTAAACACCTAAATCATCATTCCATTCAGTCCCGAAAAATCTGGCTGGGCAATGACACTCCGATATTACCACGACCCAGAATGCTCCCGTCCATCGTTCACCCTGGCAGCCACCGGCTCGTACCGGAGAGCCAACCCGCCCCCCTACGCCTACGACATGAGCGTCAACAGGCTGGTCCTCACGCCGGAGGACGCCGACCTGGCCAACGAACTCAACGCTTATAAGGGGAAGGAATGCGGTGACCCTGGGAAGTGGGTGGCCAAGATTCCCAGGACGTCACGCATACTGGAGGATGTCTGGCCGTTGGCGTGAGGGTTCCGACGGTCGAAAAGGAGATCATGCGCTCGGGCATTGACGACGCAGGAAGGATATGGCTCGCACAGGGCCAGGTAGCTACTTCTGCAAGACAGGAGGGGAACAATCCTCGGCCTACTAGCTGGGGCGCTCGTTTACTCCGCTGCCAGCCCTACGCCTCTCCTGACGAGGATAACTCTCTCCTGCCCATGGTGGGAGCTCGTACGGCTTCTTCGGGAAGCCAGAAGTCGGCCCTGCCACTGTTCGTTGGTGTCATGAGCTTCCTCCTTTTAAATTCGTTTACACCGTGAGGGAAGAGATTTCCCTTGAGTTTACCTTACTCTTTAACAAGAGACGGAACAATGTGTTTTTTTTTCTCTCTCTCTCAACTGAAATTGTATCGGAAGATTTCGTTTCCAGTATCCAGCGCGGACTCTTCGTCCGCGACAAAAATATTTTGTCTAGATAATTATGGAATTCATGCCACTTGAAGCAGGAAATGAAGCAACTCAACAATCTTCCCATTCAAAAACAAAATTATCAAGTATATACCAGGATTGATTCTCTTTAAATTAGAGACGAATACACAAACATACACACACTTACATATACATATACATATACATAAGTTTTGGCACGGCAACAATTTCTCACAGACATCAGTGACGACTTGCAAAGGATTGAAGGTCAAGAGAGAGATTCGATGCTTCTTTGACAGTCAAGTCCAATTGATTTTGTACAAACAGGTACAAAGCAGCGAGTATTTTCCCTTCATTAAAAAAAACAGCGTTGAGTAAATACTCCAATCAAAATAAAACTTCAAAAACTGACAAGAGTCACTCTTATCAGGCACCACTTTGGATTCTAAAGAGTGCCATTTTCTCTGTACAATTTTTTTCTTTTTTTATGAATGGGAAGCCAAAGCCCTTTCATGAAGCTGAAGGATTATGGGAATAAATGAATGATTCAGTATTTATCTCTATACAAAAGCGTGCACGCCAAAGTCCTCATTGTGATGGTCTTTGCTTGTGTGACGGGGACAGTAATGTAATCAACATTCGATCCTGCTGAGTCAACGAAGCAGTAATGATCGATGAAGCCAATTGTTCATTCATTTGACTTGGGTTAACAAATCTTAGAGAAATAACATACTATACTAAAAAAAAAATACTTATAAGAAGAGGAAGATCTACACCAATAAGCCAGTGTTCTAGTTGATACCGAGTAGAAGCGCAAAACAGAATTTGCCCCAAACTCGGCCTGACGAAAATGAAATCGGCAAATAAACAGAATTTGTAGTGATTAATGAGCAGTCAAAGCCATAAAGATTATCTTTATCCTAGATATAATAGATAATGTTTGATACTCATAAAAGGATGATTCTCGGGAATCACCTGTAGATGTTTGTCCTCTATTTGTGACTTAGATCTAGAGTCTCTACCTTTCGATGTAATACTATTAATTGATAGTAATAACCATAATGATAATTATAGATGAGTTAGTGTTCACTGTTGTATAGAATTATGTGTTCAGATAGAGATGTCATTCTGTAGGGCTTTCGAGTACTGCTTGTTTTATTTCGTTCATTTTCAGAAGAGATTCATTGTTTTTTTTTTCCTTCGCATTATTGGATGCAGTGGTGGTAACTTTCAAACACTTTATTATTTGATTTTAATATGAATCCCATACCATACTCGTGCGTATGACCCCTGCGTATCATGTCATTTCAGTTCCTGAACTTTGACCTGTATATTTTATTCAAAGTAGAAACCTGAAACCTTCTGACCTACCTCAATTGAAATGTCCATTTAGGTTGACCTTTTACGTGTTTTTCATCGACATTTCCTTTTTATTTTAATGTTTCTCGTGTATGTGTAAATTCTCGTGAATGTATATAGTAAAAAATTCTCTCTCTGTGCTCAGGCAGCTGTATAGATTTCTTAGGCAAAACCGTGCGTTGTGTTTCGTATCGTAGGATGACTGTTTTTTTTTAAGTAACCTTAAGGAAATTATGATAAGTTCATATGCCTAGGATGAACTGTGCCTCCTTGTCTTTAGATACGTGCAAGATGGCCGGAGTTCATACAAACCACAAAGCGGAATTTGCTTTCAATGCCTTCCAGCGAGAGGTCCATATTCAGACGTTTTTTTTTTTTTTTTTTTTTTTTTTTTGCATGAATAATTTCATTCCAAAGTAATTCCTTCTGTGTTACAGACCCGGAAATTAAGTCATTTGTGGAACATAATTTGCTGATGTTTAATTGAAATTACAGTTTTTTCGGAAAACTTATAGGCACTGCGGTTGACAAAGCATGATTATTCTGGCATTTCAGTGTCCAAAATACAGCTAGTATTACTATTTCAGTATACGGTGATTTAAAATTTGATGTCCACCTTTTTAATTCTCATGTGAAATTAAGAGGTACCTCTATAAAGCCACCAAATACGAGTTAAAACTCAAAGATATCGAGATGATAATCATTTTAAAGTGCAGCAATTCTCGACCCACAGCTCATAGAAATATTGTGCACCTATCCTATGCAAAGGATGGATTCCTTTACTTCCATCTGAATAAGAAAGGCTCCCTACACCGGAAAGTGGTCACCAAAACCCGCGATTGACTCCAGCCACCTAAAGAAGAGGAGGGACATTTCCTTCTTATTAGGACAAAGGCACAATAGTAATAATAGTCTACGAAGAGCTCCCGACCCTAGTTCATGTTTATATGTCACGTGTATGTAAGTAGTTTTGGGGGACGAATTGCAAGTAGCTGTAAGTGGCTTGCATAGATGCAGTTGTCATCTAGGCTCAGACTAATGATATCAAACCAAAATAGATAGAGATGAATAAATCTGTAACCTGAAAGTCTTTTCCTTCGCCAAGATGTGTGTTATTCCTTTGTTTTGATGTCAGCTGTGGTTTCCAAAGTACTGTTATCATGTGCTTTTCTTGATTTATAACTCACCACTCTCATAATCTCACATTAGCCCAATTTGAAGAATCACAGAGTACTACAACTGACAATTAAATGTTAGCTTCATGACTTTCGAGGACTTCTGATAATTTTCATATACATGACTCGACATCAGAAAAATAAAATAAAAGTGTTCCATGTTCGATTAGTAATGTCTCTTGTTTAATTCAAATCGAAAAGCTCCTAGTTTGAAAAATAACCTCTTGTTAAGTCTTACCGAGGCGGTGCATCAGCACAAAGGTCGGAAGAGTCCTAAGGGAAAAGTGCAAAAACCCCATTGTCCTCAAAATATGAAGTCATTTACTAAAAATAAGTAGACAACGAGTTACTGTCGATTTGACCAGATTATTTGAAAACGTGGTAAAGAAGAAATTGGACCAGGGGAGTTTGGGTGCAGCAAAAGAGTACAGTAACAATAATATTAAAAAGAAAATGGGACAAACTTCATGTGGGAAGCGCAGGAATATGATTGCTGGAACTTTCTAGGAAAGAGTTACACAGTGTGCTTGAAAAAAAAAATATCAGCAGTTGGTAGTGTTTCCTGTTGTCCAGACGAACCAACAAATGTGGTATTCTTGACGATGAGGCTGTTGCAGTTGTAATAAAAAGAGGTTATATAACATATAGGTGGATATTGGGCAGCATCTGACAAAGGACCAAGACAAGCAATTAAATTAGTTCTACGAAAGCTGGGACTACTGATAAAGCGGTGATTATTTTTATCGGTATTGCAAGAATAGCACTACAAAATTAGTTCCACCAAAAGCCAGCATGGAGTCAGTTTCCATCAGAGGAAAAAGTCAAAGAATCGCTTATAAGACAGAAGAGTGAAATGGAAAAGGAGCTGACTGAAATTTGAAGACGACAAATCAAAACTTGTCTTAATTGCCTTAAAAAATCCTCATTTTATTAATAGAAGAAGAAACTGCGCTCTTTCAATTTGTGTAAAGACTCCTCAAACAGGGTTATAGCAATCCTACATCCCCTTACAGCTGTCTTTAGTATGAATCTTCATCAGGTTGGTAACTCTGACTTGATTCATGATTGCATCTTCAAGTAAATCACCTGTTCTTTATATTACCGTCTTCAAGAAAATCCTCGTTGCAGAACGATTTCCACCTTCGAAGCGAGAATAAAATCATTATTTAAATAACAAATGTTTTGGAATCCGGCATGTATAGGCTAGACGGGAACGAAGGTTTTTTATTTTTTATTTTTTTTATTTTTTTTAGTTTTCTTTATTTATCTATTTATACAGACGCACATAAAAACAACTAGAAAAACATAACTTCAATTCTGAGCAAGCAGGATTAGCAGATTAAACATTTTTAACGATTTAAATTTCATCTGTGCAAGATCAGTCTAGTAAAACTAGGTTGGAGTAAAACAAATCAGTTTAATTCTATATACAAAGTTGAACTTGGCTAGATATAGAACAGATCTTTACCGAACAAGCTGATTATATGAAAAAAAACTCTGCAAACTTAGTCGATGTAAAAAATGAAATAAAATTCACATGTAAGCACCAAATTAAATTGCAGACTTTAAGACAATCAGGAAAGCTAAAATGAGATGTTAAACAAAATTCAGTTGTAAATATTCGGAACACAACCTGAGTAGATTGCAATTCAAACCAAAAATTAAATTTTATTCATAAAAGATAAAGTAGGAATAAAATACAAATAATTTCAAATCTAATAGCACACCACAAGAAAGATAATAATCCGTGTTGATAAAAAACCAATGAAATCGGTTCAGTTGTATATAACAGCATATCTTACATCATTCTTTGGTTTATTCATTTTATTCTAATTGCAGTTAATTCTGGAAAGTTATTTCTCGATGGTAGTTAGTTCCAGCAGTAACAACAGTTTGGATGCCTCTTTTCCATCATTAACTCGTGCACGAGAACTATTGGTAATGATAACTATTAAGGAGGAGCACCTCCTCCTTGTACTGAAGTGGAAAATTCTGCAAAAACGTTGCTGAATCTTGACGTCAAACAGATGTTTTACTGAAAGAACCAAGTGCATATCTTCTTGACCCTTAAAAGGTTCCTTCTTGCTGTCCAGATGACTGTTTCAATCTTAGTAAACCTGAGTACATAGGATTGAACTCTAGTTACCCTTGCTCCCCTCAAGTAACTCCTTTGGTTTGACCAAACAAGTAACCCAGTAGATTAAGGGGTCTCCAACCTTTTTGCGTAAAAGGCGCCACATTATCATTCGAAATACAGATGAGGGCCGCATATTAGAATTATCCTTACTATCGGAGAAAAGTTCACATTTATTTGCATTTACATTTATCTTGTTTTGAGTTTAGTTTTAAGTTAACGACTCTTACACTCTTATGCCAGCTATTGCGACGTAGGTATTAAAATCTTAATAGTAGCTCATGTTTTATTGTAGAATTTTGTGCAAGAAAATAATGATTTATTGGAAATTCTATATATCTTATCTTTAATGGGAAACTTAATGCTGCATCTTATTTGCAAGCTTAGCAATATCTATTTCTACACTTGTAACAGAAAGTCTCAAAATTTTGTGAAGATGCTCATCAGTAAGCTTAGATCTAAGTTTTGATGTTACTAGTTTCATTTTTGTTTTAAAATGTTTGCTCACGAGATATGTACTACCGAAAACTGAAAACATGCCAACAGCAACTTTTTTAAGTCAGAATATTCTTCTGGTAGAACTGGAATAAAATTCCAAAAGGCTATTGTCTTGAACGCGGTTTTCAGGGCATCATGGCTTGCAAATCAATTATTTGCATTTGATTAAATTCCCGTGAATATCTTCTGGTGATACACTGAAAAAGGGTTTTGAAACATTTGAATTTCCTGCTTATGATCATGGAAGTCCTTAAATCTATTTGCAAATTCTCCTTTTAAAAGTTCCATTGCCTTTGTACATTTTTTTCTTTTGAGGCAGTTGAAGTATTCCTTTTCTCATTCTGCAACACTTTACAACAGGGAATTTACAACAGGGAAAATATATAAAGTTTTCATCACTGACTGTTTCATAAAAATATCTAGTTTATTTTCAAATGCTTTCACCTCAGTAAACATATCTGATACCAATTTTCTATTGCCTTGCAGTCTTAAGTTCAAATTCTTCAAATGATCAGTTATATCAGATAAGAAAGCTAAGCAGAAAAAAAGAAAACCCAGTCTGAATAATCTGAAAATGCTTCTGGAGAGCATTACCCTTATATTGCTCTGAGGGCTACACTGAGTATCATTAAGGGCCGCACTGCGGCCCTATATGGTTTGAAACGGCGACACTTGTATTCCAATCAAGCACTTAATTCTTTGCTTGTTCAAGACGAGACGCAATGTCTTGGATGCATGGATAGTCGACATCCCGATCCCTTTTCCACAGAGATGCTTATTCCTGTGACTGAGTATGGTTTCAAGCATCATTTGGTATAATTTAATTTTTAACAAATTTAGGTAAATGGCAAAGTTACTGGTGTTTTCTATCCCCAACCAAAGAGCACAATTTTCAGGAATCTGAAGGCGAACCAGCTTTGAAACTAAGATGGCCAGAGTGTCCTGGTTTTTGAACACTGTCCACTGACACGAACCACCTCCAAGAGGACGTTGATCCTGACCTCTATGGAACCTGTATACAAAGAATTATATGATTTTCCTTATGTACAACCACTGATATATTATTATTGGGGACTGGTTGAGTTTTTTACCTGTTTTAACTAAACCCCTAAAGAAATTCCAGGACGAAAGGCAACATAAATAAGGAAATAAGCCAAGAATCTGGATGAATTGGTAGAAGCAGAATTTTTCAGTATACCATTGTGGTGTGGATATTAGAAGCATGGGAAAATTGTTTTTGAACGACATGCTGGCACAGATAAACCTAACAATTTTTCCAGAATATCATCACTGTTATCGTTTTTCTCTTAAGCTCAATCATTCCATTAGTGATGCAGAAGTGTGGATTGTTGGGTAAAAGTTGACAAAAAAAAAAAAAAAAAACAAAATAGTAACTTACTGATGGCACGGTGAGGGCTGGAACATGTAGTAGAAAAACCAACACAAAAATTCTGTCCAGAAATATTCTGCTACTGAATCCCGTAAAATACATGTGAAATGCATCGAAGGATATGGTTTGTTCTTTGAGTGGCAACTAAAAAAAAAACAAAAAAAAAAAAAAAAAAAAAAAAAAAAAAAAAAAAAAACTTCCGGATGCTTCCATGTTTGAGAGGGATGGTTTTCAATGTCTTAACTGACTTTTAATGGCTGCTATTTAAAATAAATGTCTATTCTGGACCTGAATAACTAATCCAGCAAATTTTTTTTTTAGTAAACAATAGCCAGTTTCTGTTTATCAAGAACTGTACTAAATATAAGCACTATCGTTAAGGAAAAATTACAAGTAGAGGTGTACCCGCAATCCGAGCTCTATGTATGACTCAGAAATTACTTACAAGAAACAGGAAATCGTACATACATAAATCTGTAAGATCTGGCTTTTTTAGAAGGAAGGGTGGTCGATCTTTCCTTCCTGACAAGACTCAGACTCCTGATTTTCCTGGACTTGAGTCAGGAGGTAACACGGGGTGATCAGAATTTATATAGACCCGAGAGAGAGAGAGAGAGAGAGAGAGAGAGAGAGAGAGAGAGAGAGAGAGAGAATATGTTACAGCTTTTTAGGTCCCCCCACCCCACCCGCTCCTCAAAAAAAAAAAAACAAAAAAAAAAAAAAAAAATTGCATCTTGATGCTGAACATTATAATGAGGCTTGCATAAAAGAGAGAGTGAGAAAAAAAAAACCATTATTCCGTTACTTTGAGCACTGAACATTTAAAAAAAATATTTCATGAAGAACGATATTGATGTGTTTATATATAAAACATAGGTTTTCCATGGTTAAATGTGCTTTAATGAAGAAAAAAAGAGGAGAAAACTAAATTACGGCAGCTAAAGTAAATTCTATCTTATGTCAAGGAGTGAGTGTTGTAAAACGAGGAGTTGTTAAATACAGATAACAGAAAAGTTGGTCTGAGTTATGCGAGAAATGAAATGTTTCAGTTAAATTATAAAAATGTTTTTTTTTTTCTAAGTGTCTGTTAAGGGTACAACGAAGGGAACCGCATGGTTGAAGAAGAGAAGGTATCACGAGTTGAAGGGATGCAAGCTATTGTTGCAGTATAGTGGTATGTATGTAATTGCGTGGCTAACTTGGATACATTGATAAATTTTGATGGAAGAATGGGCCCATCACGTCTATAGATTGGTAGCTTTTTTCGCTGTCCTTTGGATGCTTGATCTACTAGATATTGATCAAAGTAACTGCATGCTAAAATAACGCAGTTCAAAACAATCACTAGAGTAATCTGCAAACTAATAGTTCTTAAATATTGGAGGCTTAAAATCCAATAACATTCAAAAACTCTAAATATTGGAGGCTTAAATCCAATAATTCAGGTAAATCCAATAACTTTCAAAAACTCTCCGTTATAAATATCATAAGTAACTCCGTCAACTCAAACCATCAATGATAAAAGCAAACGAGGCAGGAAGTTATCGAACACAGTACTTAAACGATTGGGAAAAACAAAAAAAAACTACCCATCAGCTTCGTTTTCTCATAAAAACCTTGAGAAATACAAACTTTCAGCAGACTAAATATTAAAAGATTATATAAATTACAGTTCTTTTAAGCGAATTGAGGTAAGTGTAAAAAAAGAAGAAACTGCTGCTGCCCAGGTCTGAGTCACTACGCGAGTTCAGTTTAAAGAAGAAGAAGCATACACAGTTAGAAATGTAAACATAGTTCTTCGGAGGAAGTGGCAGATTGCTGCATACTGTATAAGGTGTTCCGATTTATTGTATAAAAGACTTCATTCTGCGTTTGTAGGGGATCTTGTTGTACAGGTACATATAAACTGTTGTTAAGGTTAGCCCTAGTTAAAATAACTTAGTTGCATTAGGTAGCTATTGTATACTAATTTGAACAATATTTTTATTAAGGCACAATACCTTAGGCTAATCTATTAACGAATTTGGTCCAACCTAAATCCGAGTGGGAGGAGGTTTCCCACCCGGGCGGTAGTTCAACTACCGAAGGTAATTCCTTATGTATAGGACCTGAGGTTTGTATACTAGGGTAAACAACCGCGTGGACTGGCCAACTCCCCGACTACCACGGCTAGGCCACCCTCCGAAAAAGTACTTTTAACAGTCCTGACACTGGAGATGGTTACCCATCATGAGATGTTGGTGGTGAGAGAAGGAGCTCAAGACCTCTACTCTACTTTCGAAGTAAGTAATATTTTCTCCAAAGTTAGAAATTAAGGCTATATTTTAAGATTTAACAGTGGTAAAGGGTGGCCAAGGCAGGGAAATTAGCATATCTATTTGTAGTATTATACATATTACAGCAATTTTATCATGACAGTGGGGCCTCGCTTAGTCGCGGATCAGCAATCACGGATTCAGTTAATCACAGGTTTTTCTTTGGACCACTTCTCAGTCTATATTGCTGGTATGAATCGCAGCATCACGGCTTGTCCGTGGTAGGCTAAGCCTCGTCCGGTTCCGATAACCAGCAAATGCTGAACAGATTCACATTAAGATATTAACTGACAATAATGGTAATAAAACCATTCTCAACCTTATATATTATTGGCATATCTTCATATATATAGCCTATTTCATTGTTATTCTCGAGCTAAGCTAGTAAACAGTACTCTCGTCTAAGCTGCTCTCTCAAAGCTATTCTAAGTTCTCTTGTCCTAAGCTGCTCTCTCAAAGCTATTCAAAACAGTTACTCTTGTCCTAAGCTGCTCTCAGAATATTCAAATAGTTCTCTAGTCTCTCTCTCTCTCTCTCAATGCTTCTCTCTCTCTCTCTCTCCAATGATGAATTACTGTATCATAATATCATAAGTTATTATGCACAAAGTTGAAATAATAATAATTCATTAATAAATTTGTTTCTTTTAGCAACTAATTGTTTTTGCAAATAATTCTTTCGGTAATAAACGTCCATCAACTGATTCTAAACATAAACAAGACAAAAATATGATTTTTATTACTGTATTTTGCTGTTTATACATAATATTATAGTTGGGTGCTGTACAGTAAATGATGTTTTTTTTTATCATAAATATGTTAATTCACAAAATAGATATACTATGTACTTTTAGTTTGGTGCAGCAGCCAAATCATGAAAAGAGAAAGGAATTGTTAGGTAAAATACTTTGTTTGCTGATCTGATGAAGAGGAAATTGAAGATAGGAAAGAACTTTGAAACTGTGTTGAATTTAGTTTAAGGTGATAGTTGAAGACATGTTTGGTGCTTGAACTAAAGTAGGCAGTTATAAACATTGAAATAGTGGTCTTGGGTGGGTTAATTAGTTAAAGTAGGCAGTTTAAAGCAATTTGTCGATACGTATACAAACCATCGGTCCTTTAACAATAGGAAGTAGCTAGCGGCAGCTGGAACGGTCGTAAGCTTCGAACAAGGGGAGAACGGTAGTAACTGCTTGTCCGACAGTCGCGCGCCGCGCGACTGGGAGGTAAACAAATCACTTTTGCTTTCGGCCGCGGTGTGAAGGACGTGTTCGTCATCGCTCTCTGCCCGCTTCATCGTCGTATGCTTTGTTTATATTGTGTTTTCTACTAATGGTTTGTTTGACTGAAAATGAAACTGTAAGTCACGTGTTTTCATTTTCATTACTTAATTATGACCAACATGGAGTTATCGCCGTAGATGCGGCGATTTCCTCCTCTTTTCATGAATTGAACCCTTGAATTAGTCTCGGTGCCGAGGGCGGGCGCGCTCGCGCCGAGTCATGTATTTTGGGCGAAAGTGTGTAATTGAAAAATGTAAAATACTCTTTTCATTATATTTTTGGCCCTGTGCGTTCGTTACCGAAGAGTGTGATTGCGCTCGGCACGAGCCTTTTAATTTTGTATGATAAAATGCATGAAAGTGGATTCGCAATTGCAATATCTTTTCATTTATTTATTTGCATGAAATTTAATTTGGATCAATTTTCGTTCTTACCCGGGAATTGATCCTTACGATTATTTTATGTGAAAGTGAAATCAAGCAAGTGCAGTATTCTGTTCATTTTCATATATATTTTTTTATTATAAGCATCATATTATTTGGATCAAGTTTCCGTTCTTACCCGGGAATTGATCTTTTCCCCTTTAAGTTCTATGAGTGAATCGCAAGGGCAGTATTCTGTTTCATTTTCATATTACTTTTCACTGCTGTGCGGGGGTAGGGAAGCGAAGGTCTGCCAGGAAGTCGTCGGAAAGCTCTCCCGCGACTCCCTTGGTATCCGATTCTTCGTCTTCTTCCTGCCCCCCGCTCAGCTTCTTCGTTGTATTTTGTATTTGGGGTCTTCCTTGTTCGTCGGGGTGGGGCATGCCTTCCCCCCGTGCGTGAGGGAACCCCTCTTACTAATCTATCTATGTTACCGCAGGTGCTACATCCGTGGGAGACGACCTTGGACAGGTATGGACCACCGCGGTCGGCAGGGCGTGCCTAGCATCCACGGGCTGCTGCAGCTTCTAGCGAGGTCTGGGGCGGTCTCCACTACTACCACGGCCGCTTATGCTGCTCCCCCCCCTCCTGGTCTACACTCCCCATGCTGGGTCGGTGACGCCATCTGCCGCTACTAGGGCCGCCGCCGTACCGAGGGGTGTTGCCGCCGCCGCCTGTTTTCTTCGTGTTGCCTGCCCAGACTTCCGCTGTTCCAGCAGCTCGTCCCTGGACCGGCCGCCGCCAGTACCCAGGTTCCGCTGGCTGCCGATGATTCTACGAGGCGATCGCTGGGCCTGCCGTACCTGCCGCTGATGTGATTCCCGCTGGTTGGCTGGCTGTCCCTTCTGGGTCTACCGCTGCCCGCTGTTCTGCCGCTCCTGAGCTGGTTGCTGTTCCTGTCGCTCCTGGTTCCTGAGCCTGTCCATGCTGGTCCTCCCACGGTGTGTCTTCCCCAGTCCCAGGTCCTTCCGACAGGTGCAGTGGGCCGTGTTGCTTTCGCAATAGCCCCGGCTCCGGCCTGGATGGAGGACCTGACGACTGTCCTGCGTGAGCTGACGAGGAAGAAGAGAGAAGGAAGCTGTCATCTTCTCTTCATCGTCTGCTGCTGCCTCTCCCCTTCGACTTCTAAGGCCCATAAGCCGAAGAAGAAGAAGGCTGCCTTCCCCCCTTAAGAAGTCTCCTTCGGGAACTTCTAAGGGCCCGTCCCACCCCGTGGGACGGGGGGTCCTCTCTGCTGGTCTCCTGCTCCTTCGGGAAGCGGGGTCCGTCTCCCCTTCACGTAAGAAGAGATAGACGGGGACCAGAGGATATCGGTTTAGCTCTGGTACTTCCTCGCCTGGTGCTAGCGGCGATGCCGCTACGCCTAGGTTCCGGCTCGTCTCTTGTTCGCGAGAGATCCCGAGTGTACGTTTCTTCTCCCTCGGGAGACCGTGCAGCCAAGTTTCGGCGCCAGAGTTCGCATCGGCGCCAAGACGCGGCACGGAGCAGAAGGCTGGTGAGAGACGCTCAGGTGACTCTTGCCAGGCCAGCGGCCGCTCTTGCAGCGACCAGCTGGTAACCCGGGTTTTCCCCCCTAAGAAGGCTCCTTCGGGACCTTCTAAGGGCCCGTCTCGCTCCGGCGATTCGGGGAGCTCTTCTGCTGGCCGGTCATCCTGCTCCCATCGGGAACAGGGCCCGTCTTTTCTTCTACCAAGGAGAAGAAGACGGGGACCAGAGGAGTACCAGCTTCGGCTGGCACTTCCCTCGCCTCGGTTCTAGCGGTTCTGCCGCTAAACCAGGATCCGCCTCGGCTTCTCGTTAGCGAGAAGTACCGAGTGGACGGTCTCCCGCGGGAGACCGTCCAGCCAAAGTCTTGACACCCGAGCTCGCTCGCCGCCAAGACCGAAGCGCGGAGCAGCAAGACTGGCGAGTGTCGTGCAGACAACTCTCGCCAGGCCAGTGGACGCTCTCGCAGAGACCAGCTGGCTGCTCGGGTTGACGTGACGGTCGCTGACCAGCCACGGGTTGAGGCGAGAAGGGGTCCCCGCGGCCGTCGGTACCAGCCACGGCTGGTAACCAGCGGCTCGACGCGCGAGAGGACGCTCGCCGGTCTCACACCGCGACAGCGAGCCTAGCAGGTCACCTGACGCCGCTCCCATCGGGACCGGGCGGAGACGGTAACCAGCAACAGCTCGCCTGACGCTAGAGATCAGCGTCGACGGTTCTCAGCCGAGCCTCTCGCCCCAGGCGAGCGGCAAGGCTAGGCCTGCTGCTCGATCGCCACCCGGCGGGTTGACGATCAGCAGCAGCCCTCCAAGCACGCTGGTCCTGCCAGCGAGCTAGGGGGGAGCGTCAGGGTCTGCCTCTCCTGTACCTTCAACCTCCTCGGGACTACACCGGGGGAGGAGCGAGGTACCTATGTGTGATCGCGAGAGTGCGCCGCTCGCAATCCCGCTATGACGCCGTATGACCAGGCACGGTTCTAGGACCGACCAGGACATACGCGCAAGTAGCTGGAGGCGACCGTCAGGGGTCTGCCGCTGTTCCTCCTTCTGAAGGAGGAGTATCTCGGGATCTGTTCTTGTTGGAGGGACTGGACGGTCCTACTCCGCAAGACGCGGTTACTCCCGAGATACAGAGGAATTTGCAGAAGCATCTTAAGCTGATTCGTCAGCATAATGACCCTGCGGAAGGATTGCCGCTCCCACCAGCAGAGCCCACGTCTCTGCTCGAGTCGTTTTGGGGCCCGAGAGGGAACCCAAACCGACGGTGGGTCTGCCGCGATCGGAGCTTGCCGATTCTGTCTCGAACCAGTCTCTCTCGTCTCCGGACAAGAAGGCTCTCTCAGTACTGGCCGGTCGATCAAGCTACTTCCACCTCCTCTACTGCGACAGCGGCGTTTTCTACGTGTCTTCGGACACCGTATTTAAATACTCCTTCGGTCCTCCTGAGAGGTTTCGACCTCGACGAGGACTGGAATGAGTCGGAGGACGGTATCGGCTCTCTCCTCAGTCAGTCGATCAGCCCCACCCAGACGACGTTCACAGTGGCGGCAGACCCTTACCTACAGTGAGAGTTCGTAACCCTCGCGGGAAAACGTTTTCCTCCTGACGATACGTTTTCCCAGACTCTGAGAGGCCATCGCCGCAAGGCGATGGCTGCTCCTACTCTTCTCCAACTGCTAGTTCCACTGGGAAGGCGAGCGAGTATCCAATTCCTCCCCCATTCCCTCTCTCCTTACGGCTACGAGGGAAAGGGGAGGGATCCTACAGAAGATTTCTTTGTAGGAATTCCCCAACCGTTCGGGAACTAGCGCTAACCGGGGGGGAGGGGGACCTTCGGGTCCTACCTGACGTAAGCCCCGGCTCGTTGAGGAGGAATTCCTGGCCCCCAGTTCTCGATTTCTACGGGAATCCGATGAGGGACCACCATGCCGTATATCGTTTGCACGAATTTCGGTGGGGGTTTCGCAGGGACTGCTTAGAATTCTACCGGAATTTCTAACGCAGTTCAGTGTTCGGGATTTTGATCGATCTCCAAACAACATTACGCGAGGACCACGGTCCACCAAAGTGAGCGAGACGAGAATCCCCGATATGACACGATAATCGGGAACCTCGCCTATTGGCTTCGAATTCCTGGTAAATTTCTAGCCATTAGGAAAGAAGACTGCCTGCTGAAGAAACTATCTCACAGTAGGCGACCAACCTGGACTAGAGAAGATCCGGACGGGAAATAATCACCAGTTTGGCTTGAACTATCGTCTTCCCTTAGTATTTCTGTTCACCATGGAAGCTTTTACCTTCGAGGAAGACTTATCCTTCACTTCTCTTGATAGAGGATCGAAGGTGGTAGATCTCCAAATCCTTAATTTGTTTTGTTTTTCTTGAAAGAAAGAACTTTAGGAATGGAGATCGTTGTTCAGAATCCTACAAAATATTACTACGTTATATTAACCTCGCGAACATGATTCTACTAAAGCAGTTGAATTGTCCGCAGGGGTAGGCCGCAATATCCTAGTTAATCTTAACGGATTGCGATTTATAAGAGAAGTCTTCTAATTTGAACTGCAACTCGGGGTTGCCTGCAAACCTCCCAGGGATGTTTTTCAGTTTCAATTTTACTATACTTATGGTTTTGTCAACGACAACACCATCCTTTCAACTTTTATATTTTACCGAAATTTCGTTTCGCCTAAATATAATTGCTCGAGGCATATCTTTTAATGCACTCGGTAGTTATGAGCCGAACGCATTCCAGAATTCGTGGGCAATAATGGATTACCTTGGCAAACTCAGGATGACGAGTCAGCGAGAAGCTCATGGCTCCAAACTAACTGCGTATTGGAACTGCCTGATAGCAGATCAGTCATCAGCTGGGCCTCCGAATATGGCACCGGTCATGTATGTCTCTCTCTTGCCTCCCTGTCTTGGATTGACTTACCGAAAAGACCGTATCTCTGCCCAGGCAATCATGGGACTTGAGGTCCTCTGATTAACGGGGGAGATTCTCTGCAATAATGAAGGACCATCTACTGCTGTTGACGCTAGATTCCATCGCCATGTTCCGACATTGCCGAGAATTTTCAACAGAGATATCTCTTTGGACTCTTTTCATCTTTCTGTTTATCCCCGCAACGGTAACAGAAAAAAAAAAAAGTCTGTACAAGTCTCCCAGCTGCATCGCACTGCGATAATGCGAATGATTTGCAAGACATCTGAGTTTTGTCTTCCAAAATAAAATCGCTTTATTCGTAGGTGTACAAATTGGTTCATTGTTCAAACCCGAATTACGCAGGATGTGTTTCAGAAAGGACCATCGCCTACATCTTCGACCCTCCGACCCTGAGCTCTACTTCCCCAAATGTTTCAGCCAATGAGAAGCAGTTCTTCAGGCGGCTTCTTTTTTTTTTCCCCTGGTGGTTTCATTAACGAAAGGAACGCCCCGCTTTCATTGCAAACTACGACGTTCTCCACCCAGATCAGCAATGAAATAGCGGTTAGCGTTTTTTCAGTCATTTGTAAGCACAGGTTATGAATCTTGAGAATCCTTCTCGCGATTCATCTGTGGAAGAACTAGGTTTTTGCATTCAATATCTACTCTTCGTCTTCTTCAACAGGTACAAATAGTGTTGTTTTCTCCTTAGCTGAGATTCAACAACCATTAGAATGTTTTATTTTTCCCTTCAGGGTACCTCGGTCTTCTAGAACGGCAACGACTTTCGCCTGTTTGGGCACCATGCCTTAAGAGAATCATCACCCCACGCGGTCCGGCATTGGTGTACAAAACAAATACCATTATTTGTTTCGTTTGGTCTCTACCGGCATAACCCTTTTAAAGGCGAAGGGTCACGTGACTTACTCGGTTATTGCTTTCGACAACTTGCCTTCCTACCGAATCGCAGTCAGTCTGGCAGCTGTCAGGAGCCGGCCGATCCAGTTTCGACCGAAGTCAGTTTACGGAAACGATATTGAACTTAGTTCCGGGTTGTTACAGAGCAATCATTACGTTCGTTTTAATCAGCTTGTCACAAGTACCTCCATACCATGTTGGACACCCACCATCGGAGTGTCGGTGTCCCTATCCACTATATAATCCACTACCGAGAAAACTTCGCTGCATTGGGGATAGGAAGGATTGCGAGAGACTTAGTGGCAAACGGACAGAACCAGTCAATGGGTATCTGGACATCACCCCCGAAGTAGAGAAAGAGGGATAGAGGTCAATGCGACTTTATTTCCTTCTTTTCCTCTGATGAAACTGCGATGAACCCTTCTCCTGAGAAAGCGCAAGCATCCAGGGGGGATGGGATCCGTGAACGCTCGAATTCGTACCGAACTTCGGTAGCGAAAGACTCAGAACCCTTCGGTTCCCCTGACGATTGGTTCGAGTCAGTTCCAACAAAACTCCCCTCCATAATGGACTTTCTACCGCCTTCGATGCGAAGGAAGATGACTGCCGTGGTTTCCGCAAGAACTTCTCCGTGGCGCAGGTACTTGAAGGCAAGGGGTCTGGTCAACCAGACTACATGCCCTTCCTTCTTACCTTCGGGATATTGCCCACAGGTCCTTGGATCATTTTCCTTGCCTTGGACCCCGTCGCCGGTGGAATGCTTCAACACGTTGTGTAGCGAACCCCAGACCCTCGCAGGCCTTGAACAGCATCGAGTTCCTGGTGTGACCATAAGGAAACCATGGATGACGTGAATGAGAAGTGTGGACTGGGCTCCTCCCTTCCCAATTCCCTTTTCTTTTTCCCTTCCCCCCTACCTGTGTTTTTAGAAGGGGACATGGTCGTCACCCAGTCTGGATTAACGGACAAGATGCAGGTGAGCTACTCAACAGGAGCCCCATACCTATCACCCTTTCACGAGGGATAGGAGCGTATATTCCACCACTTCCTCCAACAAGGGGCGGGGGAGGAAGTGGAAATGCCAGCTTGAGAACCAACCCACAACTTTATGTTGCCTCTTGCAAAGCAGGAAACAAGTTGCTTTGCTTTGCTGGTACGAAGAGGGATACGCTTGCCTCCTTCTCCCTTAGTACTCGGCCCCAGAGGGTCTGACGCATTGATCCATGCGGTGCACACCCCCGATCAATCGGAACAAAAGATGGCTTGGATCCCTCCCCCCGCGCTCTTTACGACCAGGGAGGCATTCCAGTATTGGACGAACACCAGTCTGTTTGTTCAATCAAAAGACTCAGATTCCTCCCACCAAGAAGTGAGTTCTTCCTATTGTTAAAGGACCGATTTTTTTGTTTATTATTCGTATCGGAACAAATGACAAAATTTGTCGAAAATTGCATTTTTACCTAACTATACAAACCTGAGGGTCCTTTGACATATAGTCCCCTCCTCATGCCACCCCTCGACTGCTGTCTGGCGTATTTTTGCATGGGCCAAAAGCAAAAGTGAGTTTGTTTACCTCCCGAGTCGAGCGTCGGACAAGCAGTTAAACTACCGTTCTCCCCCTTGATTCGACAAGCCTTTACGACCAGGTTCCAGCTGCCGCTAGCTACTTCCTATTGTTAAAGGACCTCAGGTTTTGTATTAAGTTAGGAAAAATGCCAATTTTCGACCAATTGGTCATTTTAGGGGGGTACCTAGGATAACAACAGGGTATTTACTTATCACGGGAGGGTTATGGCCCTATCCCACCGTGATTTAGAGGGACCCTACTGTAACTGCCTTACTATGACCAACTAGAAATTCATGGAAAAAAGTGTTTGTAAATGCCATCGGCGTATGTGTGACGCCTCTAACAGATTGGGTCAACGATGTGTCATGTTTTTCCTCAACGTTGTCTGCTCGTAAGATACAATCCGAAATAAATTTTGTAATTTTCTGGGTTTAATTTGGTTGCAAAACAAAAAAGGGATAATAGACATGAATTAAAATAAACATTTTTGAAGTAATATTAAACTAAATAATGCATTAAAAGTAAACAATTACTTTGGTTGCAAAAAAAGGGATAACTAGACCATGATTGAAATTAAAAAAACATTTTGAAGTAACTATTTAAACTAAATAATGAGGTAAAGTAAACAATTAAGGGAAGAAAGCTTTTGCACCTCATAAAAGTGTAGTCGTTCTGCTGCCCGTAACTGTTGTTTGCGGAGTGAGTGATTAGGAACCAGGAACAGCAACGTGGTCCAAGTGGGCAATGTGGAGTGAATTAAGACCACCAAATATGTAAATCTTTACAATTCAAATAAGCCACTGGTGGAGTTTACAGTTTGTGATGGCAAAGTGAAAGGATTCAAACCACCAATTACCAAGGTCAAAAATGAATTGTTCCCGATACAAATACAAGCCTGAGGTCCTTTAACAATAGGAAGTGGTAACTAGCGGCCAGCTGGGAACGGTCCGTTAAGCTCCAAACAAGGGAGTTCCTGGTAGTTAACTGCT
Organism: Macrobrachium nipponense; assembly: GCF_015104395.2. Classification (NCBI taxonomy): domain Eukaryota; kingdom Metazoa; phylum Arthropoda; class Malacostraca; order Decapoda; family Palaemonidae; genus Macrobrachium; species Macrobrachium nipponense. The sequence continues at coordinate 20,175,822 of NC_061103.1, forward strand.
TGTACCAACAGTGCGGCGCCACCGCGCGACTGGGAGGTGAAGAACCAACTTTGGCTTTCGGTACCATGTTGGTGGATGGACGTGTTCTACATTTCTTCCTCCTCCCTGCTTCTTTAGCGTATGATTTGGTGTTATTTATTCTCAAACTTGGTTTTTGTTTTTGTGTCGGCAGAAGAACTGAACTGGGTAAGTAACGTTTGTACTTTCGATTTTTGTTCATTTTTTTATTTTCATGCGGATCCTCCAATGAATTGGAAGCTGTCCCCCACGCCCACCCCCCATCAGGCCTGCCAGAAGTTTGCCCTGTTTGTTGGGAGGGCCGTTAAGTGGCGGGGTCTTCCGCTTCCTTTCCTGAGGTGGGGGATCCCCATTTATTATGCACTTCGGTGGCCGGGGTGGGGGGTGGAATGCTCTCGGGGCCAGAGAGCACCCTGTGATGTGTGGTATTTCATGGTCGGGGAGGAGCAAGTGGTGGGGCCCCTTTATGGGAAGGTAGGAGGAAAGCGGACGTAAGTCCTGCCTAGGGAATCCTCGGGAAAGCTTCCGGCCAACACCTTCCCTTTTTTTTTTTTTCGGTCACAGACACGTCGGTATTCCTTCCTGCCGCCAGCTCAGCTCCCGGCGTATTGGCTCCTTTCCCCTTCAGGGGGGAGTTTCTCGTTCCTTCTCTTCACCCCGATCCGTCGAAGCGCCTAGAGGAGGGGGCGGGGAGATACCCCGACGTACAGCTGTATTCGGGGTCTTCTGTTCGCGTATCGGGGTGGGGCCACGCCCCCCTCCGTGCAAGGGGTAACTCCTCTTACTAACCTGACTTTTGCTTCCTGAGGTGCTCTTGCTGCGGGCGACGGACCTCCCGGCCAGGTGATGGTTCTCTGCTGGGTCTCCCAGGGCACACCCGAACGCGTTCCAAGGGGCTGCCTGCATCATCTGGCGGGTGGCGAACTCCAGTCACCCATGGACCAGTAACCCACCACAACCTGTCTCAACCGAACCCCAGGATATCCGCCGCCCCTCCCCCCCTCACTTTGGTCCTACACGCCAGCATGTGGCTTCGGTGACTGCCTTCTGCTGCGCCTGCAGGACTCCAGATTTCGCAGGCTTTTCCGAGGAGGGGCGTGGCCTCCATCACCACCCGGGTTCATTACGCTCTTTGGCCCCAGCCCCTGACTTTCGGTTGCCCCTAAAGAGTTCGCACCCCTGGAATCTGCCAACCTGTACCCAGGATGTCGCTGGGGCTGCTGTCCCGTCTCATGCCGTACCTGCCATGCCATGAGCCAGCCCCTGCCAACGTCGTTCTTGCCTGTGGTGTTTTGCTGCCCCCCAGTCGCAGGACCTTCCAGGACTGGTGGCATGCCAGTCGGGGGCCAGTGTTGCTTCAGCAATAGCCACCCGGCATGCGGCCTGGATGGATGGGGGGGTACCCTGACGTCTGGTCACCCTGAGTGGGAGTTCTGTGACGAAGAATGGAGATGGAAGAAGAAGGAAGGAAGGTTCGTTAGTCATCTTCGTTCTTAGGTCCGCCTGCTGCCTGAGCCTCTTCCCCCTTCGACTTTCCAAGGCTTCCAAAGCCGAGGAAGAAGAAGGGCTGCCTCCCCCCCCCCCCCCCCCCTCCCCCCCCCCCCCCCCCCCCCCCCCCAAGAAGTCTCCTTTGGGAACTTCTAAGGGGGCACCCGTCTCACTCCGGTGGTGGGACGGGGGTTTCTTCCGCTGGGTCCCTCCTGCTCCTTCTGGATGGCGGGTCCCATATCTCCTTCCGCAAGGAAGAAGCAAGATGTGGGGACCAGAGGGGTACCGGCTAACACCGGTAATTGCCATCGCCTGGTGCTAGAGGTCCTAACTACCTACGAAACCAGGTTCCAGGCTCCCGGAATCGTCGTTTCGCGGAGAGGGTGTCCGAGTGTACGGTCTCCTGCGGGCAACCGTTACAGCCAAGGCTCATGGCCCCGCCCCAAACAGGTTAACCCTGGAGCTAGCTAGGCTAACTCTGGGCTGGGGGTGTCTCTGCAGCAGCCTCCTGTTTCGGAGAACTTGTGGTTCTCCGCAACAAGACGGCACTTGCACTGGAATCCACCCACAATGGGCGGCATTTTCCATGGCAGTCTCCATGGATGGAAGCCTGTGCGTCCCTCTCAGGTGGTCCCAAGGTCGCGGCCACCTTGGGAAATATCACTCCTGAAGGTGACCCGGCTTTCGGGAGGCTATGCCCAGTCCTGGAGGTAGGTGGCCATTCTCCTAACCTCGCCCACCAGACGGGTAAACCTGTGGGGGCCAACCTGGTACCTTCGGCGTAAGGGGGAAGCAGGTCCCTCACCTTGAGGTGTCCAAGGAGGCTTGGGCGTGAGGCCGGCATTGGGTCTTTGCAACGGACCGAGTGCCCCCCCCCCCCGGGGGGGAGTTCCTCCTCTCTCTTGCCCAGGAGAGATGGTGGAACGAGCTGCGGTAGAACGACGGCGCACTGATCGACAGTGACCAGTATGGTACACCAGGCAGTCTCAAAGGCTTCTCCGGGCAGCCTCAAATCGACTGCAGCCAAACCCAAAGAGCTTGGTTAGCGGCTTCCCTTCCTCCAGCTGCTAAGACGATCGCATTGTCGAAGCCCACCCCGGGGAAAAAAACCCCTCTGCCTTCGACTCCTGCCAGGGGGCCGAGGTTGCAAATCAGCCCCCCTTTCCAAGCCCTCCTTTCCACGCGGAGGGAAGGGGAGGGAAGAAGTTCGAAGCGAGGCGGCGGGAAACGCTAGGGACCGGCGTTCCTTCCCCTCACCTGCTGCCGGAAGTTGGGGGCGGGGGGTGGCAATGGCAAGCCATTGGGCAACACATACCATGGCGAGCGCTAAAGGAGCAGGAAGACCTGGGAATAGTAAGACGTCCTTCCGGGAGGGGTACCTTACTAACCCTTCGAGTCCTCTGGCCACCCCTCCCCCACCTCCAAACCCGGGTCCATCTTCAAGACCTACGTTCCACGGTAACCAACCAAAGGACGTAGCCCTTCGACAGGAACGATCCAAGCCATGCTGAGCAAGGGAAGGGGCTGTGGAGATACGTCAGGGATCGGTCACGGCCGGGCTTACTTTACCGACAGCCAGTCTTTTCTTGGTGGAGAAGTGCTTCGGGGGGCTGGCGCCTGGTTGGGATAGAATCTCTTCTCCCCTGAACCAACTTCGTTTGTCCAGTCTCGGTTCACGATGGAGACATGCAACCCGTTCCATGCTTGACTCTATCAGGGAGAACGATTTAATTTAATACTTTCACGTGGATTTGAAGGACGCGTATTTTCCAGATACCCCGTGTCCCATCAATCCTCCCAGAAGTTACCTCCCGTCACATCCATCGACAGGACGGGTTGTACCAATTTCAGGGCACTTTTGCTTCGATCTCTCAACCCGCCCCACAGGGTGTTTCCACAGCTAGTGGGTTCACTATGGATGTTCTTGCTTGGGCCCACTCGTCAGGGATACGTCCTTCTGTAGGTATCTCGACGGACCTCGGTTAGTCCTGGAGCTCCCGCTCGCAGTTTACTAAGGGACAAAGGGATCAACTCGAGTTCTGCCGCAATCTTGGGGATCGATGGTGAAACTCCGTAGAAATGGTCCCCGACCTCGAACCCCAAGCAAGAGGATGAAGTACCTACCGGGTTATGCTGATCACACCAGTAGCAGGGGGCAGAGTATTACCCCCATGGGACTCTTCGGATCAGCAGATATTCAGGGAGGGCAGCCGACCGGTTCCTGTTTTCTCCTCGGCAGGAACAGTTCAGCCATCAGCAGTTGCGGCAAGCAAGTCGTGATCGGCCACGGTCCACACCGAAGAAGTTAGTCCCCTCAACGGGTGTCTTCACCTGCGGTTCTCTTTCAGTGGAGACTAAAGGATGGTTGGTCACAAAGGCAGAAGGACCCACCCGTAAGTCCACCCCGGGTTGCCCCTCAACAGAGGATGGTGAGGCATGGGAACCTACGCCTGGTGGACTGGACAACCAGGAACCTCTTAAGAGGGAGCTTGCTCTTGCACGCCCTCACCTCACCCTCATCCCTCCTCCCCCATTCCTCCTCCTCCTACCTCCTCCTCCTCCTCCTCCCTCCTCCTCCTCCTCCTCCTCCTCCTCCTCCTCCTGAACGATTTGTTGCTGTTTTACAGAACGCAATCCACTGAAGGGATGTGGGGCCGCACACCTGGAAGGAAGTTGCTGACTGCAGGAGTGTTGGACCATCCAAGGACAAGGCACCCTTCACATCAATGTCCTGGAGCTCAATGGCAGTGTTCGCCCTCGCTCTCCAAGAGTTCCAAGGACCGCTTGATGGGACACTCGGTGGTGTTTGATGTGGTGACAACACCATGGTAGTGGCATCATATGTCAACAAACCGGGGGCCGAGCGTCCCTCCCGTTTGCAACCAGTTGATGCTGCAGGTGCAGCACGAGTGGGGGGGCCGTGGATCCAAATGCAGTAGAGCTGGTCAGCCCGCTACATCCAGGTAAAGGAGGTGTAGTAGCAGAACAAGCTCAGGCCGTAGGGATCAGGTTGATAGGGACGACGAATGGTCCCCAACACTAGACGCCCCCCTGGCGGAAAGGCTCTTTCAACCTGTGGGGGCGTCCAAGGTAAGTGGATCTGTTCACCACCCGGCACAACTGGAAACTTTCCAGGTTTTCTTTTCAAGCCGTGTCAGGACCTATGGGCAGCTGCAGAGGACGCTCTTCAAACAACCCGTGGGACAATCTCTTCGCGTAAGCCCTTTACCCCAACCCCGTTCTGCTGATCGCAAAGTGATCAGCCGAGTTGATATTATGTGCTGGTTCACCCCGAATCTCAGGGATGATCCAGGTGGCTCTGCCATTTGGTACCCGGACCCTGCTGGCTCTGCTTGCCAGAACGCACTGAGAGGAGATTCCCCCTTGCACAACGCTTCCTTCCGTCCAGCCGCAACGTAGAATGGTAACCCCACGGAACAGTCCAGTTCCTCTACAGTCCTTCACGGCTTGGCTGTTTACACCCCCATCTCTTGCCGAGCGGAAGAGGGCTTTTTCTTGCCAAGCAGCAACAGAGGATGGCTCTGGGCAGCGTTCAGAAAACAGTCCTTCTAGCAGCTTGGTAACCAGGGAAAGTGGGAGTCTTCTGTGGTTTGGTGGTCGTAGACGGGGTTCTGATCTCCTCTCAGAGCCCACTACTTCAGCATGGTTAGGCGGATTTCCTCGTGTTCCTTTGCCGAGACAAGCTCCTCTGTTGTCCCCCACAGTCAAAGGATATAGAGCTGCCCTGGCCCTAGTCCTGAAACTGAGGGGAGTGGATATCCTCTAATTTCGTTCAAGAATCTCCTTGGTTAACTGAGGAAGCCGTTTGAGAGGGTCTTGCCCACCCAGGGCAAACGCAGGCCCCCCGGGGTTGGGATGGGATTTGACTCTTCGTACCTTTAGTGAGTTTGACTCGCGCAGATCCTTCGAGCCACTCCAAGAGTCGTCAGACAGGGATCTGACCCTCAAGACCCTCTTCTTGCTGGCCCTGGCATCGGCGAAGAGAATAGGGGAATTTCATGGTCTTTCCTTCGATGTCAAGCATACCAGGGGATGGGGATCTGTGACGCTCGATTTTTTCCCGAACTTATAGCTAAGACTCAGAATCCTTCGGTCCCTGACGACCGGGTTCGAGTCTTTACAATAACAATCCCTCCCTAATGGACTTCACCGACAACGATACGGATGAGATGCTGCTTTGTCCTGTGAGGGCGTTACGGCGCTATCTGAAGAGAACTCGACACCTCAGGCTTGAGTGTCGAGGAGAGGAGAGACGAGTTTTCTGGGCTCAAGATGCCTTCAAAATGGACTCAAATGTCCAAGAACGAAGAGCCTTCTAAGCAAGTGGAACAGAAGGACCTTTCCATGGATTTTCCCGAGCAAGAGGCACCTTCCAAAAGTGAGAGCCTATTAGGCGTTTGGAACTGTTCAGACGAAACACGGAACCTTCCACAATAACAGAACGTTCCAGGCGCGAGTTTTCCTTACAAGCGCTCGGAACATCCCGGACGTTCCGAACTCTCCAGACACGCGGAAGAACTTTCCAAGAAGGAATCTTTTTCCAAAAGCGCGGATCCTTCCGCACAAGCAGAATCTTTCATACGCACGGAACCTTCCAAACGCGCGGAATCCTTCCAGACACGGATCGCCTTCCAGGAGAGTTGGAACATTCCGAACGTTCCAAACTTTCCAGGCGCGAGGAACCTTCTGGACATGAATCGCCTTCCAAGCGCTCGGAACTTCCCCAAGCAGGAATCTTGTTCCAAGCGCGCAGAGCATTCCACTCAAGCGGAATTGTCCAAGTGATCGGATCCTTCCGTACAAGCGGGAACTTAAGGCGCAGATCGCCTTTAAGACGCTCGGAACTTTCCAAGCGGGAATCTTCTTCCGGAAAAGCGGAACGTTCCAAACGCACGGAACTTTCCAGATGCACGGAACTTTCCGCACACGAGGAACTCTCCAAGCGCGAAGAACTTTCCACCAAAGTGGAAACGTTCCAGACATGTGGAACCTTCCAGGCTAGAATCGCCTTCCAAGAGTTCTTCTCCTAGGAAGCGATCTTCCTCTTTGGGACTTCAGAAGGAAAGATCTGTTGTATCATGTAAGACAGGTAGAAAGGACTTCTAACTCTCTTCCAAAAGAATGTAGAGAGTCCTTTTCCGCCAGTCCTTCACCGAATAGAGGCTCTCCTATTTCAAGCATACAGGGGATTTGTCCGTTTCAAGGGATCGTTCTCCTTCAGCTGGTCTCGAGCTAGAGGATAATCTTCTTAAGTCGAAGCTCCAGCTAATGAAGGACTGTCGAATTATAAGACTATCCGCACTTCTGCTCCAGGAATACGGAGAGTCGCTTCGCCCTGGCCGCACCTCCTTCTTCTCGGTCGCTCTATTCCGAGCAATAAGCCTTATAAGTGCCTCTTCCTTCTTGAAAATGAAACCGGCCATTTCAATGAAGAAGGCGCTACAGTCTCTCGGTTCTTGGATGAACTCCAAGAAAGAATTAGGAAAGACTGTCTTTTGTATGGCCTCCCGCCAAACTGGCAGTAGAAGGAGGCATTTGGTATGAAACAGGAGAGAATATGGGTCGTCTCTTCCTGCTTCTGCGGAGTCGGATTTCTCGAGTCTGGTAGACTCTTCCAGGAGACACGCCTTATCCTCTGCACGGTCCCACTTGGAGCATGTCTGAGTTGGACCACCTCCTCAAAGGGACTCTTCCACGTGTTGGAAGTATTTAATTTCTTGGACTGGTCCCTTGGGGTAATATCTAAGAAGTCGCAAGAATTGGAAAGTCTCAGCCCAGAAGTGCTGCATGGCATTCTGGCCTGCATTGATAAGGCGGTCCAAGATGGTTCTGGAGAAGTATCTTCCCTCTTTGGAGCAGGATACTTAACAATGAGAGCAGTTTTTGGTTCATTTCTGACCAAGGCTGTTTCTCCTTCTCAGAGAACTGCTTTGCTATTCGCTCCATTATCAGAACATCTGTTCCCTTCTCAGTTGGTGAAGGAAATATCCCACTCACTTACTGAAAAGGCAACACAGGACAAGAAGACTGAAAAGGCAACACAGGACCTTCTTGTCCAATCAGCAAAGAAGAACAGCACGGTTACGACGGCTACTAAGAAAGTCCCTCGGCCGTTTCAACAGCCCTTTCGTGGAGGTCCTAAGTCACGACCCGCCTTCAAAAGGAAGACTTCCGAAAAGCGAGGAAGATCAGCCTTCCGTCCCTTTTAAGAAGGGAAAATGACCTGCAGAACCTCCAAACACTAGTGGGTACCAGGCTACTGGAATACGCGAAAGCCTGGGCACTGAGAGGAGCCGACCCTTGGTCGATGTCAGTTCTGAGGAAGGGATATCGCATCCCCTTCAGGGACAGACCTCCCCTGAACTTCAGCTCCTCGAGAACTGTCCGCTCGTTACCAAGACCCTGTACTGAGGAACACGCTCCTTCAGATGGTAGAGGAAATGTGGAAAAAAAGGGGCCATCGAGTTGGTGCAAAACCCACACTCTCCGGGATTTTACAACCCCTTTTTCTAGTCCCCGAAAGGCTTCCGGAGCGTGGAGACCGGTTTTGAGATGTAAGTGCTCTAAACCGATTTGTAGGAGAAAAAGGAGAAGTTCCGCATGGAGACTTCTGCATCGGTGATGTCGGCCCTACGTCCAGGAGATTGGATGGTCTCCCTGGACTTACAAGACGCCTATTTCCATGTTCCCATTCATCCCTCATCAAAGAAGTACCTTCGCTTCGTAATGAAGGGGAAGATTTATCAGTTCAGGGCCTTGTGTTTCGGCCTATCCACAGCTCCTCAGGTCTTTACGAACCTCATGAAAAATGTAGCGAAGTGGCTTCATTTAAAGGGAATAAAAATCTCCCTTTATTTAGACGACTGGCTATCAGGGCCAGTTCGGAGAAACAGTGCTTGGAGGACCTAAAATTGACCTTAGACATGATTCAATCTCTAGGATTACTCGTGAACCTCGAGAAGTCTCAGATGATCCCCACGCCAGAACCTGGTTTATCTGGGGATTCATATGGATTCTCGGGGTTTTCGAGTTTTTTTCCTTCGCAGGAAAGACTCATACGAGGCTTTATGAAAAGTCTCAAACTTCTTAGGGAGAGAACAAAGTTCAGCGAGGGAATGGTTGAGCCTTCTAGGGACTCTTTCCTCGCTGGAACAGTTCTTCTCCCTATGGGAGACTTCATATTCGCCCCCTGCAATTCTTCTTAAAGAAGTAATGGAACTGGAAGACAGGACAACTTTCGGACTTGTTTCCAGATACCTCTCGAAGTAAAGAACTCACTTGAGATGGTGGTTAGCCCCTCTCAAAAGAACGAGGGAGTGTCCTTATCCGTACCGAACCCAAACCAAGTGTTGTATTCAGACGCTTCGGAAACGGGATGGGGTGCGACGCTAGGAACAAGAGAAGTGTCAGGCACCTGGACGAACGAGCAGGTTTCATGGCACATCAGCTGCAAAGAATTGATAGCCATACACCTTGCCCTCAAGTGCTTCGAGTCAGTAGTCAGAGACGGGGTGGTTCAGGTCAACTCGGACAACACCACCGCTCTGACCTATATCAGAAAGCAAGGAGGGACTCATTCGTTCTCCCTATTCGAACTGACAAGGGATCTCTTGGTATGGACAAAGGAGAAACATCATCCTCCTAACGAGATTTGTCCAAGGAGAAAGGAACGTGAGAGCAGACCGACTGAGCAGGAGGTTAACCAGGTCCTTCCCACGAGTGGACTCTCCACTCAGAAATCTGTCAAAGTCTTTGGGCTCTATGGGGGAGGCCTCACATAGACCTGTTTGCCACGTTCCTCTCCAAACGGATAGACATCTTCTGCACGTCCTGTAGAGGATCCGAGAGCATTCGCGGTCGATGCCCTTCTACTAGATTGGTCGGGCCTCGATGTATAACGCTATTTCCCCCATTCAAGATTCTGGGCGAAGTAATCAGAAAGTTTCGTGGCCTCAAAGGGGATGCGGATGACTCTAATAGCCCCATATTGGCCAGCTCAAGATTGGTTCACAGAGGTTGTTGGAGTGGACGTGGACTTCCCCAGATCTCTTCCAGACAGAGGCAGATCTTCTCAGACAGTCCCCACTTCGAGAGGTATCATCAAAACCTCCCCGCTCTCGCTCTGACGGCCTTTCGACTATCGAAAGACTCGTCAGAGCGAGAGGCTTTTCTCAAAAAGCGGCTAAGGCTATCGCTAGAGCCCGTAGACCTTCGACTATACGAGATTGATTACGAGTCTATCAATCGAAGTGGGAAGTCTTTAGGAGATATTGTAAATCGAAGAAGCTGTCCTCCTCCAATACCTCTGTGACCAACATGCAGATTTCCTTCTTTTCCTGAGGGAGGATCGCTCTCTTTTTCCGTATCCACTATAAAGGGATACAGGAGTATGCTTTCAGCTGTTTTCAGGAACAGAGGCCTGGAAATAGCTGACAATAAAGATCTTCATGATCTGATCCGGTCTTTCAAACTTCAAAGATCAATACTCCTAGAACCCCGAGCTGGAATCTGGACGTAGTCCTAAAATTCCTAACCTCGAAGAGGTTCGAACCTCCCACACCTTGCCTCCTTCAGAGATATTACAAGAAAATGTATTTATTCCTGTTGTCTCTCGCTACAGCCAAAAAGAACGAGCGAGATACACGCTCTTGTTTCTAGAGTTGGTTTTAAAGGAGATGTTGCCATTTGTTCGTTCCAGACTTTATTTTCTGGCGAAAAATGAAATCCTTCAAAAGCCCTTGCCCAGGAGCTTTGAAGTAAAGGGCCTGTCAAACTTAATAGGCAAAGAAATTGAGAGGTCCCTTTGCCCAGTCAGAGCCCTTAAATTTTACCTTAGTAAAAAGAAGCAGCTGGGAGGTTGTCAACAGGGTCTTTGGTGTTCCATGAAGGATCCTAAAAGACCCACGTCTAAGAACGCCTTAGCCTTCTTTGTAAGAAGTGTAATTACTGAGGCTCACAATATAATTGCCCAGATGACTCCTTCAAACTTCTTAGAGTTAAAACTCCATGAAGTTCGAGCAGTTGCTACATCTCTATGCCTTTCAAAGGATATGTCCGCTGAAGAATATTCTCGAAGCGAACATATTGGAGATGCAATTAGTTTTTTGCATCTCATTACCTGAAGGATGTCAGGGTGACTTATGAGAAATGCTCTCTCTCAGTCCGTTTGTGTCAGCGGATACGGTGCTGGGACTTGGAGCAAAGACTGATCCTTAATTGTGTGTATGTACGTAAGCCCTATAGTTAGAGATGTTCTTGGTTTTCGACTGTCAAAGGCACTAGACGTCGCACAGGCGGCCGTTGCTTTTTGTCAGAAGGAACTGAGGAATATCCGACAAATAAGGGTGTACAAAATTTTTTTTTTTTTGTACTTGTGTGTGTGCATATATTGTGGTGTTGAGTTTTTGGGTTGTTGTCAGGAGTTGGGGATACTCCTTACAATCTTTAGAACTAACACAGGTGTTCGGATCAGGTGGTCGGGATGTATGCTTTTGCTCCTCGTATATGCTTTTTAAAGCAGGTGTATTGTCATATTAGTGGATTAGAACACCCTTTGACAAAGGCCTTTTAGGCTCTGCCGAGTAAGTGGATAAGACCCCATTGGCAGACCAACAAGATCTCTTAGCCATAGATCACTATCTCGCTGAGGCTCTTGAAGCGAAGCAGACTCTTGGGCAGTAGCCACGAAGTCTTCCGCTTAATCAGGTAGGAACCAAGGTTTATCTGTACCTACAACGTATATTGTTTACCTGTCTATTTCAGTATACATATATATATCTGGCAGGTAAGTTGAATGTATAAAAATGATATTGTTATGATACAATAAAGTTTTATACATACTTACCTGCAGATATATACGATTAATGGCCCACCCAGCCTCCCCGCAGGAGACAGGTGGTAGAGAGAAAAAATTCTGATAGAAAACGGGAATGGTTCCTATTCCTGCCACCCAGCGGCAGGACGGTAGATCACCTGACCTACCTGTAGCGTGTGCCGCGAAATTTAAATTTCTGTCGGGACGACGGAGTCTAAAGCTAAGTACTATATATCTGCAGGTAAGTATGTATAAAACTTTATTGTATCATAACAATATCATTTTTCGACAAATTGTTATTGCAGTTCAAACCATGACCCCGGGAATAAAAAGTTTCATACTTCCACTAATATAGGCAAAAAAATGTTTTCATACATTCAACTTCCCTGTCAGATATATACTTAGCTATAGACTCCGTCGTCCCCGATAGAAATTCGAATTTCGCGGCACACGCTACAGGTAGGTAGGTCAGGTGATCTACCGTTCCTCCGCTGGGTGGCAGGATAGGAACCATTACCTTCTAGAACCAGATTTTTTCTATCGGTTGGAATGTAAACATACGTTTGCGGTTCCTCCTGATTTGATTTTCGTGTTTCATCGCCATCGATCTTCTGGGCTCTCCTTTTGCAGGGAAGTACTGGGTCTTTGGTTCGGCATACACTTTTATTAACTTTTTAATGAATTTCGCTTTGAAATTTCGAAGAAAATATTAAGTGAAACTACCGAATTTATGGTAGACACTCACATAGTTTGCAATAAAGGGAATTATTAATATTTATTCATTATTACATGTAAAAATAAAGGTTACAACTTTATTGAGGAAAATATTAAACTCTAATTTTGTACATGAACTTCCCTGCCAGATATATACATAGCTTACGACTCTGACGTCACGACAGAAAATTCAAAACTCGCGGCACACGCTACAGGTAGGTCAGGTGATCTACCTTACCCGCCGCTGGGTGGCAGGTGTAAGAACCAACCCCCCTTTCCAGCCAGATTTTTCTCTGTCGCCGGCTTAACAGCACCTGTTGTTAAGTCCTCTCGATAGTGGATTTATTCTCGTCGCCGACGATTCTTGGATTGACTAATTTGGTGATGTACCCTTTGTTCATTGGCTTGGCATACGCTATTTTGGATCGTTTTTTTTATTGTTCTTTGCTTTTTTTCTCATAATGGCGATTCTGAACTTAAGAAATCTTCTATGTTTAGAGTATGTTCGAAGAGTGAATGTAAGGTGAGGCTTCCTAAAGCGTCTTTAGACCCTCACAGTGTGTGTATGAACTGTAGAGGGAATGAATGTTCTTTCGTTAACCCTTGTCAAGAGTGTGAAAGGTTGGATGAGGACGGATGGAAGTCTCTTTCTTCCTACTTAAGGAAGTTAGAGAAGGATAGAGCGCGTAAGGCTTCTTCCAGGAGTTCAAGTAGGTCTCTTGTTAGCGAACTTGATGTTGAGAACCCGACAGTAGACGTAGTTCCTTCTCCTGTTTCAGCCCCTGCTCCTAGCTTTGAACCCGAAGATTCGTGTTCGGAGAACGCAGTAAGGAGTAACGAGAGCAAAGTACGCTCTTATAAAGGTAAGAGTGACAGTGCAAGTGATAAGTGCAGTGCCCCTAGTGCAGTGGAGGGTGCGTCTGACCGGCTCACTAACGCTTCTAGGCCTAGACCTCTTCCAGACTCCCAGACCCAGTGGAGGAGGAAAGTCGAAAGCCGCAGGAAGGTTAGGGAGAACCCCCACCGGTCAGGCGTCCCCTCGGCAGATCCTGTTGCTGGTTCCCAGACTACCTTGGATCGAGCCAAGAAGGCAGTTTTGCGCCAGTGTTTCTCGTCATCTTCGTCGCCCTCTCCTAAGCGCGGATGGAGCGCCTCGGAGACCTCTTGCCCTCTCAAGAGAGCCTGGAAGGAACCTTGTGCCCTTCCTTCCAGCCCCGAATCCTTCTTGGAAGAGCCAGAGATAGAGCGCAAGAGAGCCAGGAGATTCAAGAATCCTCTTCTTTCCGCTCTCGTTGGGCCTCTCCTACAGTCGAAGCATTCGAGAGATCGCCAGCGCGCATCTTGGCGGGTCTGCAGGCGCAGATTTCAGCTCTGGCCGACTCCTTAGCAGGGAGTTCTCACCGTCGGAAGGACGTCTCGCTCCCGGTGAAGAAGTCGAAGAAAGACACTTCAGATTTCTCGCCTCCTGCAGGAAGGTTTCAAGAGCCTCACAGTAGAGCCTCCTACATTCAAGATAATCTCAGAGATCGCTCTCCGAGCAGGCGCTCCCCTCCCCCCAGCAGGCGTCTAGAACATGACAGGCGTTCTTCTCTGAGTAACCGCTCTTCTCGATGCAGACAAGAAGAACTGGAGGATCGATTCGCTTCTAGTAGGCGCTATTCGCCGAAGATCCGCTCTACTTCTAGCAAGCGTCAAGAGCTTGACAGGCGCCAGGAGCCTCGTATTTTCCAGGAACGTGGTAGGCGCTCTTCGCCTGGAAGCCGCTCTCCTCTGGACAGGCACCCGGAGACTAGTAGCCGTTTTTCGCCTGGAGTTCGCTCTTCGCCAAGAGGACTCGCTTGCCCTCTGTCAGACACAGAGAAGATAGTAGGCGCCAGATAAGGCAATCCTCACCTTGTGAGCGCTCTCGACTGGATAGGCGTACAGAGCCTTGCAGGTGCTTTGCATCTGATAGACTCTTCTTCGGAAAGCTTTTCTCCCCGTGGCAGGCGCAAAGAGCCTGATAGGCGCTCTTCTACCAGGCGCTCTCCAGTTGACTTGGACCTAGATTTGGACAGGCGCTCCCCTAGTAGGCGCTCTCCTAGGAAGAGCTCCCCTCCAGGCAGCCGATCTTCTAAACGTCATTCTTCGGAAGAGGACCATGGTGCTTCTGAGGAAGATTTGCCAAAGGATTCTCCGGTTTCCTCTTACAAGAGACTGACCGACCTCCTCTTGCAAGAATTTGGGGATTCCCTTTTGGCTGTTGCTCCTCCGTCTCCTCCTTTATTTTCTACGACGAAGACTACCAAGACTTCGTCGTATGTCAAGATGAAACCTACGGTTTCTATGAAGAAGGCACTTAACCCTTTCATGTCCAACTGATGTAATAGTACGTAAAAATACTCTATCCTCTATCTATCCAACTGACGTAGCGGTACGTGAAATTCAACAAAATTTTTCGTACGTGTGGTAGGGGGATTTTTTTTTTATTTTCGGACAAGTAGCAATTTCCATAGGGTAGATCATACCTTGGACCGTGTATCTCGGTATCCAATACGCCAGCAAAGTAGTTTCTGTACTGCGCATGTTCAAATCCCTGGCGTAGTAAAATTCTCACAATGAAATCAGCTGATCGCACCTACACTTCCCTCTCAGTGACCCCAAAGCCATTTTTCTTAACTCTCCCTTTATTCTTCAACTTTTCCTCTACAATTTCGTATATTTACAAAGTAATTTCTATGAAAAATAACCGAGATAGGGCTCTTCAAAAAATTGTTATTCTAGCAATCAAATAAAGGTTGACAACGGTAAAATTTTTTTTAGTTTCGATCAATTTATAACGTTAAAATGAAACTGTTGCCGTATCCAAAGCCATTTTTCTTGACCTTCCCTTTATTTTTTTTCAACGTTTCCTCTACATTTTTCGTATATTTACAAAGTAATTTCAATGAAAAAAAACCGAGATAGGGCTCTTCAAAAAAAAAAAAAAAAATTCTAGCGATAATTTTCACTATGCGCTGGGCGGAGCGCTATGTTTCTTATCCTTTTTTCTATCGATTTTTTCACCGGCTGGACTTATTAGTTTTCCATTTATTTAGTGTCGATATTTAGGGAATTTTATTGCTTTCTCTTAAAAAATAACTTAATTCGCCTGACTTTCATAGTTTTTGGGTTAGGAACGAAAATATAAAAAAACAAAAAGTAAAGATTTTTTTGTTTTTTTGTTAAATAACTCAAATTTTTTCGTATTTGAGGGCTGGGACTCTTATTCTGACTATTCCACCACCAAAAATACTAACATTTAGAAAAAAAGGACAGCAAAAAGGGAGGTTTTGACGTAAGGAAAAACTATTTTTGGGCGATTGGCCTCGTGTCGCCAGCGAAATAATCCTTTAATCTATTATTTCTAGGGTAAATGTACTAACACATACCAGAGAATAAATACAATAAAGAAAAAGGTCAGTATAACTGACTCGCTCACCCTCCCAAGAGGGGTGTCGGTAGGATGAACACTAGAGGCGAGTGAGACCACTACCACGAGCCAAAATGCCAATAGAAAATCTCCCACTACAAAAACCCTCCAAGAGGGGAGCCGACCCACAGAGTGAGCAGCACGTAACTACTACTACTCCATCCCATGCTGCCGACTGCTGCGCCTCTGGTGGCCATCCTGAAGTTAGCAGACAATCTTGGGCGAAGGGATGGGTAGGGTGGGATTTTCGCTGGCGACACGAGCCAATCGCCCAGAAAATAGATTTTTCCTTACGTTAAAATCCCTTTTCTGGGCTCAGCTCGTGTCGCTGCGCGAAATCGTACCAGAGAAATAGCACAAGATTGTAAAACAAAAGTAAACAAAAGTAATAAAATAAATCAGAATAGGTCTCAAATAAAAGATAAATTAAATATAAAAAGAATATAATTGCTAAAAGATACATATACACAGTGATACAAAAATAGAAATATGCTTAAATTACACTTAATTCTAATCATGTTTCTTAACATAAGGTAATTTACATATATACAGAGGTAAATGGCTTACATGTATCAAAATGGTATCTGTGTAAGGCATGTATCAAAAATACTATAGCAATTAATATAATCAAATGAACAAATCAATCAACAATAATAATATAAAGGAATGTATATGACTTAATATACAAAACCCGTAACCATCATAATTAAGATGTATCCCCTAGCTAAAAATATAAGGGGATAACATCCATGAGATCAATATCTGTAATCATCTGTGAGTGTCCCTAGCAAAAAAAATAAGGGGCACCCACTACATCATCATAAAAGCAGCTAAGACACAAGGTGAATGTAAATTGAACAAGGTAGGAATAGACGAACTGTTGGGTGAGGCAGGTAGAAAGGAGACTGAATCTTCTACTACAGATTAGCTAGAGTCAGGGGAAACTATGTTACCCGCTGCTACTGCTGAAAATTTCAGAGCTTCCAAGGACTTAAGGTAATGACGTTTGAACACTGTCAGCGTTTATTTCCATCCGGTATACTTTTTCAACTCATCGAAGTTCATATGTTGGAATAATTAATTGAGGTGGCTACTGCCCTGACATCATGTGCTTTCGGGAAAGAGTCAGGATTGGGCTTGCTTAATAAAGTACAGGATTTGTTGCCTGATGCCTTTAATGGATAAAGTTCCACCTTTTTCCCTCTTAAAGAGGGGACCCGATGAGGATGAGGAGGTCCTGGACAGAAAGGCTCGTAAGGTTGAAACTGGGCAAAGAGATACATCTTGTGGAAGGGGTAGTACCTTCCAAGGTTCCCACCTCATCAAAGGATCTTCATTTCTTTGCTAAAAAAAGCTACGTTCCGGAGAAAGTAGGACTTCCCCTGTGGGAAGGAATTGAATATGATCCGGATCTCTGGATAAAGCCGACAGTTCTGAAATTCTTGCTCCTGAATCTAAGCTTAATAAAATAGGGTTTTTTCTTAAGAGCATTTATAAACGAGCTGTGTCTTATCGGTTTCTGAAGCCAGTTTTAGAACATCGTTTTAGAACCTGACAACTGACAGTAGGCCTTACAGAATGTCTAAGTCTAGCACATGCCTTATTAATAGACGAGAAGTAGGACTCCGTCAATTCTATGTTGAACCCCAAATTGAAAATATCTTTTTCAAGGCTGACTTGTTTTGTCGTAATCGTGCCTAGCTGCTAACCTTTTTCCAAATAGGGATCTGAAAAAGGATATAGCTGAATTAATTGTCCATGATTCTAATATCTGGATTCTCTCAGGAAGATTGCTAACTTTTTTGACAGCATCAATCATACTGTCTCAAATTTTGAATACCTTTTATCGTATTCCAAGAAGAGAATATTCTGGGGTCAATATGCCATCTCTTTTCCGCTGCAAACTTCATTAAAATCCATAAGTTGGGTTGTTTGATAATCCCTAGGACGCGAACACAGAGTCTTCGTTGTTACTGACTGGGATAGCCTGGGATTTGGGGGGGAATCGCGAAGAGGACGAAGACCCACGTTCCAGAATTAGGGGGATACCATTGTCTGCTTTCCTGCCGTCCTGGGGCCACTAGAGCCCTTGACCCTGAATGTCCTGATTTTGTTTAACACTTTCATGATAAATCACTGGAGGAAAGACATAATCTTCTTCCAGTTGTTCCGTCTAGAGCCGGGCGTCCGATGGGAAAGGCCAGAGGGTCCAGGTTGGGGGCTACATAACCGGTATTTCGTTGTTCGCTTTGAGATGCAAGAGATCCACCTTTAGCCCTGGAACTCTTTGAAGGAATCCATTGGAAACGAACTGTTTTTTGTCCAGTGATCATTCCCGACTCTAGGGGCACTGATCGGGATGCGTCGCTGCTATACTTTTCTCACTCCAGCTTGATGTTAGTGGAGGATAGATGCCAACTGTACTTTTCTGCCAGGGAGAAGATGGCTACCATGACATGATTTTAGATGACGTGATCTTGGAGCCTCCTCTGGTTTATACAATCTTCCACCAACTGCCTGTCCCAGACTTAGCTTTCTGTGGGAGTACTTTGGTGGACGCAACCTTTTTTAGAGTCAAGAACACTGCCATGCCTCCATACGTTTTATATGGAACTGACGGAACTGAGGTGAACCACGTTCCTTGACCTTTTTGACCTGGGAATCACCCTCCCATCCGGCTTAAGTACGCGTCTGTGTGTGTGATCCCTGGTGGAGGGAAATAAGGGGTACTGACACCGGACATCTTCTTGACTTTCGCCCACGCGAAGTCGATTCTTTAGATCAGAGGGACTGAGGAAGTTTTGTCCCTGGACCTGGACATTTGCTCGTGGAGCGCCATGTTCGGTTGGTTCTTTCAGTTGGCTTTCATTAGAACGTTTCGTACACTGAATGCAAACTGGAGAGAACCCAGTATCCTTTCCTGAGTCCCTCCTTTACGCCAGTGTTTGTGACTTTAGAAAATTGCCTGCTGACTTCGCTATTTCTTTCCTTTTGGTTTGATTGAATCGACAGAGTATGGGAGGATAGGATTTCCATTGAATTGCCCAGCCACTGAAAGTTTGACTCTGGAGTGAGTTCTTGACTTGGTCCTGTTTTATCTTGAAGCCTAGAATTCCCGGACTGAATCACTTTCAGTGTAGCTCTGTTGCATTTCCTCGACTGTTGAAGCCCAGATCAACCAATCCGTCGAGATACGCTACTACCATAATCCCTTTGTGACCTGAGTTGTTGTCACTACAAATTTCCGCTAGCTCCGTGAACACCCTGGTGCCACGTTGAGTCCGAGGGAACTACCGTGAAGAGAATGTCCTGGTCTCCTATCTTGAAACCCAGATACGGACATGAAGTGCTTGCAATATGGATATATATAGATAGGCGTCTGTAAGATCGATAGAGGTGGTGAAGGCCCCCGGAAGTAAGGTCCGCACCTGCGGGATATCGTGAGCATCTTGAACTTGTCCGCAGCGGATGGCTAAGTTTAAGCGGGACCAGGTCTAAGATTACCCTTCTTTTGATGAGCCTTTCTTTGGGCAGCTGCCAGCGCCTTGAAATTTAATCTCTTGACTCCCTCCGCTTAGCTCCTTTTCTGAAGGAGTCCTCCCGTACTCTGTCAATTCTTGGAAGGAAGTTGACGGAAAGGTCTGGATGTAGGTGGGTTCGTCAACCAGCTCCAACCCAGGCCTTTTGACACTGAATGCTCTGAGCCCATTCGCTGAGTTCCACCGGTGGCGAAAGTGAACAGCCTCCTCCTACACTTGAATTTCATTCATTGGTTCTGGTAACCCCGCCCTCGTCCTCCTCTGAGTGTTTTCCCCGATTAAAGGGCCTCCCGATCCTCTCCCACGAAAGGAACCTTACCTCTGCCTCCTATACCCGGCGGGTCATACTTCTGTGACTCTTGACTCTCAGCTTGTTTTAAGCTGGATAGATGGCGTAAGAGGTGAAGGGCTGAGGCTGAGGGGATAATCACATAAATTGGCTGTGATTGGCTTTCGAATGGAAGGTTGGGCTGTTTGCACTAAAGGCCCGCTGGAACTTGCTAGAGGAAAGCGGTGGCTGCTTTTTTCTGGTAAGTTTGGAACGCCGGGTTCCTGCTGCCTCCTTTACTTTAGCTGTTAGGTCTTGCCTCCTCTTCGCCGTAAGGCCCCACGGTCCTTAAGCTCTGGTTCACCTCGAGCCTCCAGACGGGACTTCTCTTCACCATAGCTTCTGGGAAGAGATATGCTCCCCAGATGTTAGACGAGGTAACCTATTCGGCTCATGCCGATTGGTTGCCTCTTGTAGGACATGCTTCCTCAATTCGTTCCTACAGTGCTAACTCAAACATTCTGACATGTACCTTGATCAGGATTTGGTCATGAGCTTTAAAAGCGGCTCTGAGCCATAGGCTATGGTGGCCACCTCGGTCTAGCCATAAGAGTTAATTGATTCTTGGCTAATCGCGTTTAGCGTCACATTCAGCCTGAATAAGGCTATCTGTGAGCCTGGGTAGCTTTTTCACCAAACTGCTCCATAGCACAGTCCGGTTTGAAAGTTTGCCAGCTGAGACAATGTGTTCGGCAATCTTTCCCACAATTCTCCGGCTGAGGGGATTAACGGAGGATGTTGGGATCTGCTTCCTTCAATTGAGTATGGGCCCCACCTTCTGGTCCTCTGGTATGGTAGACTCGGATCTTTGTCAGGAACGGGAGCGGGGTACTCTCATCCTTTGTGATAAATGGTAAAGGGACTCTTAAAAGGTTGTATCTTGGTCTTAGAACAATCCATGTCCTCTAACACCTGAGCCATTCTCTCCTGAGGCCTGGTCTCGTGAAAAATAGAGGAGTTGTCTCCTTTGGTACGCCTATCATCCCGAACATGGCTGAAGCGTGAGCCTGCGTACCTAGAACGGAGAGCTGAGGTCATTCACGGTAGAACCTCGAAAGTCCTTATTCCCTTCGCGTTCCAAATTCCGGTATAGAAATGATACCTTCTTGGAAGGGGGGCGGTATGCGCTATCTTCCTCCATGGGTTTGTTCATTCGAGAACGGAGTGTAGCGATTCTATTGAGAAGCTGAGTTCCACTGTGTAGTGGGAAAAGTGGAGGAGATAGGCTAGAGGAGCTTCTCTCAGTCCTGCTTATTAATGGAGTCTTGAGAAGTACAATTCCTATCCGACCAAATCGGAGATCATTTGTTCCATGCTACTCTTTTAGGGAACCCAGCCAGGTCGCCCACCGGTTGCAACAGGCCCAGCATTGGAGTCCAAAGCCGGAGCTGCTGCGAGGTGGAGGGGTGGCTCTGATCGAACCAAGGGTAGCGGAACTGGTGACTCCTGCCGGACAGGTGCGAGATCTCCTCTCTGGAGGATTTACTCCTCGAGGACTTAGAGCCGGAGCTAGCAGCTTTAGACTGTCCCCCTGGCTCCGGTATTCCAGCCGGAGAACCCTTTACCGGCGCGGAGGATGAACCCGAAAGCCGTCTTGTCTTATGACGAACGACGACGTCTTTGTCAATGGATGTCACGCTGACCCTTGACCTTATGTCTAACCGAAGCGTCAGGATGGTATACGTTCTCACCTGTTAAAGCCTTGGAAGGATGGAGAGGTTGCAGGAGTGAGAAGAAACAGTTACGCCCAAGTGTGACCCTTGGTTTCCACCTACCTACCTCGCCAACAGGTCGTCTACAACCTACCATAGGTCCACATTAATATCTAAAGTCGCGACGTCCGGTGGGAATTATCCTGGTCTTGGTCATTACTGAGGCAGCGCAGCGTTTTGTTGGATGAAGCGATAGATCGGGGCTCGCCTCTAACTGGGTCGAAACCTGTATCCTGTCGCCTTGCCCTCCGTGGAAGATTAGTCACCTCAAGGCCACCACGTTTCTCTAGGATGTAGTAAGGCAATACCCTGGCGCGTTCTTCACCAAAACCCGCCGACCCAAGCCCGCAGGGTTTGCCAGTGCGGTAATCCTCACTGATGGCGCCTTGAAGAGAGGGCGTAGATTGGATTTTAATAATCACTTAAAAACTAAAACTTAAGTATTAACTTTCGAAACTGACATGCTTAAGTTGAGTGAATGATGAAAACTTACGCACTTAACAGAAGCGGAGCAGCTAAACCGGAGATGGAATACTTACCAACCCGTCTAAAGCTGGCTCACCAGATCGTAACATTTGTACACGTCTCATGGTCCAGACCTGGATGTCCCCGTGCTGGTCGCTCATGACATGGACCGGCAAAACTTCGTGTCCACATGGGTCCTGTGAGTGTGGCTGCGCATCCCGATGGCTCCCAGTTGGTGGTCTGGTAATGGAAGACGACATGAGTATCGTAAAGAATATCACTTGGCACAGGCTAGAGGACAGAAGAACTCCGTTGCATGCCGGAGCTCGGAAAAAATTTTGGGCATAACCCCTCCCTGAATCCGCCTGAATAGGCCTATAACCCCGGAGAGATCCGGTAAGACATGCAATGGAGGGGGGTGGGGATGTTTAAGGTACTTAAGATAAACATTATAGTTTATCTAAAAAACACTTAAACCTAAAACTCAAACGAACCGGACTAAAGTCCAGTGCGTAGCGAATGTAGTAACTCAGCAAGTACGGTGAAGGTTAGCAGGGACACCCACTGTATGTTTTCCGGTCCACTCTGGCTGGTGGACTTAACATCTCTCTCTCGCGCCTGGATGCCAGGACTCCCGGTCATGAAAAGGGCCCTATTAAGGTGGGAAAGAGCGAGACGACATACAGGCTCGAGCTAGCACGGGGCGACCAGGTAGCAACCGGAGGGGGGGACGGGCCAGTACCCCCCACCACGTTACCACCCGGCCGGACCGAGAAGCCGGAGCGGTCGAGTCCAGTCTGGTCTCTCCGTCCCCCTGACCTCCCTCCGCCTTGGTGGAGAGATGGAGTCAGTGCTCGGCTTATTTGGAGCGAGCATAGGGTAGGCCGACCCACCCCGTCCCCGACTCTATGGAGAGCGGGAGGGGGTGAAGGGACTGGGCAGAGGTCGTCTGGCTGCCTCGTGATCACGTATTGACCACGAGCGGTAAGACCAACACAAGACAACTAAGCCTAGACCAAACCAACTGATCCAGAGAGAATGTAACTATCGGAAGCAACGGACTGAAAACCCTATGCATATAGGCCCACTGGGCCAAACCAACTGATCAGAGAGATGCTATAGAGAAGCAACCGTAACTGATGAGCGTAGTATAGGCTCAATGATCCATGACCTTGGCTAAGCCAGAGACGCCTAACTAACCTAACTATAACAAAATACATAGTATAATAAATAAAAATGAAAAAAAGAAAGCAATATAGTAGAGGAAAAAGCCAGAGTGACGCTAACCCGAAGCCAGTTCCTACCATCAAGCTATCAAGAGGCGATACTAAGAGCCGGGAACTAGGGTTTTTTCTGGATAGAAGAACCTACTAAGGTAAAAGATTGCTCATGACAAAACCTGAGTAGACAGTACCCTAAGTAAAAGCGGATAATAATAAGAGCGTACATAGATAAGGGATGTTTCTAGTATGGGAGACCAAGAACGAACCCACCACGAGGCAGAAGCCCTGCTGCCAATGCTTCCTGACCCGATAGTTCGTATTTATACCTAAAAACGGCAAATACTTCTCAGGGCCGGAAAAAACCAACTAACCATAATAACTGATACTTAACTTTAGCTTGCTGCCATAGCTGCACGCTCCATTTATAGATAATCCAACGAAGGCACAAAAAACACAGAGAGAAAAGAAAATGGCACGTGTGACTCGTGTGCGCTAACTGAAAAGGATTGGCCACCAGAGGCCGGCAGCAGTCGGCAGCATGGGGATGGAGTAGTATTAGTACGAGCTGCTCACTCTGTGTGTCAGGCTCCCCGGCTTGTGGGTTTTGTTGTATTGGAGAGATTTCTATTGGCATTTGCTCGTGGTATTGGTCTCACCTCGCCTAGATGTTCCATACCGACAACCCTCTTGGTAGGGTGAGCGAGTCAGTTATACTGACCTTTTCTTTATTTATTTAAGTCTCTGGTATGTGTTAGTACATTTACCTAGAAATAATAGATTACAGGATATTTCGGCGCAGCACACGAGCTGAGCCCAGAAATGAACGTTGTTTGGCGATAAACATTTATATTTTTGCGGAATTTACAAAAATGTAATTTTTTTCCACTGTCCAAGCGCAATCCCAGACACTCGGATATCTGACGGTACTCAAAACTAAGCGGACTTTATGAAAGAGTTAAGAGCTTTGATGATTGCTTGTCTCTAAGGAGGAGAAGGGAAAGACCCGTCTTTCTTTCCACCTTCCATAGCTTACGGGAAAGATGGGATTCTGTATGAATCAGGCAGCCTTGGGTCTGACTCCTTCCCTCTTCTGCAGACTTGGACTTCTCTATCGTTTGTGATTCCCACGTCGCTGCGGCTCTTAATTCTGCAAAGACTAGTGGGGAATGATCGAATTGGACCACCTGCTGAAGGGATTGTTCCGGGTCCTCGAAGTGTTTAACTTCCACAACTGGGCCCTAGGAGTCCTTGGCAAAGAAGACACAGGACAAGAGTCTCTTCCCCAGAGGATCTGATTCAGTCCCTGTCTTGCATTGACAAGGCAATATAGATGGTTCTGGAGAGATAGCTTCGCTTTTCATAGCTGGAGTTGTAAAGCAAAGGGCGTATTCTGCTCTTTTCTAACAAGCTGTGTCGCCTGCCGCAGAGAGCATCTCTGTTTTAACCGTCAACTTTCTTTCCCCGCATCTCTCCCTAAGAAAATTATTAACGATATATCCAGCGCTCTTTCGCAAAGTGCTACGCAGGATATGTTGTTCGATCGAGCGAGAATTCCTAGGCTTCTTCCGCCTAAGACGAAGAGGACACATCGAGCAGGCAAGAGCCCTTTGAGGAGGCCCTTCTTCCCGCGCTTCTTCCTCCAGAGGAACAAGACCTCCCTATGAGAGGAAAGGACTCTTTACTCTCGATCCGATCAGATCAAAAATAATACCCGTGTTCCTCCAGACGACAGTAAGTGCCATACTGGCTGATTTTTCAGACTCTGGGCACAGAAAGGGGTCGGACAACTGGTCTCTCGCAATAGTCAAGAAAGCTACCTCATTTCCCTTTCGTCTCAGACCGACCTTTGCCTCTACACCAAGTGAGTTGGTGGCCAGGTACAAAGACCCTCGACAGGAATCAAGCCCTTGCTCTAGTCCAGTAGAGCTTATTCTGGGAAGCAGCGATAGAGATGGTGAAGGACCCTCTTTCCGCGTGGTTTCATAACAACCGTCCTTTTCCTTGTTCCCAAGACCTCTGGAGATGGGAGGCCGGTTCTGGACGTAAGCCGCCCCCCCCTGAACGTCTTTGTGAATCAGAAGAGGAATTGTCGCAATGGAGAAACATCTTCAGTATTAGCAAGCTCTCGTCTCGGGGACTGGGGGAAAAAAAAAAAAAATGGTGTCACTGGACCTTCTAGGACGCTGATTTCACGTGCCGATCCATCCTTCTTCGCGCAAGTACCTAGATCTGGGAAAGGGAAAGTTTTCCAATTCAGGGCTTTGTGCTTTCGGCCTAATCCCACAGCCCCCAAAGTGTTCACAGGCTAATGAAGAACGTAGCACTGCCTCATCTCAAGGGAGTGAGGGTGTCCCTCTATTGTAACGATTGGCTGATCAGAGCCAATCCGAAGGAGAAATGTCCTGGAGGCCTTCACATAACCCGGTTTGACCTAGCAAGTTCTCTGGGTTTGTTGATAAACTTCGCGAAATCACATTTCTCCCAGCCCAAGATCGTATCTATCCTGGGATTCGGAGGTTTCTTAGGTTTTTCGGTGCGTATCCATCCCCAGAAAGGATAGCTTGTTGTTCAGAGAAGTCGCAACCTTTCTAGGAGAAAGATGTATGCACAGCGAGGGAGTGGATGAGTCTGTTGGGGACACTCTCCTCGCTTGGAGCAAATTCCGTTCTCTAGGGAGGTTGCACCTCAGACCCCCGTCCCAGTCTTTCTGAATCGGAACTGAAACCCAGATCTCGAGGGTCAGATTTTCAACTTCAAGATCTCAACGAGTAAGAGGATCTCCGTTGTGGGGCAGACCCTCTTCTCTTCAAGAATGCCATTTCCTTACATATGCAGAACCCCAACCTAGTGTTATTTGCAGTCGCTCGGACAATGGAGGTTGAGAGCGACTCTCGTGGTCGAGAGAATGTCCCAGGCACCTGGGTGGGGGAACAGGTGTCCTGCACATCAACAAAAAGAACTGATGGCTTTTGTTTGGCCTTCAAAGCCGTTCCGAGCCCCTCGTCAGAAGACTTCGGTTCAGATCAACTTGTCGCACACAAGCCCCGGCTTACATTCGGAAGCAGGGGGGGACCTCCCTCTTCTCCCTGTACGAAACCGGCAGAATGCTCTCTATGTGTTCGGAGGAAAGGGAGATAAATCTCCCTAACAAAGTTCGTACAGGGAAAAGAAATGTCACAGCCGATCCTACTAAGCAGAAGAAACAAATCCTTCCCTCAGAGTGGACTCTGCACTCGGACGTTATGGCCAGGGAGAATGTGGAAGACGTGGGGCAACAACCCCATCTGGTATCTCTTCGCGACTCCAGGAAAACGCAAGGAAAGACCTGTACTGTTCCCCGTAATCAGACCCGAGAGCAGTAAACGGATAAGGAACCGTTTCCTGATAGGACTGGAAGAAACTTAAACCTTATATGCATTCACACCTCCTATTCAAGATTCTGGGGGAAACTCTACAGGAATTTGCAGATCGGAGGAGCAAGGATGACCTTTGATAGCTCCGTTCTGCCCGGCCCAATCTGGTTCACAGAGGGTACTGGAATGGCTAGTAGATATCCAAGATCCCATGCCACTAAAAGTCGATCTGGCTCGAACTGCCCCACTTTCGACAGGTTTCACAAGAACCTCACCCGGCTCTCAGTCTGACTGGATTCAGACTATCAAGAGTCGGCAGAGCTAAGGGCTTTTTGCAAAGTCCTGCAAGGGCTTATTTGCCAATGCACTATACCTTTCCACCACCAACGGGTCTAACCAGTCGAAGGGGGATGTTTGTTCCGACGGCTAGTGTGTCGAGGGTAGACGACAACGGTGGTTCCTCAAGTCGACCGGTACACCAGGGGGAGAAAAGGGTAGCGATAGAATGGACGAACATAGCATGACTTCCGGACTGTATCTTCCCATTTATACGCTGCAGAGGGATGAAACGTAGTGGCGGTCTGGTGGTCTCGACTATAAAGGGCTACAGGAGCATGCTATCCTTTCTGTTTTTCAGACACAGGGGATTAACATCCTGAAGATAAGATCTTCATGTTTAATCAGTCTTTTGAGACTTCCAAAAATACAAACCCTTCTTGTTTAACCCCAAGCTGGAACCTGGACGTAGTCTTTTGTTCCTGGGTCCTCGAGATTCGAACCTCCCTATCAGCCTCTTCAGAGACCTCCTCTATGAAAGACTTTGTTTCTCTGCGCTTTAGCTTCAGCTAAGAGGTCAGCGAGCTTCAAGCTCTGGGAAGGAATGTGGGGTTCCAAGGAGTCTCTGCTTATTTGTTCGTTTCTCCCTTCTTTTCCTGTCCAAGAATGAAAACCCTCATCCCCTGGCCCAGGAGCTTTGAGAATAGAAAAGCTTATCCTCACTAGTTGGAGAGAAGAGGAAAGGAGACTTTTTGCCCTGTAAGGAGCCGTAAATTTTATCTCCGAGGCAAGAAAAGACTTGGGGCATAACTCAGGACAACCTCTGGTGTCTGTAAGAGACCCCAGTAGGCCTTTGGGTCAAAGAAGTGCCCTCTCATGTCTTTATTAGGAACCTATTAAAGAAGCCCGACTCTCTTGTAACCAGGATAGTATAGACGTTCTGAAAATAGTCAGGGCATTGGTAAGGGGCCATCGCAACGTCTTTGGCTTTCAAGAAGAATATTTCCTTACAAAACCTCGATAAAGCCGACTTTTGTGGAGGTGTGGTCAGTCTTCTCCAACCTACCTGAAGAGTAAGAATTACGTATGAGAAGTGCTTTGGGTTAGGCCCGTACGTATCGGCGGATCAGTGACTGGGCAGGAGCTGAAGCTATCCTTTTTAGATATTTTTTTTCCCCTAGTTTGTTATTTGTATGTTTTTTTTGGTTGTGTGAAGGAGGTTTCAGGAGCACCTCCTTCTTTCGTAGTGCTAACATTTGTATTTTGGTTAGGTGTCGGTTTTGTGCTTGAAGCTCCTTGCATGGTAGTGGACAGGCTCTGTCATTTTAAGGTGGGTTGTATCCCCTTTGACCCTCCAAAAAGGTTGCTTCATGAGGTTTTGTAAGGACATATTCTTCTTGAAAGCCAAGACGTTGCGATGGATTCTACAAGTAAGCCGGAGTCAGTTCCATTGTAGACCCAATGAGTTCTTCAGCTGTGTCCGCCCTCGCTGTAACTCTTCAGCAACGCAGACTAATAGACAGCAACTATGAAATCTTCTGCCTATATCAGTAAGAACTAGGGTGTTTTTTTTCCTTTAACATGTGTTTGTCTCCCCTTTCTCTGTCTTAAAATGTTCTTTCCCTCCACCAAGGGTGTCAATCCAGCTAAGTATATATCTGGGCAGGGCATATCATGTACAAAAATGATATTGTTAGTATACAATAAAGTTTTTGTACATACTTACCTGGCAGATATATACGATTGGATAGCCCTCCCATCCGCCCCCTCAGGAGACGGGTGGACAGGATAACTCTGACAGAGAGGGGATTGGTTCTTACACCCCCACCCAGCGGCAGTAAGGTAATCACCTGACCTACCTTGTAGCGTGTGCCCGCGAGTTTTTTAAATTTCTGTCGTGATCCAGAGACGTAAGCTACGTATATATCTGCCAGGTAAGTTGTACAAAACTTTATTGTATACTCACTTACAATATCATTTTATTGTGTGTGTTCAAATCTTGTCAGTGAGCGCTGGGAAGAACGTGACCGGGACTGTGAACCAAATTGCACCAAACAATACCACGTCATATTGGATTTTAAAAAGCTGCCTTGAACACATATTTTACGAAGACTTTCACATGCTTATTTTACTTCAGTGGAGTTTCATCATACTGTCTCTTTTGTTTGACGACACTTCAGTCTTTTGAATGGATGCTGAAATATTTATTGTCGTTAATTGTTTCAGAAATTAAAATATCGAGTGAAAAAGTGGCCTATTTTTCTGATCAAATGGCTGCATCAGTGATGTTTGGATCCTAGCTAGGTACTTCAAAAATAGTGATAGGTAAATGACTGAGCGCCACATAATGGCTCACCTCTCCCAGAGCCTTGCCACCTTGCCAAAATCGTACTTAGATTTGCTGCCATGAGCATCAGTCTAGTTGTGGTTCCCATCAGCAGCAATGTATAATGTTTCCTCTTGATGTAGTGTTTTTCTCATAAATTTATGAAATGATGGCATAAGTCAGTTGCTTTTTCCGGGAGAGGTGGCTGCTTATGTCGCTGCTTGGTATTTACCATATTAACCCTAGGTTAGAAATGTATGGCAACAATTTTTTTTTTATAATACCTACCTATAAGATACATTAGAATGGCTACTTTCTCTCCAAACGCATGAAAGTATAGGGTGAAATGACCAGCAGCAAGAAGTCTTGACTGAGGCTCCATAGCAGGGAATTCAATACTTTTGGGATGGGGCCACATTCCGGGATTGTGGCTGCTATGTTACCCACTTGGTCCATTTACCCCGATTTAATCCTATGGGAATATAGAATAACTATGCTGACATTGTCGTTGAATTTGGTAAATGAGGGTAGTGCCTATCTGGTAGTAAATGGGTGAGTGCCAGTACTCACCTACTGCTTCAAGTAGTTTTAGGTTGCTGTGAGTCATATTAGGCTTAAGACTTAAGATTACTTTCGATATCAAACTTCTCTCCTCTTTTTAGTAGTATTGAGGTATAGTTGTTGGTGTTTGCGTGTTAAGTTCAGCATGGATTTGACAAGGAAATGAACTACAAAAGTGCAGAATTGGTTGTAGTGTAAGGCTAACAGTTTTTTGCTATGCATTGAACTGGAGGGAAGAGGAGTAGGGTAAATGACCGAGAGGCAACATAGCGCCACAGATCCCGGAATGCAGACTCCTTCCCGAAAAGTACTTTGAATTTGCTTCCATAAGCATCAGTCAAGAGTTGTGTCCTGTCCAGGCAGCATACAAAACCTCTATCTCCTCTAGAAGTAAATATTTTCTCGCTAAATTAATGAATAATGGCATAATTCATCGATTTTTCACAGGGATGGCCACGTTCAGAAGATAGGTGCCGCTAGTCTCGCACGGTCCGTTTAGCCTAAACTGATGGCATCCTTTTAATATCGATTGGTTTTGGCAGCAATGGGGAAGGCCAATGGATTGTCACCAGTTTCTTTGAAGATAATCAGTCACCTCTCATAATGCTGAACTTTTTAGTTTTCCTCCATCTGTTTCCACCTTTTTTTTTGTACTGCCATGTTGGTTTTGGCTATAGTTCTTCGTTTCAATTATTTTGTCGACCTTATAGATCCTTTCAAAGCATTGATAGCAAGTGAAAAATTAGACTTCAGGTATCACAGAAATATTGGTCCAAGAGGCAACGAGAAACTTCATAGGAGAGTACCACATAACGGTATAGTAATGGTTTAGAAAAAACGATCAGACCCAATAAAAAGATGGGCATTAGTTTATGTCCAGACCACCTCTGTCCATAGAGTGGGTAAAATACGAACCAGCAAGATAATTGGCATCATAATCAATATAAGCAGTTTAATACTAACCTCTAATACTAATGTACAGACCTCTCCACAACCCCGATGTCCGACGAGGAAGCTGTATGCACTACTAGGACAAGAATTAAACAACAAACTCTTGCATAATATGGGAGATTTCAGTTGAGCAGTAGGTACACTGGGATACTATGACTCCACATCAAACTTAGAAGGAAAGAGACTTCTAGAATTTGTCAAAATGAATCCTCCACCAATGGGTTGACACATACTAGAGGAAACAACATAGTATAACTTGTCCTACTAATAGAAGATAACCTAGTGTCTGATCTTTCAGTAAGTGCAAATCTAGGGAAAGCGACCATGAAATTATTATATTAACATAATATTCAACATAAAAAGAAAAGACTACGTCAGGAGACCTAAGAAAACTAATCTAGATTACGACCAACAAGACATGGACATTAACAGGAGCCTTTCTAGAAGAAGGCAAAGAAAACTGCTCCAGATGTATCCCTTAAAGCAAATACTAACAAAATACAACCCTCACCTAAGTGGGTTCAACAAAGAAATTAGCAGTAAAAATAAGAAAGAGACAGCATTGCACAAAGTCAATGAATGCGCACCCCAACACCAGAAAAAGCAATCAGGCATAAAGAACTGTGGTAGAATGTGGATAAATTAGTAAGAAGTGCAAAGACAATGAGATACGAGTTGCATCGTTTGTAAAGGAAAACCCAAGATTCTTTGTCCATGTTATTATAGTAAGTCCATAAAAAAATAGCCTAGGTCCCCCTAAGAGACATTGACTCAGAACCTTGGCAAAAGGAGATTACTGAATAAGTTTTTTTACAAGATTTTTTCATAATTGCAAGGCACTACATCAATCCCTGAGCCAGCTATTAAATATGAAGGGCAGGACCACTTTGACTAATAATTAATTTACAGAAGAATACATTAAAATCAAAATAGAAAAACTAAACAAGTTCAAATCTCCTGCCGCGGATAGGAATTCATCCAAGAGAAATTAAAGGTTAAACAGTAGATAGTTCCTCACCTACTATACTCTACAGAAATTGCAGAACAATGAAAGACACCTAAGGAATGGAACTAAGCATGTCCCCATTTACAAAAGAGTTCCAAGCGAAGACCCTTGTAAAATTTTGAGTCCAATATTACAGATCAAATTGTGGATCACATTGATAGAAAACAATCCGTTGTTTAACCGTCAACACAGCTTCAGAGAAAATAGAATCCTACCTATCAACCTCTTGAGTTTTACCATAACATGCGTGTGGTATTTTAGTGGAAAAACCGTAAGTAGAGTAATAATCTACTCTACTTGTTTCCAAGAGGCCTTTGACAAGTGCCACACAAAAAACTAATGACAGAAGTTAAAGCTTTAGGATTGTAGGTGAAACAGCAAACTGGATTGAAGACTGGCTAACTAATAGAGAACAGAGGTCGTAATAACGGTGGAAGAATCAGATGGGCAGATGTGAAAGCAGAATTCCTCAGGTTCTGTCCTTGGCCCGCTCTTGTTGTTTTTTATTTTTATTATAATTATAATGACATTGATGTAGGAGTAACTAGCATTATAGCCAACCAAATTTGCAGAAAACACCAAACTAGGTATAAATGCAGCAGACCCAGGACAGTAAAAAGTTTAAGAAATTATCTAAAGAAAATAGGTGAGTGTTAAATAGATGGCAAATGCCTATTAACTTGGATAGGTGTAAAGTGTTTACAATAGGAACAAACAACCCTCATGCCAACTACATGCTGCTTGGGAATGACATAAATAGTGTAGAATAAGAAGAGGACCTTGGAGTCATTATTTCCAAGGACTTCAAAATCACAAAACAGTGCATAAAAGCTGAAAAGAAGGCACAGAAACTAGTGAGATACTTAAAGAGGCAGGTCAGATACAGAAACAAGGAAATGGTGCTGCAGCTCTACACATAAATAGTTAGACCTCATCTTGAATATGCAGTACAGTTTTGGTCACTAACACTAAGAAAGGACATAAATATACTAAGAAGGGGTGCAAGCAAGAGCCACAAAGTTAATTCCATCCATCAGCAAATAGGTTACCAAAGACGACTAAAGAGCCTAAACATGTATGGCTTAGATACACAACGATTGCAAGGACAACTAATAGAAACATTCAGAATACTGAAAGGTCATAACAAAAGTAGACAGTAACCTATTTACTATAAACGAAAACACACAATAGATGGAAACTAGAGCTGAAGAGATAAAACATCCCATTGCAGGAACTTTTTTCATACAAGATATGACACGGAATAAACTGTCCCCCAGAAGTTGTAAACAGCAACGGTGTGGAAGACTTTAAAAGAAAGCCAGACCAGAATCATTAGAACACTGTGGAATGAACAGTAAAACCTGCTCCTAGAGAGTGAGCACACCATGTCTCCTTGGATGGACTAATAAGTCTTTGGAGAGATCCTAATCCTTGTAACTCATGCACTTGGACCCATGCCTGTTGTGCATTATAGACATTTGTGGTAAATTTGCTAAACTGTGAAGATCATCGTTTTTTTTTTTTTTATTGAATTCAGTGCATTTTACCAACCAACAAATGCGAGTTGAGTTAAAGAGAACATCATTAATCTTACCTTGAAAAAATGGAAAATTTGGCTTACATGGAGTGATCACTCAAAGAGTGAGATCTTGCATGCTTTTCAAGCAGCAGTTTGTCACTTGATTTTGAAATTCTAGCATAGTTTGAATTTTGCACTTAGCTAACATGTTAAACAAATGGGCATTGATATTCATATCTTTGAAAGCTTATCTTTGGTTAGGATTTCTTGTACAGCGTCCCCGGTTAGTTGGCGGTTCTGTTCTCGTTGGGTTGCTGATAAGCGAAACCGCCATTAACTGAAACTTTGCGATTTTATGCGTTTCAGTTATTGGGGCCATAACTCCTATTATCAGCAACTTATGGCGCCGATAACCAAAACTTAGGCCTTTTATGGCGCCATAAATCACTGATTTTATGACACTAGACAAGCGCCATAAAACTAGAATCTCCATTAACCGAGTCAGCCGTAACCTGGGGACTGCCTATATTCGAATTGTTTTATTTTTTTCAGTTTGATGTTTTTTTCTTTGCAATAGGGTACAATACATGGCTTAAGGTAAAAGATGGAAAATCTCATGTTTTTTGTATTTACAGTTTTGGAGAACGTAATGGAAACCTGTGAACTGGACCAAGATTAATGCTTCTCTCCGTCATAAGGTGCTGTAGCCTCTTTTTTTTTTTTTTTTTTTTTTTTTTTTTTTTTTTTTTTTTTTTTTTTTTTTTTTTTTTTTTCTTCAACTTCAGAGTAATGCAAGGGAAGAACTTCAAATTCCTCACCATATTACAATGGTTCAGTAACTTCTGAATAAATTGTGATGTGTTCCTGATAGCTGAAGTGAAATCCGTGCAGTGAAGACTATTAGGTAAGTCAACTTTTTTTTACCTAGACTGTACTGTTGCATAATTTGTTAACTAGCTTCTTTTGTTAGCCATTAGTACTGAGTGGCACTGCTAACTAGTTTAGTCTAAAAATGGTTTATATCCTTAGTTTCCTGTAAGTGTTAAGAATCTTTACTATATATATATTTGGAATGAATCTTACCTACTATTAGAGTTACCTTTGTCTTCACTCCATTAGGTGTGATTGGCATTTACAAAAAAAATCAAAATACGATTGGCTAACCCACTAAGACACACTGTAATCACCTGTTCCCACAAGATGGTGCTGGAATGTTTATTTGTTCCGATACGTAATACAAACCCTCGGTCCTTTAACAATAGGAAGGTAACTAGCGGCAGCTGGGACGGTCGTAAGCTTCGAACAGGAGAACGGTAGTTAACTGCTTGTCTGATCGTGCGCGCGCCTCCCCGCGCAAAGCCCGAGAGGTGAAGAATCACTTTTGCTTTCGCCGCGGGTGTGAAGGACGTGTTCGTCGTCGCTCTCTGCCGCTTCATCGTCGTACTGTTTGTTTATATTGTTGTTTTTTCTACTAATGGTTTGTTTGACTTGAAAATGAAACTGTAAGTACACTGTTTTCATTTTCATTACTTAATTATGAACCAACATGGAGCTATCGCCGTAAGATATGCGGCGATTTCCTCTCTTTTCATGAATTGAACCCTTGAATTATGTCTCGGTGCCGACGCTCGCGCCGAGTCATGTATTTTTTTTTTGGGGGAAAGTGTGTAATTGAAAAATGTAAGTACTTTTTTCATTATATTTTTGCACTGTGTTCGTTCGTTATCGAGAGCGTGATTTGCGCTCGGCACGAGCCTTTAAAAATATTTTGTATGATAAAATGCAATGAAAGTGGATTCGCAATGCCAGTATTCTTTCATTTTCATTTATTTATTTGCATAATTTGATTTGGATCAATTTCGCTCTACCCGGGAATTGATCCTTACGATTATTTTCTGTGAAAGTGAAATCGCAAGTGCAGTATTCTGTTTCATTTTCATATATATTTTTATGATAGCATCATATTATTTGGATCAAGTTTGTTTCCGTTCTTACCCGGAATTGATCTTTTCCCCTTTTAAGTTTCTATGAAGTGAATCGCAAGGGCAGTATTTCTGTTTCATTTTCATATTACTTTTCACTGCTGTGTGGGGGTAGGGGAAGCGAAGGTCTGCCAGGAAGTCGTCGGAAAGTCTCTCCCGCGACTCCCTTGGTATCCGATTCTTCGCTCTTCCTTCCTGCCCCCCCTGCTCAGCTTCTTCGTTGTATTTGTATTTGGGGTCTTCCTTGCGTTCGGGGTGGGTCATGTCTCCCCCCACCCCCCCGTGCGTGAGGGAACCCCTCTTACTAATCTGTCGTGCTACCGCAGGTGCTACATCGTGGGAGACGACCTTGGACAGGTATGGGCCACTGCGGCTGCAGGGCGTGCCTAGCATCCACGATCTGCTGCAGCGTCTAGCGAGGTCTGGGGCGGTGACCTTGGAGTGGTCTCCACTACAACCTTCACGGCCGCTTATGCTGCTTCCCCCCGCTGGTCTCACTCACCCCCATTGCTGTGTCGGTGACGCCGTCTGCCGCTTCTAGGGCCGGTTCCGCCGCCGTACCGAGGAGGGGTATGGCCGCCGCCGCCTGTGTTTTCTTCGTGTTGCCTGCCCCAGACTTCCGCTTTCCAGCAGCTCGCCCCTAGACCGCCGCCAGTACCAGGTTCCCGCTGCTTGCCGATGATTCTACGAGCGATGGCTGGGCCTCTGCCGTACCTGTCGCTGATGTGGTTCCCGCTACTGCTTGGCTGTCCCTTCTGTGTTTACCGCTGCACCGCTGTTTCCTGAGCCGCTCCTGAGCTGGGTTGCTGTTTCCTGCCGCTCCTGGTTTCCTGCGCCTGTTTCCATGCTGGCCTGCCACACCCTGGTGTGTCTTCCCCATTCCCAGGTCCTTCCGGACAGTGCAGTCGGGCCGTGTTGCTTCGGCAATAGGCCCGACTCCGGCCTGGATGGAGGACCTGACGACTGTCCTGCGTGAGCTGACGAAGAAGAGGAAGGTGTCATCTTCGTCTTCATTTGCTGCTGCCTTCTTCCCCTTCGACTTCTAAGGCCCATGAGCCGAAGAAGAAGAAGGCTGCCTCTCCCCACCCCCCTAAGAAGTCTCCTTCGGGAACTTCTAAGGGCCCCCCGTCCCACCTCGGTGGGACGGGGGGTCCTTCTGCTGGTCCTCCTGCTCCTTCGAGCGGGGCCCGTCTCCCTTCCGTAAGGAAGAGATAGACGGGGACCAGAGGAGTATCGTTAGCTCTGGTACTTCCTCGCCTGGTGCTAGCGCGATGCCGCTACGCAGGTTCCGGCTCGGTCCTCTCGTTCGCGGGAGAATCCCGAGTGTACGCTCTCCCTCGGGAGACCGTGCAGCCAAAGTTTCGGCGCCAGAGTTCGCTCGGCGCCAAGACCACGGCAGGAGCAGAAGGCTGGCGAGAACCGCTCAGGTGACTCTCGCCAGGCCAGCGGCCGCTCTCGCAGCGACCAGCTGGTAACCGGGTTTCCCCCCTAAGAAGACTCCTGCGGGAACTTCGAAGGCTCGTCACACTCCGGTGTGACGGGGGGGGTTCTTCTGCTGGTCCTCCTGTTCCTTCGGGAACGGGGCCCGTCTCCCCTTCTGAAAACGAAGAAGAAGAAGACGGGGACCAAGGGTGTGCTGGCTACCGCTGGTACACCCTCACCTGGTCCTTGGCAGCTCTGCTGCTAAGCCAGGTACCGGCTCGGTTTTTTCTCGTCCGCGAGAAGTTCCGAGTGTACGGTCTTCCTTTCGGGTGACCGTGCAGCCAAAAGTTTAAGACGCCTGAGTTCGCTCAGCGTCATGACCGAGGCACGGAGCAGAAGACTGTCGAGAGCCGCTCAGGTGACTCTCGCCAGGCCAGCGGCCGCTCTCGCAGCGACCAGCCGGTACCGGTCGGGTTGGACGTGACGGTCTCTGACCGGCCACTGGGTTGAGGCTGGGAAGAGGTCCCCCAGGTCCCCTTGACCGACGGTACCAGCCTCGGCTGGTACCAGCGGTTTGACGTGCCGCGAGGACGCTCACCGGCTCTCACCGCGAAAGTGAGCTTCTGCAAGGTCACCTGACCGACCGCTCCCACAGGGACCGCAGGGCGGATACGATGACCAGCAGCAGCTCGTCTGACGCACTGGACCTGGGGTCGACGTGCTCAGTCGAGCTGCTCGCACAGGTGAGCGGCACGGCCAGGCCTGCAGATCGATCCCCACCGCTGGGTTGGTGATCGGCTGCAGCCCCCCACGTACGCTGGTCCTGCCAGCGAGCGGGGGGGGGTAGCGTCAGGTCTGTCTCTCCACTACCTTCAAACTTCCTCGGGCTACACCGGGAAGAGCGAGGTAGCTAGTGGAGTGATCGTGAGTGGTGCGCCGCTCACGATCCCGTCACGACACCGCACGTGCCACGTATGGTCTTAGGACCAACCAGGGACGTACGCGCAAGTTGATTGGAGGCGACCGTCAGGGGGGGGTAGGGGTAGCGTCATGTCCTGTCTCTCCGATACCTTCAACTTCCTCGGCATACGCCCAGGAAGAGCGAGGTATATAGGAGTGATCGTGAGAGATGCGCCGCTCACGATCCCGGTCACGACGCCGCACGTTGCCAGGTATGGTCTTAGGACCAGCCAGGACGTACGCGCAAGTGATTGGAGGCAACCGTCAGGGATCTGTTGCTGGTCCTTCTTCTGAAGGAGGAGGGTCTTGGGAGCTGCTCTTGTTGGAGGGACTGGATGGTCCTACTCCTCAAGACGCTGTAACTTCGAGATTCAGAGTAACTTGCCCAGGTTATTGCACTGATTCGTCAGCACAACGACCTGGGGGAAGGATCGCCGCTACCACCAAGCAGAGCCCATGTCTCTGCTCGAGTCGTTTTGGGGCCCGAGAGGGAACCCAAACCGACGGTGGGTTTGCAGCGATCGGAGCTTGCCGATTCTGTCTTGAACCAGAAGTCCCTCTCGTCTCCGGACAAGAAGGCTCTCTCAGTTCTGGCCGGTCAATTCAAGCTACTTTCACCTCCTCTACTGCACAGCGGCGTTTTTCTACGTGTCTTCGGACACCGTATTTAAATACTCCTTCGGTCCTCCTGAGAGGTTTCGACCTCGACGAGGACTGGAATGAGTCGGAGGAACGGTATCGGCTCTCTCCTGTCAGGTGTCGATCAGCCCCACCCAGACGACGTTCACAGTGGCGGCAGCCCACCCTTACCTACAGTGAGAGTTCGTAACCCTCCTCGGGAAAACGTTTTCTCCTGAACGATACGTTTTCCCAGACTCTGAGAGGCCATCGCCGCAAGGCGATGGCTGCTCCTACTCTTCTCCCAACTGCTAGTTCCACTGGGAAGGCGATGAGGTATCCAATTGCCTCCCCCATTCCCTCTCTCCTTACGGCTACGAGGGAAAGGGGAGGGATCCTACAGAGATTTCTCTGTAGGATTCCACGCTGGGGGACTGCGCTACCGGTGGGGACCTTCGGGTCCTACTGACGTAAGGCCCCGGTCGTTGAGGAGGGATCCTGCCCCATTTCTCGATTCTACGGGAATCGAGAGGGGACCCACCAGCCGATATCGTTTTGACGAATTCGGTGGGGGTTTTCGCAGACTGCTTAGATTTCTACGGAATTTCTAGCGCATTCAGAGTGTTTAGAGTTTCTTACGATCTCCAAACACTTAGGCGAGACCACGGTCCAAAGTGAGCGAGACGAGAATCCCCGATATGTTACACCGATAATCGGGACCTCGCCTATGCTCGAATTCTGGAATTTCTAGCATTAGGAAGAAGACTGCTGCTGAAAGAAGACTATCTCACAATAGGCGACCAACCTGAATAGAGAAGAACGGACGGGAATATCCAGTTTTGGCTTGAACTATCGTCTTAGTATTCTGTTACACCATTGAACGCTTTCCTTCAAGGGAAGACCTTCTTCACTCTCTTTGATAGAGACCGAAGGTGGGTCGATCTCCAATCCTTTATTTTGTTTTCTTGAAGGAAAGAATTTAGGATGGAGATTGTTGTTCAGAATCCTACAAATATACTACGTATATTTTAACCTCGCGACATGATTCTTGCTAAGCAGTTGAATGGTCCGAGGGGTAGGCGCATATCCTGGTTATTTTTCTACGGATTGCGACTTAGACGAAAAGTATTCTAATTGCAAACAAATGCAACTCGGGGTTGCCTGCAACCTCCCAGGAGTTTCCAGTTTTCATATACTTATGGTGTTGTCACAACAACACCATTTAGCTTTTATATTTACCGAAATTCGTTTCGCATAAATATAATTGCTCGAGCATATCTTTTATGCTCGGTGGTTCTAGCCGAACGCATTTCCTTCGTGGAAAGGATTACTTTGGCAACTCAGGATGACGAGTCAGCGACAGCTACTGCGTATTGAATTGCCCGAGGCATTTCAGTACCAGCTGCCGCTTTGAAATGGATGGTTGGTTAGTCTTTTCTCACCTGCATTGATTGAATACCAACCGTATCTCTGCCCAACAATCAATGACTTAAGTCCTCTGATTAACGGGGATTCTCGCATACATTGAATACCATACTGACTGCTGACGCTAGTAGTCATCGTCTTCGGTATTGCGAGAATTTTAAACAGAGATATCTATTCGACTCTCATCTTGTTCTGGTTTACCGCACGTAACCAGAATTCTGTAATAGTCTCTTGCTGCATCGTATCTCGATAATGCGAATGATTTTTGCGCTCTGAGTTTGTCCTCAAAATATCTTGTATTCGGAGGTGTGCATTGTTCATTGTGCACCCCCGGATTAGCAGATGTATTGAAAGACAATCGCCTACCCCACACCTGCCAGCTCTACTTCCAAACGTTTCACCCATGAGAAGCAGTTCTTCAAGCGGCTCTCCCCTGTGTTTCATTACTGAAGAACGCCCCGCTTTCATTGCACAACCGGACAGCAATGAAATGGCGGTTAGCGTTTTCAGTCATTTGTTAAGCACAGGTTTAGAATCTGAGATTCCTTCTCTCGATTCAGCTGGAAGACGTAGGTTGCATTCATTGCCTACCTTCGTCTTCAACGTCACATAGTGTTGTTTCTCCTTAAGCTGGAGATTCAACGTCTATGAAGTTTTCTTGCCATCATGGGACCTCAGTCTTTTTGAAGGCAATTGACTTTCGCCTTTTGAGCTTATGCATTAAGAGAATCATCGCCGCGCCGTCCGGCATCGGTGGACTAACAAATTTTTTTATTTGTTTGGTCTCTTCAGCATAACTCTTTAAAGGGCGAAGGTCACGTGACTTACCCGGATGCTTGGACAACTTGCCTCTACTGATTCCGAACCAGTCAGTCCGGCAGCTGTCAGAGCGCCCGATTCAGTTACGAACTATGCTGTGGACTTAGTTCGGTTGTTCCAAGAGCAATCATTACTTCGTCTTAATAGCTTGTCAGTATGAGTACTGTACATAACCAAAAGTCGAGAAGATGGGATAGGTCATACGACTATTCCCTTCTTTTCGTCTTAGGTAACTGCATGACTTCTCTTGAGAAGTCAAGCACAAAGGGATGGGGATTTGTGACGCTCGATTTCGTACCGATCTTCGTAGTCGAAGACTCAGAAACCCTTCGGTTAACTGATGATTGGTTCGAGTCCTTCAACATTACCCTCCCTAATGGACTTCACCGCCTCCGATACGAAGGCTATGCTGCTTTGTCCTGTGAAGGCGCGACGGAGCTGTCTGAAGAAACTCGGACACCCAGGATGAGTGTGGACGCCTCTTCATCATTCTCTCACGCGTTCCGCAAGAACTTCTCCTGTGCGCAGGTAATGAAGGCAGGCGCCTGTCCAACCGGACCTGCATGCACCTCCTTCTACCTTCAGCATATTGCCCACAGTTCCTTGGATCTTTTCCTTGGGAACCGTGGTGGTTGCTCAACACTTTGTGTAGTTAACCCAGACCCTCGTCAGCTGAACAGCATTCGAGTCCTGGTGTGACCGTAAGAATGGATGAGGAATGAGAGTGTGAACTGGCTCCTCTTCCCATCTTTTTTCTTCCCTCTACCTCTGGTAGAGGGACACGGTCGTCACCCTGCTGGGTAAGGACGAGATGCAGGTGAGCTACTCAATAGAGCACCATCCTATCCCTTTCAGTAGGGATAGGAGTAAAAATATCCACCACTTCCTCCAACAAGGGGGAGGAAGTGGATGCCAATTTGAGACAACCCATCATTTTATGATTGTCTCTTGCAACAGGAACAAGTTCTTGCTTGCTGGTACGAAGAGATACGCTTGCCTCTCTCTTAGTACTTGGCCCAGAGGTCTGACCATTGATCCTGCGGTGCACACCCCGATCAATCGGAAACGAGGTTTGGATCCCTCCCTTGCTCTTACGACCAGGGAGGCACTCCAGGGTTGGACGAACACCATCTGTTCACCAAAAAGACTCATGATTCTCCCACCAAGAAGTGAGTCTTCCTATTGTTAAAGGACCGAGGGTTTGTATTACGTATCGGAACAATGCAATTTGTCGAAATTGCATTTTTTCCTAACTATACAAACCTGAGGTCCTTTACATATAGTCCCACCTCATGCCACCCCTCACTCTGCAAACTTTTTGCATGAGCCTAAAGCAAAAGTGATTCTTCACCTCTCTCGGGCCGCGCGGCGCGCGCACGATCGGACAAGCAAGTTAACTACCGTTCTCCCCTTGTTCGAAGCTTACGACCGTCCCAGCTGCGCTAGTTACCGTTCCTATTGTTAAAGGACCTCAGGTTTGTATAGTTTAGGAAAAATGCAATTTTCGACAAATTGTCAGATTAATAAACATTACCTTAATATAA
This sequence comes from Macrobrachium nipponense, assembly GCF_015104395.2. Taxonomy (NCBI): domain Eukaryota; kingdom Metazoa; phylum Arthropoda; class Malacostraca; order Decapoda; family Palaemonidae; genus Macrobrachium; species Macrobrachium nipponense. Next base: position 20,217,357 of record NC_061103.1, read on the forward strand.
TTTATCTAGCCCTAAATCCCCCCAAACCGCACCAAAATTTACCACATTGGCAACCGTGTTACCTCCTATTCGGTCCGCCAGTTGGTAACGCTGCCGTTGACAGTTTACAAAACCTTCCCTGAAAATCAGTTGTTAACGAGCACCCTGTGTTGTTTACATCACTGGCCGCTATTTATAAATTTCCTAAAACCTTTTTTGTCCCTTTTAAAGCTTTCATTATTTGTTAATGAGACTTTATGTTAATTACCACTCACGTATTACATCACGAAATAGTGAATTAACTTTTATTTCTGTTGTGGTACTTATCTTATATTACAAACTTTTGCGCGACCCGGAACTACTGACCTGTCCAACTCTACAATGGATTGCCAAGATAATGCGATGCTTCCTTCTGCCAGCAACATCAGGAACTGCCCGGCTTGTGGGACAAGGATGAGTAGCAGGGAGTATGAACCCCATGACATTTGTAGCTCTTGTCGTGGACAGGTTTTGTGACTTGACTTTCTCGTTGCGATTTTGTTTTTTTTTTTTAATGTAGCCTGGTCTGACGAGGTTATATGATTGCCTTATATGAAACACCAAAGAATCGTTGCAGCATAAAAGATCGGTTAAGGAGAAAAAGAAATCGGTAGCTAGAACTGGATCTAACAATTTCTTTGACTTGGGCACTCATGGTTCTGGCTCTTCGGTTTCGGTATCGTACGATTCCCATTCCGAATCACGTAATTGATGCTTTGCCCCCTGGTACAACCGGTAAATAGTGAAGTCATTTCTGATGTAGATTCAAAGATTTTGGCAATGGAAACTAGCTGGAAACAGAATTTTATAAAATTACAGACTTAGTTTAGATAGAGATATTTCAGCTAAGTTTAACAAGCTGTCAGAGAATTTTTGAAGAAGCCGTTACTAGAAATGTCTAACCACTTTTAGATTCATTTTCAGCTCCTCGTCAGGTACCTGTCGACAGCACCATGGGTAACGGTGCGACTGAACCCCGTCGTGGCGTAGGCCTAGGGGGGATCCGGTCTGGGCTGGTGCCTGACAAATCTTTACCCAATGTGTCCCCTGTTAGTCCCGTAACAGTGCCAAAGGGCGCTTATTTAGGAGAAGGGGGGAGGGGTATTAGTGTCAGGCCTAAGATAGCTAGTCGTCAGGATCTTACTTCAGGGGAAGTTTCTCAGTTAGGATGTGACGATGATGATGATGATGACGCGGATTCACGTGATTATTGATGTTTCCTCGAACAGAGGTCATGATGTAGAGTTTGTTCAAGAAACTTTTTTATTTAATTTTGTGGAGTTTTCTTCCTCAGGCGAGGCCTAAAGAGCAGAAGCAGCCTCCGCCTCGTTGTATTACGAAGAATTTTGGGATTTTTTCTTGCACGGTCCTTCCCGGTCACAAAAAGGATGAAAAATTTTTACGTTTTCCCTTTGCTCAGAGGTTCGCGAGAGAGAGGGCGAACGTTGCTGCTAAACTTTCAAAGGTGATCGGGGAAGGGAAGAGGAAGCTCTCTTCTCTTCTACGACACCGGAGAGGAGTTTATCAGGTGGCGGATGATTCTTCATTCTCCCGACCCCCCAAACCAAATCCTGATTTTGTCCGACTTTCGGGTCAACCCTTGCTTTCTAAGGCATCGGTCTCTGTCTCAATCGAAGATTTTATTGCTATGGAGTCTGTTATGAGCTCCTTACCAAGAAGCTCCAGTCCTTCAATATGTGGGTCCTCTGAGGGCTTTTAATGTATATCAAGGACTGCGGGTTTGTTGCCTCCTGATGCTCCTCTTTTTGAGAAATTCTGCTCATCCATTTCAATCGCTTCTGTACATCAGAACGAGCTTGCTGCTTTAATGCAGGCCTTTCTTTTTTCTCTTAAGGCGTAACCTGTATTTGTTCCAGTTACCCTCCTCTGTATCGGAGATTCAGAGAACCCGTCTGTTGTCCTCTTCTCCTTTTGGTGATTTCCTTTTCGATATGTCTGTGTTTTCTGAGGTTTTGAAGGAACATCAAGGTGATGCCTCTTCCCAAGCTCACTGGGCCTTATCAAGAGCTTTTTCCTCTGGTCTTCCTCCCGTTCCTTCAAGGAGTAAGCGTAAGTTTAGGGCCAGATCTGTACCTTCTGCTCCAGCCCAACAACCTCCTTCTGGCTCGTTTTTCCAGAGTACATCTCAGGTTTCTGGTGCCTCTACTTCATCCTCTGGTGCTCACCCTTTGAAACGCGGGAGAGGTTCTTGGCGTGGCTCTAAGGGTAGAGAAAGAGTTCAACCTCCAGGAGGACCTTCTTCTTCTTCTTCCTTGTCTCTGCGTAAGAATTTTCGGAAGTAGGAGTCATCACCTCTGGAGACCACAGTAGGAGCTTGTCTCTCTCGCCATTGGTCAGCTTGGCAGGGGAGAGCGGTGGATGCTTGGGTGGTGGAGGTCCTGAAGGAGGTTACGAGATCCTTTTTGTTTCCAGACCTCCACTTTCCAATCGTCCTCTCGAGTTCAGCAGTTATTCCCCTCACTCAATCAGGGGTCAAGCCTTGGAGAAGGAGCTTTCGGCCCTCTTGGAGAAGGATGCCATAGAGCGAGCTTCTCCTTCTCCCAGGTTTTACTCACGGGTGTTTGTAGTTCTAAAGACCTCGGGTGCCTGGCGCCCCATCATAGACCTTTCAGTCTTGAACAAGTTCATTCTAAAGTCCAAGTTCAGGATGGAGACGGTCCAGACTGTTCTTTCATATGACTGGATGATTTCCATCAATCTGCAGGATGCTTATCTGGAAATCCCCATCCATCCAAGAAGTAGACTTACCTTCGGTTTTTCACGGACTCGGGAGTTTTTCAGTTCAAGACCCTTTGTTTCGGCCTCACCACTGCTCCACAGGTCTTTTCTCAGGTGATGGCTCCTGTTTCGGCTATTCTGCATCAGTTAAATGTAAGGATGCTTCGGTATCTGGACGATTGGCTAGTCCAGGCCGAATCTCGAGAGAAACGTCTCCGGTCAAGGGAGATAGTTCTGTCTCTTTGTGTCGAGTTGGGCATTCGTGTCAACTTCGACAAGTCCAATCTAATCCCTTGCCAGATCATGACTTATCTGGGGATTGTTTTGAATTCCCAGATATTGAGGGCTTCTCTTGCTCAGAAACGGATAGACAAGCAGCCAGTTTCTCTTTGGAGGACTCTCCTGGGCCATTTGTCATCCCTCATCCAACTGGTTCCCGGAGGTCATCTCAGAATGAGGTCCCTTCAGTCGACACATCGCCAGTCATGGAATTTCGTGTCCGAGGACACGATAGTCACCTCTTCTCCACAATGTCGGAAGGATCTCCGTTGGTGGATGCAAGTTCACCGCCTCAAGTCAGGGAAATCTCTTCTTTTGGTTCCTCCGGACCTAATGTTTTGGTCAGACGCCTCGGGTCAAGGTTGGGGCGCACACCTGGGCTCCGAAGCCGCTTTGGGCCTTTGGTTAGAGGAAGAGAGGATCATGTCAATAAATTGGAGGGAACTAAGGGCAGTGTACCTAGGCCTTCTTTCATTTCAGGATCACCTGTTGGAGTCGGTTGTCGCGATCTTTGTCAACAACACCACAGCAGTCTCGTACTTGAGAAACCAAGGTGGCACACAAGTCAGGTATCTTTTCACTCGGGAAGCCCGATCAATCCTGTGTTGGGCAGAAGACAGGGGGATTACGTTGGTCCCTCAGTTTATCCTGGCCACCCATCACCAACGTCTTAGCAGACGCCTTGTCGAGACCCGAACGAAGTTCAAGGTCGGTTTGGACACTTTGCCAGGAAGTCTTCGACAGCCTCAGGAAGAAGTGGCCTGTCACAGTCGATCTGTTTGCCACCCAGATATTCTTCACCCCTTACCAGACTCCTCAGAGTGCCAGGACAGATGCTCTTTTGCAGGACTGGGAGGGACTTCAAGCCTATGCTTTTCCTCTGTTCTCTCTGGTGAGGTCAGTCCTCAACAAAGTGAGGGCAACCAAGCGTCTGGATCTCACCTTGATCGCCCCCTTCTGGCCACAGAAGGAGTGGTTTCCGACCTTCTGGAAGCACTGGTGGAGCCCCCCATTCGTCTGCCAGAGAGACCAGATCTTCTCAAACAACCCCATTTCATCGGTTCCATCAGAGGCTCCACATGCTTCATCTTCATGCCTGGAGACTGTCAGGAGGTTCTCCAAGCACGAAGGGTTCTCCTCCAGAGTGGCGCGAACAGTTGGCCGTGGCGGCGACAGGTGGCTCTTGACCAAAACGGCAATTACCAGAGTCAAATTATTCAGGCTAAATGGTTGGTTTACAGATGTGGTGTAAGTCTCAAGGACAATTCAACTTCAGACCTTCCTTACCGAAAGTAGCAGAGTTTGTTCCGAACACGGCATACAAACCTTCGGTTCCTTTTACAATAGGAAGGTACTAGCGGCAGCTGGAATATAGGTCGTAAGCTTTCGAACAAGGGGTTCGGTAGTTAACTGCTTGTCCGACAGGCGCGCGGCAACGCGCGCGGACTGGGAGGTAAACAAATCACTTTTGCTTTCGGCCTCACAGCGAGTGGACGTGTGTGTTCGACGCTCTCTGCCCGCTCGTCGTTTGCTTTCCTTGAGTATATGGTTGTGTTTGTGTATGAATCATCATTGTAAGTACAATCATTCCTCTTTATTCATCTAATTGTGATTTATTGGTCAATCATGGAATCTCCCACGCCTCGCTACCCACGGAGACTATGCCCGGGTTACCGAAGGGCGTAAATGCGGAAAGTTCCGCTCATTCCCGGAAATTGACCACATATTTTGTGCGCTCGGTGTCGGGGGCGCGGAATGCACCCGAGCCGAGCCCTGTGAAGTGTGTAATAATTGGTCGGAGGACGCAGTGGACTTTGTACGAGGGCAGGAAGAAGCGAAGGCCTGCAAAGGAGTCGTCGGAAAGCTCTCCCGCGACTCCTTTGGTGACGGACACTTCGTCTTCTTTCCTGCCGCCCAGCTCAGCTCCCACGTTTGGCGCCTTCCCCTTCGGGGGGGTTTGGGGGGGTTTCTAGGTCCTTCTCCTCACCGACTTGTCGAGTGTGGAGGAGGGCGCTAGATACCCCGATGTCGTGTTGTACTCTGGGTCCTCTATCCGTTCGTCTTCGGCGCGAGCGGGTAGAGGATCCTGCTAATCACCCGACTTTTGCTTCCTCAAGGTGCGGTTGCCGCGAAGGACGACCTCGGACAGGTGTGGGCATCGTTGGGGCTGCAGGGCGTGCCGAGTGTCCAGGGGCTGCTCTACCATCTCGCTGGCTCTGTGGCGGTCACGCATGCTACGGTTACGACCACCACCACGGGACCCTTATAACGGCCTGGCTATTGCGTCACCTCCTCACTGGTGTACACCCCACACGCGGTCTCTGTCACACCAACTACATCGGTGCAGGGGCCAGTCGCCGTACCACGGGGGAGTGTGATGCCGCCACCTGGGTTTGCCGTGCTGCCTGCGACCGGACTTCGTGTGGCCCGAAGAGCTCACCCCTGGAACCTCCCACCAGTACCAAGGATGTCTGTTGCCGCTGGTCCGTTCCAACTGGACCGCCTGCACAGCCTGCCGTACCTGCCGTACCATGCCCAGACCGCTGTTCACGGACGTGACGTTGACGACCACTGCTGCCGTTCCTGTACCTGCTCCTGCCGTCTCCACTGCTGTTCCTGTGATGCCTGCACCTGCTGACGTTGTTTTTCCTGTTCCTGGCTCCGCTGCTCCCGATGCTGATCTGTTCGGACAGGTGCGTCCGGGCCCTGTTGCTTCGGCAACAGCAGCCCCGGCTCCGCTCTGGATGACAGATCTGACATCGGTCCTGAGGAGGTTGACGAAGAAGAAGAAGAAGGAGGAGGAAGGTGTCGTCGTCATCTTCATCGTCTTCCTTCGTCGTCGTCGGTCGTCTGGCCGCCTCTTCCCCTTTCTTCTTCTAAGGCTCCCCCACCTAAGAAGAAGGTCGCCTCCCCCCCTCCCCCCCCCTAAGAAGTCTCCATTCGGGAACTTCTAAGGGCCCGTCTCGCTCTGGTGAGGACGGGGTTCTTCCGCTGGTTCACCCTGCTCCTTCGGGGGCAGGACCCATCTCTTCTTACCGCAAGGAAGAAGACTACGGGGACCAGAGGAGTGCCGGCTAACACCGGCACTTCCCCTTCACCTGCTGTTAGTGGTTCGACCATGGGCAGCAGGATCTGTCTCGGCCTCTCGTTCGCGAGACGGTACCGAGTGTACGGTCGCCTAACAGCGACCGTGCAGCTTCTAGGAACCAGACCTCTGAGCCAAGCTCAGCGTCAGGTTTCACGGCACGGAGCGGAAGACTGGTGACAGCGCTCACGCGACTCTCACCAGACCAGCTCTCGCTCTCGCGGCGAGCAGCTGGCTACCCGGCGGGCGGACGTGACGGTCCATGACCGGCCACGGGCTGAGGCTGGGAAGAGGTCCCCCCCCACCCCCCGTTGCGACCGGCACCAGCCACGGCTGGTACCAGCGACGTGACGCGCCGTGAGGATACGCACGGTCTCACCATGACAGTGAGCTCGCCGGTCGCCTGGACCGTCACTCTCACAGAGAGCGATCGGGTGTACGGCAACCAGCACCAGCTCCTCTGACACACGAGACCGGGGAAGCTGTTCTCGGTCCAGCCGTTCTCCACAGCGAGACGGCTCGACTAGGTCTGCAGCTCGATCGCCACCGCGGGTTGACGATCGCCTGCAGTCTTCCAAGCCCACTGGTTCTGCCAGCGGAGCGAGGAGGGAGGGCGTCAGGTCTGCCTCTCCCATACCTTCAACCTCCTCGGGTTACACCGGGAGGGGCGAGGTATTGAGGAGTGATCGTGATTGGGGTGCGCCCCTCAGGATCCCCACCACGTCGTCCTACGTACCAGGCACGGTTCTCGGACCAGCCAGGTCGTATGCACAAGTGGTGGAGGAGACCGAGAGGGGTCTGTCGCTGTTCCTCCCCTCGAGGGGAGGAGGGTTCTCGGGAGATGCTCCTGTTTTGAGGACTGGATGGTCCGGACTCACCGCAGGACGCAGTCACTCCTGAGATCCAGAGGAACTTTAGCCGAGGTTATTTTGCGCTGATTCGTCAGCACAACGACCACTAGCGGAAGGATCGCCGCTCCCACCATCCGAGCCCACGTCCCGGCTCGAGTCGTTCTGGGGCCCGAAGAGGGAACCCAGACCGACGGTGGGTTTGCCGCGTTCCGAGCTTGCAGACTCAGTACTGGACCAGGTAGAATCGCTTGTCTCCAGGGCAAGACGGTTCTCTCAAGTCTGGCAGGTCGAGCAAGCTGCTTCCACCTCCTCTGCTGCGACAGCGGCGTTTTTTACGTGCCATCTGAGGACCCGATGCCGCCCAAACAGGTGAAACCCGGAGTTAGCCAGGCTGACTCCGGGTGTGTCTCTGCAGCAGCTCCTGTCCAGAGAACCTATGGTTCTTCGCAGCAAGAGGCACTCGGCCTGGAATCTACTGCCATGGCAGCTTTCCAGGCCGTCTCTGGTTAGATCTGTGGGTCCCTCACAGTATCTAAGGTCGCAGCCAACTCCGGGGGAATTTCTACCGAAGATGACTCGGGCCTTTAGGAGACTTTGCCAGTCTGGGGGAAGAGCTATCTCCTTCCTTGCCCACCAGACGGTGAACCTGTGGGCCAACCCTGGTTCTCCGACGTAGGGACGCTGTTCCTTACTCGGGTTTCCAGGGCGGGCCGGGCGTGAAGCGGCGTTGGGACTTCCGCACGCGGTCCTTTACGGAGTTCCACGTCTCTCTTCCCAGGAGAGATGGTGGACGCTGCGGTGGGGGACAGACGGGCGCACTGACGGACAGTGACCGTTCTGGTTCACCAGGCAGTCTCGAAGGCTTCTGTGCAGCCTCGGACTGCGGCAAAGTCAAAGAGCTCGGCTAGCGCTTCCTCGGTGGGCTAAGGACGGTAGCTGCGTCGAAGCCCTGGGGAAAGACTCTGTCTTCTTCGACTTCTACCAAGGGGAGCCGTAACCAGCCCTCCTCCCCAGCCCTCCTCCTCCCGTGGAGGTTCTGGGAAGAAGTCGAAGAAAGGGGGGAAACGCTAGGGACTGGCGTTCCCGTTTCCCCCTCACCTGCTGCCGGAATGTGGGGGGGTGCCTGGGCCAAGCCATGGGCAACTTGGCAGCGCTACGGCGCCGAGACCTGGATTGTAGATGTCCTTCGGGAGGGATATCTATTACCCTTCGAATCTCGGCCACCCCTCACCCCTCCACTCCAACCCCGGTCCAACAGCAGTCGTACGTTCCAGGGTCATCGAAGGACGTAGCATTGAGACAGGAGATCAAGACCATGCTGAGCAAGAGAGCTGTAGAAATCGTCACGGATCAGTCACCGGGCTTTTACAGTCGAACTCTTCCTGTGGAAAAGTCTACGGAAGGCTGGCGCCCGGTGATAGATCTCTCTCCTCTGAACCGGTTTTGTTTGCCAGACCCGGTTTCACGATGGAGACGGCACGTTCAGTGCTCGACTCCATCAGGGAGAACGATTTCATGCTTTCAGTGGACTGAAGGATGCGTATTTCCAAACTACCCATTCATCAGTTCCTCCAGAAAGTACCTCCGCTTCATCCTCGACGGGACGGGGTGTACCAGTTCAGGGCACTTTGCTTCGGTCTCTCAACCGCCCCACAGGTGGTTCACGCGAGTGTTCAACTCTGGTGTCTGCTTGGGCCCATTCGCACGGGATACGTTCTGATGAGGTATCTCGACGATTGGTTAGTCCTGGCGAGCTCCCGCTCGCAGTTGCTAACAGGACAGGGATCGACTGCTCGAGTTCTGTCGCGATCTGGGGATCTTTGTGAACTTCGAAAAGTCCGATCTCGAGCCCAAGCAGAGGATGAAGTACCTGGGTATGCTGATCGACACGGTAGCAGGGCGAGACTCTTCCCCGCAGACTCCGCGGATCAGCAGATTCAGGGAGGCAGCCAACCAGTTCCTGTCTCGGCAGGAAACAGGTAGCTCAGCGATGGCCAAGTCGTGATCGGACCACCTGTCGTCACTCGAGAAGTTAGTCCCACCGGGCGTCTTCACCTGCGGTCTCTTCAGTGGAGACTAAAGGTAGAAGTTGGTCACAGGGCGACGGATCCCCCAAGCTTTCCCAGTGTCACTGACACCGGAGGTGAGGCAGGACCTAGCCTGGTGGCTGGACGACAGGAACCTCTTAAGAGGAGTGGCCTCTCGCACTCCCCCCCCGGACGGGATGCAGCTGTTCTTCAGACGCATCAGACCGAGGGATGGGGCGCCACACCTGAGGAAGTTGCTGACTTCAGGAGTGTGGGACGCAGAACGACAAGCACCTTCACATCAATGTACTGGAAACTCAAGGCAGCGTTCCTCGCTCTCCAAGAGTTTTCCAGGACCGCTTGATGGAGGCAAACTCAGTGGTGTTGATGTGCGACAACACCAACGGTAGTGGCCTACGTCAACAAACAGGGGGGCCTAGTGTCCTCTCCCGTTGTACCAGTTGACTCGGCAGGTGCACGAGTGGGACCGAGGCACAACTCAATAGAGCTGTCGGCACGCTACATTCCAGGGAAGAGGAATGTAGTAGCAGACACGCTCAGCCGTCGGGATCAGGTGGATAGGGACCGGAATGGTCTCTACACCAGGACGTGGCGGAAAGGCTCTTCGACCTGTGGGGGCGACCAGTCGTGGATCTGTTCGCCACCGGCACAACAGGAAGCTCCAGGTGTTCTTCTCGCCGTGCCGGACCATGGGCAGCTGCAGAGGACGCTCTTCAACACCCGTGGGACAACCTCTTCGTCTATTGCCTTTCCCCCGTTCAGCCTGATTCGCGGAAGGTGATCAGTCGAGCACTGGTCACCCCGAATCTCAGGATGATCCTGGTGGCTCCCAAATGGCCACAGGCCATTTGGTATCCGGACCTCCTGCTGGCTCTTCTCGCAGGATTTTGAACCGAGAGAGACCCTCCCCCTTGGACACAACCTTGCTCGCCCAGCACACGTCGAGCGGTACCACCGAGCAGTCCAGTCCCTACGTCTTCACGGCTGGCTGTTATCCACCAATCTCTTGCGACGAGAGGCTTTTCTCGTAGCGCAGCAACAAGAGATGGCTGGAAACGTTCGCTCAGTCCTCTGCAGCTGTGTACCAGGGGAAGTGGGCCGTCTTCTGTGGTTGGTGTCGTAGACGGGGTCTATCTCCTCTCAGAGCCACTCTTCAGCAGGTAGCGGATTTCCTCGTTTTTCTTCGCCGAGAGAAGCTCCTCTCAGTCCCACAGTCAAAGGATACAGAGCCGCCTTGGCGCTCGTCCTGAAAACAAAATGAGGGGATTGGACATCTCGAACTCGTTCGAGATCTCCTTGCTTATGAGGAAGCTTCGAAAGGTCTTGCCCACCCAGGGAAACTCAGGCCCCCTGCGTGGGATGTGACTCTCGTCCTTAGGAGTTTGACTCGAACGCCGTTCGAAGCCACCCTCCGGAGTACGTCAGACAGGGATTCTTGGACCCTCAAGACCCTCTTCTTGCTGGCCCTGGCATCGGCGAGAGAGTAGGGGAACTTCATGGTCTTTCCTATGATGTACGACATTTCCAGGGGATGGGGATCTGTGACGCTCGATTTCGTCCCGAACTTCGTTTGCGAAGACTCAGAAAACCGTCAATCCCTGACGGACAGGTTCGAGTCCTTCACGATTCCCTCCCTAATGGACTTCACCGATAATGATGCGGATGAGATGCTGCTTTGTCCTGTGAGGGCGCTACGGCGCTATCTGAAGAAAACTCGACACCTCAGCCTGAGTGTCGACGCCTCTTCGTTAGCACCGGGGTAGGAACAAGAAAGAAGTATCCAAAAGAACATCTTTCATTATGCTGCGTGAGGTCATCCTACAAAAGGGGGGGGAAGTGGATGCCTACAAGAGTCAACCCATGACTTTATATTTGCTCCTGTACAGGAACAAGTTCTTACATTGCTGGTACGAAGAGATACGCTTGCCTCTCTCTTAGTACTCGGTCCAGAGGTCTGACCATTGATCCTGCGGTGCACACCCCGATCAATCGGACAGAGGCTTGGATCCCTCCCTCGCTCTTACGACCAGGGAGACTTCCAAGGTTGGGCGAACACCCGTCTGTTCACAAAAGGACTCAGATTCCTCCCACCAAGAAGTGAGTCTTCCTATTGTAAAAAGGACCGAAGGTTTGTATGCCGTGTCGGAAACAAATGACAATTTGTCCAAAATTGCATTTTTTCCTACTATACAAACCTGAGGTCCTTTTACACATAGCCCCAACCTCATGCCACCCCCCTCACTCTGCAGTTTTTGCTTGGGCCAAAAGCCAAAAGTGATTTGTTTACCTCCCAGTCGCGCGCGCGCGCAGCCTGTCGGACAAGCAGTTAACTACGAACCCCCTTTGTTCGAAAGCTTACGACCTATCCAGCTGCCGCTAGTACCTTCCTATTGTAAAAGGACCTCAGGTTTGTATAGTTAGGAAAAAATGGCAATTTTGGACAAATTGTCATTTTTAGTTCATTTACATCATGACAGGGCCCTGTCACCTTCGTGCATTAAGGGTTATAGGTCGATGCTTTCCTATGTTTTAAAGGCAAGGCTCCCTGAGATCTCTTCATCTTATCTTATGTCATTAGAGATTTACTTTGATCCTTTTCCCTATCTCGACCCAGTCCGCAGTGTTCTCCTCCGACATGGGACGTTAACAAAGTCCTTCAAGCCTTAAGGTTCCCTCCGTTTGAGCCTCTGAATTCTGTCAAATTTAGGGACCTCTCTTCTAAGACACTCTTCCTTGTCTCGCTGGCTACAGCCAAGAGGGTGGGTGAACTGCAAGCACTCTCTTTTCTGGTTGCCAGATCTGGACAAGACATGATTTGTCATACCTCCTGAATTTGTCGCAAAGACTGAATCGTCTGATAATCCCATTCCCAGGTCTTTCGTACTGAAGTCGCTGGTCGACTTTGTCGGTAATTTAAATGAGGAATTAGTTCTTTGCCCTGTTAGGGCGCTCTCATGCTATTTACGCTGCACGAAGGACATTCAGGGTCGTCCCCATCATCTGTTTGTTTCACCCCGAAATGTCAAGAGACCTATATCAAAGAATGGTGTATCCTTTTTTCTCTGTGATCAGATCGTTAAAACTGGTGGTTCGGTTGCCTGTGAAGACCAGACGCCGAGAGCACACAATATTATAGTAGTTGCTACATCAGTAGCTTTTATGAAGAACGTCTCAGTCGCCAAGGTGCTTGAGGCGGCGACTTGACGTTCTAATTCTGTTTTTGCCTCTTTTTACTTGAGGGATATTTCTCTAGTTCTAGGTGACCTTCGTTCTTTGGGCCCGTTGGTGATGGCAGGACAGGTCGTCAGACAGGATAATTAGGTAGTCTTCCTGTTGTACGTTTGGTTGCTACCTGTATATTATTCATTAATTTTTGTTTTGTTGTATATATTTGTTGTTTTTTTATTTTGTATTATAACTCATGGCAGTTTTTGGCTTAGTTATAATGGGAATTAGGCAGTTTGGTATTAAGTGTTGTTGATGACAAGGACTGACTGCTTGGCAACTCATGCTGCTTCCATTGTCAGTGTGACATGGGACCAGCCACTGGGTTGTCGGCACTGGCGACTACGCTTCTCCCAGAGTCGATGCCGACCTAGGACTAGCCACTGGTTCACTTGTCCTGACAACTCATGCTTCTTCCACTGTCCTGGACAGGGAATTAGTCGATGGATCGTCTGCTGTCATCTGGTGACTCGCTCACCATCTACTTTTTGTCTCACCTGTTTTCTCGGAGTCAGACACTCGTGCGAGATCAGGCGACATTTACTAGCCCTGAGTTTCTTGTTGACGAAGTCGGTTGCGTTGATACACCCCCGATGATCGTGTAACATGAGACCAGGTTGGACTGTCAGGCATTCGTCCTTCGGGACTGAATCGCCTTTTTGCTCCATGCTCCTTTCTCTTGGCACCAGGAAGCTAGAGTCAGGAGTTGCTCATGAGCCGATTCGCTGCTGGCGACGTTGGGTTGCGTTGATACACCCCCAAGGTTTGCTTAGCTTTGAATCGCCCAGACAGTCCAGACACTCATCCTTCAGGGAAAGAATAGTGCTTGATAGTCTTCAGGGTGCAGCCTTGCTGTCCTCGATTCGTCTGACTGGTCACCTGGTCGGTCACCTGACTTTAGTACAGACGGACTGACTATGCACTTACTCCTTGTCCTGTGCTAACGCAGTTCGGCGGCATTATGGTAGGAGACTTTGAGTTGTTAGTATCTTAGACCTTTGGTTGAGTTTTTAACTGCCTATGATATATATTTCTTTGATTGTTTTATGTCCTATTCTGTCCGAAGGGGAAATTGTACTTAGATTTCCTCCTCCTTTTCAATGTGGTTAATCGGGTTAGATAAATTATATTAAGGTTATGTTTATTAATATGGAATTTTTATCCTAAAATTAATATTAATAATACTTACCTGTATAATTTATCTAGTCCCATCCATCCTACCCCACGATCTGCCTATCACAACTGATTTTCAGGGAAGGTTTTGTAATTGTCAACGGCAGCGCTGCCAACTGGCGGACAGAATAGGAGGTAACAGGGTTGCCAATGTGGTAAATTTTGGTGCGGTTTTGGGGGATTTAGGGCTAGATAAATTATACAGGTAAGTATTATTAATATTAATTTTAGAATAAAAATTCCATGTTCGTGTCAACTTTCCTCATGCCATGAGGGTTATCGTCTGGTTGGAACAATACTGGGAGGAGGGTAAAAGATAACATAAGAACAGACACACAGTTCAGAACTACTTAGGCAAACATAATATACCTGAATTCCTAACTCTACCGGTTTACATACTAACATCGGTGAATTGATGTTAGTATGCAATATTTTGTTCATGAAACTTACCTGTCAGATATATATAGCTGTATTTTCCGAAGTCCAACAGAATTTTAAAAACTTACGACACACGTAGTGGGAGTCAGGTGATTAGTACCCATTCCCGCCGCTGGGAGGCGGGTATCAGGAACCATTCCCATTTTCTATTCATATTTTTTCTGTCGCTGGTGTTGTAAACAACTGTTTGCAGCACCTCCGTCTGGATTTTGGAAACTTTAGCTACTTGAGTATCCCTTTTTGGTTTTTTGGTTATATGACTTTGGATCGGTGGCTAGGCACACGTTATTTCTGGATTTAATTGATTTTGGCTTTGATTTCTCTTTTGATTTAAGATGTCTGGTATTAGTTCCGCTAGCGCCAGGTTTTGCTCTAGGAGCGAGTGTAGAGGTAGGCTACTGAAAGCTTCAGTAGACCCACATACATTGTGTAAAAGTTGCAGGGAGCATGATTGTGTGTATGAGGACTGCTGCAAGGAGTGCACGTCTCCTCAAGGAGTGCTTTTCTTCGTCGGAGGCTTCCTCCCCGCGTAAGGGGTGGAGCTCTCATTCAGTGTCACGCCCGCTGAAAAGGAGCGTTGGTGATCGGGACGCTTCACGTCCAAGTTTTTCGCCCGAACGTCGATCTTCGCCTGACAGCGTCTTCGCAGCTTTCCCGCCGCAGAAGAGGAGTAGAGAGTCATCGGACGATGACTCTTTTGAGCGCCCCAGTTGCTCCAGAGTGCGTGAAGAGGCGGTTCCTGTGAGAAGGAAGAAGGCGTCCCCTCACCCCTCGCCTTCTCGCAGGATCAGCCCCTCCCCTGAAAAGGAGTCTTCTCTGACCCAGAGGATTCTTCGATCATTGCAGCAGCAACTTGCTGATGTTCTTGCTACGAGAGAGACGCATCCACGTCGTCGCAGGAAGGATGACAGGCTGCCAGTGAAGAGGTCTAGGCAGTCTCCCTCTCCTTCTCCTCGCTCGTCTCTCTCTCCCTTTTCGTCTCCCTCTAGAGTTCATACAGCTCCCCGGCGGCTCTCTAGAGGACGTGATGAGCTTGTTTCTCGCTCTTCTCGGGAATCGGTATTACCTGCTCGTATGCTTTCGGAGCAAGTACAGTGTGAACCTGACGCTCGGTCGGACGCCAGGCGAGCGCCAGAAACAACCAGGAGTGCACTTGTGGATGCTAAGCGCGCACCAGTGGACGCCGAGCGCACTTCAGCGGAAGTCAAACGCGCGCCAGTGGAAGCCAAGCGCGCGCCAGCAGACGCCAGACGTGTGAGAGTGGACGCCAAACGCGCGCCAGTGGAAGCCAGACTCGCACCAGCTGACGCTCAGGTGGATGCGGACGCAGTACCTCATCGCCGCCCACTCTTTTTAGAGAATTCTATTCAAGTGTCTTCGCGTCTTAAGGAGACACAGAGTTCCCGTCTCTTCTTCTCCGGTTCAAGAGACAGCGTTGCCTTCAACTTCTCAACGTTCCGCTTACGTATCATCTTTACTTCCTCCTACTTCTCCTGTAACGGAAGAGGAAGTTAGTGACGCTTCAGTCGAAGCTGACGATGAACAGCCGACGGCTCCTGTCTCTACAGACTACCAAGTCTTGACTCGTCTTCTTCAATCTGAGTTCGGGGACACCTTTTATCCTGAAGCTCTGCGCTCTCCCTCCTCTCAACTTTCATCCTCCAAGGCTAGCAAGGTCTCGGGCTTTGTGAAGATGAAGTCACTTTCCACTAAGAGGGCGTTACGCAAGGTCCATGACTGGATGGAGAGAAGGAAAGCTTCAGGAAAGACCTCGTTCGCTCTTCTGCCTTCAAGACTTAGCGGGAAAGCGGGCATGTGGTACGAGACGGGAGAAGACGTCGGTATTAGACTTCCCGCTTCTGCACAGGGGGACTTTGGGAGCATCGTAGATGCCTCGAGGAGGTCTCTCCTGTCCTCGTCGAAAGTCGCCTGGTCTCCTAACGAAATGGACTATCACCTTAAAGGCCTCTTCAGGACGTTAGAGGTCTTCAATTTTCTTGATTGGTGTCTCGGAGTGCTGGATGCCAGGTCTAGGAGTACTGATTCCATTAGCCTGGGGGAGCTGTCCAGTGTATTGTCTTGCATGGACAAGGCCGTCAGGGATGGTTCAGAGGAGTTGACAGCTCATTTCTGCACGGGTCTCTTAAAGAAGAGATCCCTGTTCTGTAATTTCGCAGCAAAATCTGTCTCGCCATCGCAAAAGGCAGATTTGCTCTTCGCTCATTTTTCGGACCATCTCTTCCCTCAGGCTATGGTTAAGGACATTGCTACCAGCCTTCAAGAGAAAGCAACTCAAGATCTACTAGCCCAATCATCTAGGAGACCTGCGGGCCCTTCGTCTTCAGGGGTCTCGAGTCCTAAGAAGTCGAAGCCCTTTCGGGGTGGATCTTCCTCGAGACCAGCCACTTGAGGAAGAGGCACTTCCAGAGGCAAAGCCCCCGCTCTTTCGAAGAGCAAAAAGTGATTTGGAAGTCCTTCAGTTGCCGTAGGAGCCAGGCTTCAAATTTTCGCGCAAGCTTGGGAAGAGAGAGGTGCCGACGCTTGATCGTTGGACATCGTAAGGAGGGGTTACCGAATCCCGTTCCTAAAGTCACCCCCGCTGTCTTCGACACCCAGGGATTTGTCTCCCTCTTATCGAGGGGAGAAGCAACAAGTGCTTTACGATCTGCTCGATCAGATGATCGTAAAACAAGCGGTGGAACAGGTCTTCGACCTGGATTCTCCGGGTTTTTACAACCGACTGTTCCTGGTGCCGAAACAGTCAGGAGGGTGGCGACCCGTACTAGATGTCAGCAGCCTAAACCTCTTCATCATAAGCAGAGGTTCAAGATGGAGACGCCTCAGTCAGTGCTTGGAGCTTTAAGACCGGGAGATTGGATGGTGTCACTAGATCTCCAGGACGCGTATTTTCACGTCCCCATCCATCCCCAGTCAAGGAAGTACCTGCGGTTTGTCCTGAAGGGGAAGGTATTCCAATTCAGGGCACTCTGCTTCGGTCTAAGCACGGCTCCGATGGTGTTCACCATCCTTATGAAGAACATTGCGAGGTGGCTCCATCTTGCGAAGATCAGGATCTCTCTCTACATGGACGACTGGCTTATTCGAGCCTCATCGAAAGACCGGTGTCTGGAGGACCTTCACACGACCTTGTCGTTAGCGAAGTCCCTGGGGCTTCTGGTAAACCTCGAAAAGTCACATCTGACCCCTTCTCAATCCTTAGTCTATCTGGGGATTCAGATGGACTCAGTGGCTTTTCGGGCTTTTCCGTCCCAGGGGCGACAATTACAATGCCTAAGCAAAGTGTTAACCTTTCTGGGGAAGGAAACATGCTTGGTGAGGGAATGGATGAGTCTGCTGGGGACCATTTCCTCACTGGAGAAGTTTGTTTCCCTAGGGAGGTTGCACCTCAGACCACTTCAATTCTTCCTGTCGAACAACTGGAAGCGCGAGAACGACCTAGAAGCGATCTTGTTGTTGACAGAAGAGGTGAAAGAACACCTAAGATGGTGGTCAGATCCGCGGAAGCTTGCAGAAGGACTTTCGCTCAAGCTTCGGAACCCCGACCTAGTGTTGTTCTCCGACGCGTCTTCCACAGGGTGGGGAGCAACACTAGGGGGGAAGGTGGTGTCAGGCACCTGGAGAGGGGAACAGATGTCCTGGCACATAAATCTCAAAGAACTTGCAGCAATTCATCTTGCGCTCCAGTTCTTTCAAGAAGTAGTCTCCAACAAAGTGGTGCAGATCAACTTGGACAACACTACGGCCCTGGCATACCTCAGGAAACAGGGAGGAACCCACTCTCAGTCTCTGTTCGTCCTTGCGAAGGAAATCCTATTGTGGGCGAGGTTACAAGACGTCACTATCCTGACAAGGTTCGTATCAGGAGTGGAGAACGTACGAGCAGACCTTCTCAGTCGGCAAGGTCAACTGCTGCCGACAGAATGGACCCTCCATCAGGACGTATGCCAGGGGCTGTGGAAGTTGTGGGGATGTCCTCTTGTGGACATATTCGCAACTTCCAGAACAAGGAGATTTCCGCTGTACTGCTCACCGGTTCTGGACCCGGGAGCAGTAGCAATAGACGCCCTTCTTTGGGACTGGTCGGGACTAGACCTATACGCCTTTCCCCCGCTCAAGATCCTACGGGAGGTAATGAGGAAATTTGCGGCATCAGATTGAGCGATGATGACCCTCATCGCCCCCTTCTGGCCGGCGACCGACTGTTTCACAGAGGTAATGTCCTTCCTGATAGACTTTCCGAGGACTCTGCCCCTAAGGAAAGATCTACTCAAACAGCCCCACTTCGAGAGGTACCTCAAAAACCTCCCTGCTCTGAGTCTGACTGCGTTCAGACTATCCAGAAGTTGGCCAGAGCGAGGGGTTTTTCAAGATCTGTGGCAAAGGCGATCGCCACTGCAAGGAGACCTTCCTCGATTGCAGTGTACCAATCCAAGTGGGCTGTTTTCAGAAGTTGGTGCAGGAAGAAGGGCATTTCCTCCACCTCAACCTATGTGAGCCAGATAGCGGACTTCCTTCTTTACTTGAGGGAGGAAGTGAAATTAGCGGTGCCTACGATAAAGGGCTACAGGAGCGTGCTTTCCGTAGTCTTCAGGCATAGAGGACTGGACTTGGCAAATAACAGAGACCTTCATGATCTCCTCACATCTTTTGAGACTTCGAAGGTTCCTCAGCCTAAAGTTTCATCGTGGAACTTAGACTTGGTTCTTAAGTTCCTGATGTCAAGCCAGTTCGAACCGCTCCACTCAGCTTCGCTTAGGAACCTGACGAGAAAGACCCTTTTCCTAACTGCTCTGGCGACGGCGAAGAGAGTTAGCGAGATCCAGGTTATAAGCAAACATATTGGGTTTAAGGATCACAGTGCTGTATGTTCTTTGAGCCCTACGTTCTTAGTAAAGAACGAAAACCCTTCCAATCCTTGGCTGACGACGTTTGAAATCAAGGGTTTGACAGAGATCGTGGGACGTGAACCGGAGAGAGTCCTGTGCCCTGTCAGAGCTCTCAAATTCTATTTAGAAAGAACTAAGGACTGCAGAGGTCTTTGTGATAACTTGTGGTGCTCTGTGAAGAAACCAGATCTTCCCATGTCTAAGAACGCGTTCTTGAGGAGCACTATTAAAGAGGCCCATGCAACATGCAGTGATAGTGACATGAAACTTCTTAAAGTGAACGCCCACGAGGTGAGGGCTATCGCAACCTCGGTAGCTTTTCACAAAATTATGGCACCCAGTGACATTTTGAGTGCCACATATTGGCGAAGCAATTCGGTGTTCGATTCACACTACTTGCGGGAGGTGAAAGCAACATACGAACATTGCTACTCGCTAGGACCATACGTTGCTGCAGAAACTGTTTTGGGGGCAGGAGGTAGCACTCATCCTATCCTTTAGTGGTTAGGTGAGTTTTTGATATTGTGTGTTTTTTGGTTGTTGGGTCGACCTCCTGGGGTGGATCTCCCTTCCTTTAGTCTAGTCTAGTGGGATACCTTTGGTAGACTAGGCCAGGTGGTTGTTTTTTACTTCATTGCCCTCATTGTATGGTCAATGGTCTAGTCACATCGTGGTCACGCCCCCGTTGACAGATCATCCGGAGTGCACCAGCTATATAGGTCTCTACCTCGCTGGCAACTCTAGTAAGCAGAAGCAGACTTGGGTGACAGTAATCACGAAGTCAGCTATGCTAACAGGTAAGGAACCAAGATATCAATTATCTGCATGTATATGTTTCCTAAAATCTTCTATTCTGTCTCGTCCCACCACCAAAGGTGGGATTCAGCTATATATATATCTGACAGGTAAGTTTCATGAACAAAATGATATTGTAATGATACAGTAAAGTTTGTTCATACTTACCTGGCAGATATATATATTCAAAGTACCCACCCACCTCCCCTCAGGAGACAGTGGAAATAAAAAATATGAATAGAAAATGGGAATGGTTCCTGATACCCGCCTCCCAGCGGCGGGAATGGGTACTAATCACCTGACTCCCACTATGTGTGTCGTAAGTTTTTAAAATTCTGTCGGACTTCGGAAAATACAGCTATATATATATCTGCCAGGTAAGTATGAACAAACTTTATTGTATCATTACAATATCATTTTGATGATTTCAGGCTAATTTTCTCCTGTACGGTATTGTGCTTGTTTTCTGTTTTAGCATCATCATCTACAACAAGCAGAGATGAAAGCATTTGGCTGTATAGGAAAGGGTTTGGTAGGTGCATTCGCTGACTCCAGTGTTGCCAACTGTGACAACCTGACTCCGCCAAACATGGCAGTTTTTTCTGCTTTGTTGGCAGCACTGGTTGGTTCACATAACATCCCTTTTTGAGAGTGATTGTGATGTATGTAAACCGGTAGAGTTAGGGATTCAGGTATATTATGTTTGCCTCAGTAGTTCTGAACTGTGCGTCTGTTGCCCCCCCCCCCCCCCCCCCCCCCCCCCCCCCCCCCCCCCCCCCCCCCCCCCGCCCCCCCCCTACCCCCCCCCCCCCCCCCCCCCTTCCCCCCCCCCCCCCCCCCTACCCCCCCCCCCCCCCCCCCCCCACACCAAGTATCATCCAAACCAGATGATAACCCTCCTTCCCTTTATCGCTTCAATTCGTCACTGCATAACAATTATTCCTTTTCAGAATAGCTGCCTACTTATCTAGAGTGAGTTAGCCTGGTGATAGCACAGCTCTCACTTCTCAGTAATCAGCTCTTTTAAGTGTTGTGCAGTCTCTCCGACTGTCATCATGGTTACGTGATGATATCATGCAAGAAACCTCGACCTTTCCCTTTCGTGCAGACGACACCACTGTTGTCAAGGTTACTTGGTGATGTCATACAGAATCCTCTCCCTTCCCCATCCAAATACACATTCACTCCATCCGACACTTTCTCCTGGCATTCTGTGACGTTGCTGACATTTTGGCATGCTGTATACCACCTTTTCCAGCTTAGTTCCTCCATTTGGACTTTAGGTGTTTACACCATGTTTTGGTTGATTCTCGTTTAGTATTTAAGTGGTACATAGCTCGATTTGTTCCATATTCACTTCCTTTTGCCAGATATGAATCCAGTAACCAGGGCTCTTTTGTTTTGCTACCTTGTCTCCTGTTAAAACTAGTAAGAAGTTAACTCTGATTTTGGTAAGGTACATTCTCAGAAGTAGAATCTTCGGGAAAAGGATGAACAGCCGAAAGAGTAAGCTAGGTAACTGTTTAGTGTTTTATAGCTCTGCTCCTAACACAAGGAGTGTTTTGTACTTGCAACTGTGTTTATAGAGTGTAGCGTGAGTTCTTAGGAACCAACCAAATTAGGCAATGTGTCGGCATGTTGCTTGTTTAAGCTATTCTTCAGATGCAATCTTGGAAGAGTTCCCTTCATTCTGGTTCTTGGATGCTACTGCCTTTTTCAAGTTTTGAAGCTGCTTCAAAGTTATGTTATGACTTGCATACGATTTATGTTTTTTAACCTTCCTCTGTTCACCTAGAAGGCCCTCCACTGTTAGACTTGTGTATCAATAACTTTTTTTTTTTTTTATCCTGGTGCTTGTCCTGTGTGATATCCAGCACTCATTCCACTAAGTATCCTGATTTAAGCTCTACCATTATCTTAGGTATGTAAAGCAGCTTCATGCTGACTGGAATATTGCTCATGATTTAAAGTTTGAAGAGGTTTTCAGTCTTTTATGCTGGAAATTTCATCTTCTAATCATGATTTACATTGAAATTTAGACATAATCCTTCAGATGTTAACAAAACTGCAGTTAAGCCCTTTGATAAGACATCACTTAAGGACTTTAAAGACACTTTTCTTATAGCTCTTATTGCAGCAAAGTGTATGTATTAGTGAGCTTCAAGCCCTCTCTTGCATGGGGCATTTGTTCTCGTAGCAACCTCTCTCTTTTCTTTCATTGCTTAGAGAAAAGATATACGTAGAAGAGAAAAGATATATGTAGAGGTGGAAGCCCTTCATAGTTGTATTACAATGCCTAATTTAACTGCTTTGGTAGGCAATAAAGAAATGGCTGTCTTTATGTCCAGATTAGAACTATTAAGAGTTTATATTAGTGAGCTTCAAGCCCTTTCTTATTCTTTGGCTTTTGCTCTAGTGGTAACCTCTCTCGTTTCTTTCATTGCTTGGAGAAAAGATTTAGAATTGAAAGTCTTTCCAAGATTTATGATAGCACCTAATTTAACTACTCAGGTAGCTATGAAATAATAGCTGTTTTATGTTGAATTAGAACTCTTACATGTTTACTTGGACAAACATAACCTTTAATAGAAGTTAAGGCCAAACACTCCTATGTCCAAGGTGGCTAAAGTCAGTGCACACACAATTGATTCCTGAGCTTTTACCATTTTTGGAAATAATCCTCATTGCTTCCTTAGTGTAAACGTATCTATTTTCTTTAAAACCTTTTTCTAGAGAAGGTTGTCTTGCAGCTCATGGGAGATATAACTGTTTTTTTCCTCATTATTTGAAAATGTCCAATTTTAGCATGAGGTTTAAAGCCCTTAGTCCTATTGTTGCGGTGGGGACACTTTCTCCTGAACCAAATATGATAGTAACTTTGTTCTTTGTCTTATTGTAGTTATAACGAATCCTGCTATTGAATTTTGGGAGCATGAAGGGACACATTGGTGTATAGGTGTGTACCTTCATATATGAAGGTGGTAGTTATCTTTAGTTTTGGACTGTCATTATGGGCTCTCGACTCAGGCAGAGGAGTCACAAGTACTGCAAGGATCCTCTGACTAGTCTATCTACATAAGGATCCTCTGACAAGTCTCGCTACGTAATGATCCTCTGACAAGTCTTGCTACGTAATGATTCTCTCATAAGTCTCGATACATAAGGATCCTCTGACAAGTCTTGCTACTCAAGGATCCTGACAAGTCTCGCTACAAGGGTCTTACTTCTTGTTGTGGTTCCAACGTCTAGGGACTGTACTTGACAGTAAGGATCACATATCAGGCAGGAATGTTGAGAAGCTGAGAAGCTTTTTTCTCCCCATTAAAAAAGATTTTAGTTCATTTGGCTGAGCATTGTTTCTCTGGCTGCACTAACCCACCATCCTCATTCAATGTGGTAGTCAGCTAACTTTAACAGTGGGTAAGATTCATTCCAAGTAATGATAATTTTCTTGATGAAATTAATTATTTGGATACTTACCTATTGTTAAAGTGGAAACCCACCCAGCCTCCCCACATCTTAGTAGGTGGTCATGAAGAAATCTGACCTGAACATAAACAATCCAGCACCATCTGGTGGGAACAGTTGATTATAGAGACAGTCCTGGCTGGTTAGCTGCTCATATTTTGATTTTTTAAAATGTCAATCACGCCTAATGGCATAAAGATAAAGCTAACTTAACAGTAGGTAAGTATTCAAATAATTAATCTTATCATAAAGATTATTATTTTCTCAGTTCAGTGATACACTATTGTTGCAGTAATCTCAAGTAAGCATCTAACCCTTGGTTACCTGTTGACATTTTGTAATCAGAGCGGGTATACTTTGTAATGTCATTTCTATCAATCTTTCTACAGTGCAGCATAGAGTATTTTATAGTATTTTTATTTGCTAAATAGGCTTTACTCTCTTGGTGTTCAGTCTTATTTGAGTTGAATTGACAGTAACAGCATTGTCATACTGTACATATATGTGTTCCTGTAATTACTTCAGCTTGAGAACAATGACTTTGCTTTCCTAGTTGTATGTCAAGTTAGATTTAATGGGGAACAGTAGACACTTGTAGCTGAACTGAAGTATCATTTGTTATTTGTTCATATACAGAACAAACTTTTGGTCTTAACATAGGAGGGGGGGGGGGGGGGGGGCGGGGGGGAATTTCTCTAGCACCTTGCTGGAGTCCGGTTATTAATAGAACAAGGTTTTGGTGGGAACAGGAGATAGCCAATAGGGAAGGAGGTGAGCAGATCCTGACCTGGCTTCCTCCAATATATGCTGTGATGTATCAGTTCTCTCGTACTGCCTTCTTTTCTTGGCAAGAAGCCGGTTGTTTTAGCTCTTCCTGCCCAATTTATGGCTTGGCATTCTGGTCTTTCATTCTGTTTTTGGTTTGTGTATTACTGAAAAAATCTGTAATGTAAATAACTTCAGGTGTGTGACATCATCAGTCGCTTGTATACCAAAATATCAAAATGTTAATTTTACATAAGTAACTTACTCAGTAATTACTTAGCTAATAATTTCTTGCCTCAGCAGCTTGAAAATTCAAAATTTTATGCAAGTAACTTACCAAGCAGTTAAATAGCTGAACGCTTCCTACCTCAGCAGTCCAAAATTAAAATTTTGTGGTGGCACTGCCATCGCTAGTGTAGATGAACGGGACCCGCCCACTTTCTGGATAGCCAGGCACAATTTAGGAGAACCTCCCAGTTTGTTTCTGCTGGCTCCCAGTTAACATTAGTAGTTGTATGCAGTCCTTACTTCATCTTGTGGATATTTTCCTTGGGATTTAGCAAAGTACAGTGGTACCTCGAGATACGAAATTAATCCGTTCCGAGACGGCCTTCGTATTATGAGTTTTTCGCAACTTGGAACACATTTTACATGTAAAATGGCTAATCCGTTCCAAGCCCTCCAAAAACACCCCAGTAAATTATATTTCCAGGCCTAAAACACATGTTCTAGGGTTACGATGGAAGAAATATGACTCCAAAAAGGCAAAATACTGTACATACTTGAGTATGTTCAACCGCATTTTTACTGCATATATTAGGACTTTAGCATATGTCCCTTAGCAATAAGCCTAGCCTATGTTAGCGTTGCTACTGTAGCCTAGTATATGATTCTGACATCTAAACCTAAGAAGCTAAAAGCTTAGAATATGCCAATAAAATGTATAAATAATCAGTATGTACTCATTTCAAATAATTATTAATTAATCATTAACTATAATACACAAACAAACAAAAAACAAACCTTCCGATCGATTGTTTACATCCAGCTCTTACCCGTCTTAGAGTATCGAACGAGCGCCAAGCAATCATTTTTCCTAGCACACAGTAAGCCATAAATTGTCATTAGTATCTCTCTTCAACTAATGAAACCACCAAACAGTATAATAACCATTCATTTCTATTCTTTATTCTATCTTTACCTAATGAAGATACCGAGTTACTGACAGCTATAATGAAACATGCGTATACGTAACGTAATAATAAAACAGAAGAAGAATTCTAAAAAATACGTATTTGTTGGCAGTCTGATTTATTTTATATTTTATGATATCTAATTCACAATTTTTTTTATTAAATGTATTGCATGTACTCATTTCAAATAATTATTAAGTAACCATTAACTATAATAAACAAACAAAAAAAAGCTTCCAAACGTCTGTTTACATCCAGCACTTACGAGTATCGAACGATCGCCAAGCAATCACTTTTACACAGTAAGCCATAAATTTTCATTATCTCTCTTCAACTACTGAAACTACAAACAGTATAATAACCATCATTTCTATTCTTTATTCTATCTTTACCTAATGTTTTCTTTATTAAACGTGGATTGCATGAATAAGTTTTTCAATTTACAGCAACCTTTTACCAATAGAATACTTAAAGCACAAGGGGTAGATGCTGACCAATAGGAGAGCAGGACCTTATGGGGTGACTAGCATCAGGAACCAATGGGAGAGCAGGAGGATGGTGGCGA
>NC_061103.1:20243405-20270863 GCF_015104395.2 Macrobrachium nipponense
TGATTACAGTGTGTCTTAGTGGGTTAGCCAATCGTATTTTGATTTTTTTTTGTAAATGCCAATCACACCTAATGGAGTTGAAGACAAAGGTAACTCTAATAGTAGGTAAGGATTCATTCCAAATATATATAGTAAAGATTCTTAACACTTACAGGAAACTAAGGATATAAACCATTTTTAGACTAACTAGTTAGCAGTGCCACTCAGTACTAATGGCTAACAAAAGAAGCTAGTTAACAAATTATGCAACAGTACAGTATGGTAAAAAAAGTTGACTTACCTAATAGTCTTCACTGCACGGATTTCACTTCAGCCTATCAGGACACATCACAATTTATTCAGAAGTTACTGAACCATTGTAATATGGTGAGGAATTTGAAGTTCTTCCCAAATTGCATAACTCTGAAGTTGAAGAAAAAAAAAAAAAAAAAAAAAAAGAGGCTACAGCACCTTATGACGGAGAGAATGCATTAATCTTGGTCCAGTTCACAGGTTCCATTACGTTCTCCAAAACTGTAAATACAAAAACATGAGATTTTCCATTCTTTTACCTTAAGCCATGTATTGTACCCTATTGCAAAGAAAAAAACATCAAACTGAAAAAATAAACAATTCGAATATAGGCAGTCCCCAGGTATCGGCTGACTCGGTTAATGGAGATCTAGTTTTATGGCGCTTGTCTAGTGTCATAAAATCAGAGATTTATGGCGCCATAAAAGGCCAAGTTTTGGTTATCGGCGCCATAAGTTGCTGATAATAGAGTTATGGCCCCAATAACTGAAACGCATAAAACCGCCAAGTTTCAGTTAATGGCAGTTTTCGCTTATCAGCAACCCAACGAGAACAGAACCCCGCCAATAACCGGGGACTGCTTGTACAAGAAATCCTCCAAAGATAAACTTTCAAAGATATGAATATCAATGCCCATTTGTTTAACATGTTTAGCTAAGTGCAAAATTCAAAACTATGCTAGAATTTCAAATCAAGTGACAAAACTGCTGCTTGAAAGCATGCAAGATCTCACTCTTTGAGTGATCACTCCATGTAAGCCAAATTTTCAATTTTTTCAAGGTAAGATTAATGATGTTCTCTTTAACTCAACTCGCATTTGTTGGTTGGTAAAATGCACCTGAATTCAATAAAAAAAAAAAAATGATATCTTCACAGTTTTAGCAAATTTACCACAAATGTCTATAATGCACAACAGGCATGGGTCCAAGTGCATGAGTTACAAGGATTAGGATCTCTCAAAGACTTATTAGTCCATCCAAGGAGACATGGTGTGCTCACTTATCTCTAGGAGCAGGTTTTACTGTTCATTCACAGTGTTCTAATGATTCTGTCTGGCTTTCTTTTAAAGTCTTCCACACCGTTGCTGTTTACAACTTCTGGGGACAGTTTATTCCGTGTCATATCTTGTATGTAAAAAAGTTCCTGCAATGGGATGTCTTATCTCTTCAGCTCTAGTTTCCATCTATTGTCTGGTTTTTGTTTATAGTAAATAGGTTACTGTCTACTTTTGTTATGCCTTTCAGTATTCTGAATGTTTCTATTAGTTGTCCTTGCAATCGTTGTGTATCTAAGCCATACATGTTTAGGCTCTTTAGTCGTCTTTGGTAACCTATTTGCCTGATGGATGGAATTAACTTTGTGGCTCTTGCTTGCACCCCTTCTTAGTATATTTATGTCCTTTCTTAGTGTTAGTGACCAAAACTGTACTGCATATTCAAGATGAGGTCTAACTATTTATGTGTAGAGCTGCAGCACCATTTCCTTGTTTCTGTATCTGACCTGCCTCTTTAAGTATCTCACTAGTTTCTGTGCCTTCTTTTCAGCTTTTATGCACTGTTTTGTGATTTTGAAGTCCTTGGAAATAATGACTCCAAGGTCCTCTTCTTATTCTACACTATTTATGTCATTCCCAAGCAGCATGTAGTTGGCATGAGGGTTGTTTGTTCCTATTTGTAACACTTTACACCTATCCAAGTTAATAGGCATTTGCCATCTTATTTAACACTCACCTATTTTCTTTAGATAATTTCTTAAACTTTTTACTGTCCCTGGGTCTGCTGCATTTATACCTAGTTTGGTGTTTTCTGCAAATTTGGCTATAATGCTAGTTACTCCTACATCAATGTAATTATAATTATAATAAAAATAAAAAACAACAAGAGCGGGCCAAGGACAGAACCCTGAGGAATTCTGCTTGTCACATCTGCCCATTCTGATTCTTCACCGTTTATTACGACTCTGCTTTCTATTAGTTAGCCAGTCTTCAATCCAGTCTGCTGTTTCACCTACAATTCCTAAAGCTTTAACTTCTGTCATTAGTTTCTTGTGTGGAACTTTGTCAAAGGCCTCTTGGAAATCTAAGTAGAGTATATCTATTACTCTACTACTGCCGTAAATACAAGCATGTTATGGTAAAACTCCAAGAGGTTTGATAGGTAGGGTCTATTTTCTCTGAAGCTGTGTTGACTGTTTAACAACAGATTGTTTCTATCAATGTGATCCACAATTTGATCTGTAATATTGGACTCAAAAATCTTACAAGGGCTCTTCTCTTGGAACTCTTTTGTAAACTGGGGGTACATTGCTTAGTTTCCATCCTTTAGGTGTCTTTCATTGTTCTGCAATTTTCTGTAGAGTATACGTAGGTGAGGAACTATCTCCTGTTTTAACTCTTTAATTTCTCTTGGATGAATCCTATCCGGGCCAGGAGATTTGAACTTGTTTAGTTTTTCTATTTTGTTTTTAATGTCTTCTTCTGTAATTATTATTTAGTCAAGTGGTCCTGCCCCTTCATATTTAATAGCTGGCTCAGGGATTGAGGTAGTGCCTTCAATTATGAAAAATCTTGTAAAAAACTTATTCAGTAATTCTCCTTTTTCCAAGTCTGAGTTCAATGTCTCTTAGGGGACCTAGGCTATTTTTTATGGACTTCCTATTAATAACATGGACAAAGAATTCTTTTGGGTTTCCCTTACAAACTGATGCAACTCTCTTATCCTCATTTGTCTTTG
Source organism: Macrobrachium nipponense (assembly GCF_015104395.2). Classification (NCBI taxonomy): domain Eukaryota; kingdom Metazoa; phylum Arthropoda; class Malacostraca; order Decapoda; family Palaemonidae; genus Macrobrachium; species Macrobrachium nipponense. Next base: position 20,246,429 of record NC_061103.1, read on the forward strand.
CACTTCTTACTAATTTATCCACCATTCTACACAGTTCTTTATGCCTGCTTGCTTATTCTGGTGTTGGGTGCGCATTCATTGATTTGTGCAATCTGTCTCTTTCTCTTATTTTATTTCTAATTTCTCTGTTGAACCACTTAGGCTGAGGGTTGCTATTTGTTAGTATTTGCTTTAATGGGATACATCTGGAGCAGTTTTCTGTGCCTTCTTCTAGAAAGGCTTCCCTGTAATTGTCCATGTCTTTGGTTTGGTCGTACTCTAGATTTTTAGCATACGCCTTTAGTTTTCTTAGGTCTCCTTGACGGTAGTCTTTTCTTTTTTATGTTGAATATTAATGTTAATATAATAATTTCATGGTTGCTTTTCCCTAGATTTGCACTTACTGAAAGATCAGACACTAGGTTATCTTCTACTGATAGGACAATGTCTACTACTATGTTGTTTCCTCTAGTATGTTGTCAACCCATTGGTGGAGGAATTCATTTTTGACAAATTCTAGAAGTCTCTTTCCTTCTAAGTTTGATGTGGAGGTCATAGTATCCCAGTGTACCTACTGCTGCACTGAAATCTCCCATTATTATGCAGAGTTTGTTGTTTATTTCTTGTCCTAGTAGTGCATACAGCTCCTCGTCGGACATCGGTGGTTGGTGGAGAGGTCTGTACATTAGTATTAGAGTTAGTATTAAACTGCTTATATTGATTATTGATGCCAATTACTTCTTGCTTGGTTGTAATTTTACACTCTATTGGACAGAGGTGGTCCTTGACATAAAACCTAATGCCTCCATCTTTTTTATTGGGTCTATCTTTTTTTAACCATTTATATCCCGTTATTTGGTACTCTCCTATGAAGTCTCTTGTTGCCTCTTGTACCCATATTTCTGTGCTACCTGTTATGTCTAATTCTTCACTTGCTATCAATGCTTTGAAAGGATCTACCTAAAGGTTGACAAAATAATGAAATGAAGAACTATAGCCAAAACCAACATGGCAGTACAAAAAAAAAAGGTGGAACAGATGGGAGGAACTAAAAAGTTCAGCATTATGAGAGGTGACTGAATTATCTTCAAAGAAACTGGTGAACATCATTTGGCCTTCCACCATTGCTGCCAAACCAATCTATACTTAAAAGGATGCCATCCAGTTTAGGGTAAATGACCGTGCGACGACATAGCGGCCACCTATCTCTGAAAGCGGCCACTCCCTGAAAAAATCGATTGAATTATGCCATTATTTCATAATTTAGGAGAAAACATTTACTTCTAGAGGAGCATAGAGGTTTTGGTATGCTGCCTGGACAGGACACAACTCTTGACTGATGCTTATGGCAGCAAATTCAAGTACTTTTTCAGGAAGGAGGCTGCATTCCGGGATCGGTGGCCGCTATGTTGCCTCTCGGTCATTTACCCTACTCCTAGCTCCAATGCATAGCAAAAAACTGTTTAGCCTACACTAAAACCAATTCTTCACCTTTTGTTGTTCATTTTCCTTGTCAAATCCATGCTGAACAAACAATGCAAACACCAAACATACAATACCTAATACTAAAAAGAGGAGAGAAGTTTTGATATGACAGTTAATCTTAGTCTTAGCCTAATATGACCACAGCCCCCTAAAACTACTTGAAGACAGTAGGTGAGTACTGGCACTCACCCATTTACTACCAGATAGGCTACCTACCCCATTACCAAATTTCAACGACCAATGTCAGCATATTTATTCCATATTCCCATAGGAATAAATGGGGTAATGACCAAGTGGTGACATAGCGGCCAACAATCCCGGAATGTGGCCACCTTCCCAAAAAGTACTTGAATTCCCTGCTATGAGCACCAGTCAAGACTTCTTTGCTGCTTGGTCATTTACCCTATACGTACTTCATGTGTTTGGAGAGAAATTAGCCATTCTAATGTATCTTATAAGTAGGTATTATAAAAAAAAAATTGTTTGCAATCACATTTAACCTAGGGTTAATAGGGTAAATAACCAAGCAGCGACATAGCGGCCACCTCTCCCGGAAAAAGCACTTGAATTATGCCATTATTTCATAAATTTATGAGAAAACACTTACGTCGAGAGGAACATATACATTCTGCTGCCTGGATGGACCACAACTAGACTGATGCTCATGGCAGCAAATTTAAGTACTTTTTTGGAAAGGTGGCCAGGCTCTGGGAGAGGTGGCCATTATGTGGCCGCTCAGTCATTTACCCTATCACTATTTTTTGAAGTACCTAGCTAGGATAAAACATCACTGTGCAGCCATTTGATCGGAAAAATAGGCCACTTTTTTACTCGATATTTAATTGCTGAAACAATACTACAATTAAATATTTAAGCATACCATTCAAAAGACAAGTTTCGTCAACAAAATGAGACAGTATATGAAACTCCCACTGAAGTAAAATAAGCATGTGAAGTCTTCGTAAAATATGTGTTCAAGGCAGCTTTTTAAAATCCAATATGACGCGGTATGGTTGTGAGTGCAATTCGGTTCTACAGTCCCGGTCACGTTCTTCCCAGCGCTCACTGAACAATATTTGCACACAACACAATAAAACAACATTTTGTTGCCTATACTAGTGAAAGTATGAGACATCTTATTCCCGGGGTCATGGTTTGAACTGAAATGCATTTTTACCTTGTAATCAGTGTTTTTATCCTTACTGTCATCACAACTGAAACTCCACAGTGCTTATTTGATTGTAATTATACACATTTTGTTCTTAATTCACTCCAGATTTTACTTAACATACGTAAGAGTTTGTTTACTGAAAAGCCATGGTGGGAATAATTTTTCAGCCTAGTACGTCTGGCAGCCAGATTCCACGAGTTGAGCTGACGACGGTTTAGTGAATTTATACGAAAAATTTGTACTCTTTTGCTAGCAATTTTCATTTATTTAAGTCTATATTACTATTTTGACTTTTTTTTTAATAATTGTATGGCTGAAATAATTTGTTTTTAATTTTTAATAATTGTACACCTGAAAGAAATGTAACTTTTAATGCGTGCAAGTCATCGTTGCCAATTTAGTGGAACTTGATACTAATACCAATGCCTTTACAAATGGTTTCCATGAATTCTAGATGTCATAATAATGCAATAATGATAAAATTGCTCTAATATTTCTATATACAGGCGGTCCCCGGGTTACGACGGGGGTTCCGTTCTTAAGACGTGTCGTAACCCGAAAATCGTCGTAAGCCGGAACGACGTTCTTGAAAACATGTCCACAGGGAAAATTTCACTACTAATTTGCAATTTTTCTTAGGGCCGTATCTCTAAAATTATCACTAATTTACTTTTTTTCATGTGCAACACTGTGTATTCACAAATTACTGTATATTTTCATTAAAATACAAAAGAGAGAGAGAGAGAGAGAGAAATAACTCCTTACGGTTTCAATAGATTGAAATGAATGTCTGTAGGCAACTTTTTCCCCCTCCCATAAAAGGGATTTTGACGTAGGAAAAATCTATTTCTGGGCGAGGAAGCCGTGTCGCCCAGTGAAATATGTCTGCTTTAGCACTATTTCTAGTAAAATATTGCTATAATACCAGAGAACTGCTAAATTGGACATGTCAGAAGCCTCTGACTCGCTCACCTATATAAAAAGTGTCGGTATAAAACTGGGGAGAGAAAGAGAGGACTGTGCAGTTATGTTTGTCTGTCTATCAATTCTTTTGCTGAGAGCGAGAGAGATAAAAGGAAGAAATAGAAACACCAAATGTATGACAAGTATCTTGTGGAGAGAGAGAGAGAGAGAGCGAGAGAAGGAGAGAGAGTTGTCCTTTACAGTATTTAAAAGAGAGAAATGGAATGATTCTGTATTTAAAATACTCAGATATGAATTTTGTACTTATAGTATTATTATTGGAAAATATTAACGATAAACTTATTACATACCGTCCATGAAAATGATCTCAACTCAGTAAGAGAGAGAGAGAGAGAGAGAGAGAGAGATTAAATAAAACCATTAAATTCGTTGACCATGTATGGCAATTAAGCTACGAGTGTCACTCGAGTTGAGGTGGGGAAATTGATACAGAAAAAGACAAAGGGAAGAATTTTCTTTGAAATTAGTTATCGTATTATTACTACTTCTATTATTATTATTATTATATTATTTGAAAATATAATAAACACGTGCATCTACCGTAAAAAATTCTCTCATCTCAGTAAGAAAGAGGAATTATCCTTACAAATGAAATGGAAAGGTCATTTTCATCTCTTTAAAATACGACCATTATGAATTTTGTAATTAAAGTTTTATTGTTATTATTATTATAAATAAAACTGAAATTATCAATAAACATTTTACATACTAGTACCATAAAAATTCTTTCATCTCGGTAAAAGAGAAAGATGAGAGTGAGAGAGAGCGAGAGAGAGAGAGAGAGAGAGAGAAGAGAGTGTGTGTTTATCTCTCTCTGTTCTCTCAAAAAATACTTATACGCTTCTTGTGTGGCAAAAGAGAGAGAGAGAGAGAGTAGAGAGAGAGAGAGAGAGAGAGAGAGAGAGAGAGTTAACCTTAATTAAAAGTGACATGGATAGATTAGTACGTATTGTATTTCTTTAAAATACTATCATATGAATTTTGTAATTACAGTTATTATTATTATTATTATTATTATTATTATTATTATTATTATTTGAAAACAAAGTATTAAAACAAATAGTACAAGTACATAAAAAATCTCGAGTCTCAGTAAATGAAGAGAGAGAGAGAGAGATAGAGGGGGGAAAATGTCAGGACCACGTGATTGCAACACTGCAGCTCTTCCCCAAATTTTCCCCCTCCTGGCTGTCACACCCCAAATTTTCCCCCTCCTGGCTGTCACAGAACTTGATATATCTGACAGTTTTAGTACTGAATCTGAGAAAAGGTTACTGGAAGTTACTTGAAGAAGACTGGGATTTCCTTCATTCTTCCATAATTTTTTTAAATAAGCTAAAATCTTACTAATTCACTATGGTATTTTCTTTAATGAATTGATATTATTGCTGTATAAATTAATATTATATTTGAAAATAGTAAATCATTTATTTATCATACTAAAAACATACTCTTTGTAGTAGAGAGAGAGAGAGAGAGAGAGAGAGAGAGAGAGAGGAGAGAAGAGAATTATAGTGATTATTTTCATTGGAAAATACAAAGAGAGAGAGAGAGAGAGAGAGAGAGAGAGAGAGAGAGAGAGAGAGAAACTGCTAAACTATAAAGGATTCTTATCTTATCATAGTATGTGTTTTTTAAAAGCGTCGTAAACTCGGAGCGTCGGAAGCGTCAGCGTCGTAACCTCGGAACAAGCGTCATAACCCAGGGCGGATTTTTCAATGAATATTTAAGAAAAAGCGTCGTAACCTCGGAACGTCGTAAGCCGGACCCGTCGTAACCCGGGGACCGCCTGTATATTACAAATAAAAATGCTAAATTCACTTATTTCCACAGTTTTGTGTAAGTCTTATCCCAAGTTTGGAGGGTAAACAAAAATCAATTGGCAGCAGTGATAAAAAAAATAGGAAAGCACAAATACAACATAGATGTTCACGGCAAAACCAATGAAATTTGTGTCAGGAATCTGGTTAGTTTTACAACAACAAATATTTTACAAAGATTTTCATGAATACATAATAAATTTATGCAATTCATAACCTTATTCTGGCATTTAACTGATTATTTAAATGTTATGTAGTGTACTCTTCTTCTTCATGAACAATCGCCATGTTTCCCCAGCTGCAAGCGTAAACACCATTGTCATTTAAAATTGTTGTGAAGAAAGTGTCCCAGCGTCTACGGGTATGAGTGGTAAGTGGATTTAGCACAAAAAATGGGAATTTTGTTTACATGTGACTCCGCAAACATCAAGATGGCGTTAATCTTCCATATGTTAGGCGTTTTAAGTAAAAATTTTGAAAGCATCATGGAGGTAAGTTAACACTGCACATGGCTAGACTTTCATTAACTTCTGTTTAATAGCACATTATGGCCTTAATTTCTTAATTGGGAGAAAACACTTACTTTGAGAGGAAAGTAGAGGTCTCGAGGTGCTTCTTCCACGAAGGTTGGCTTGTGACTGACCCCTAACTTAGCTTACTGGCAGTGCTAGTTATTTTTTGGGAAAGTGACTGCGCTGCCATACAGGTGGCCGCCTGGCCACACAGCGGTGTTTTACTCTAAAATGATATTGTCATGATACAATAAAGTTTACATACTTACCTGGCAGATATATAGTACTTAGCTATAAACTCCGTCGTTCCCGACAGAAATTCAAATTTCGCGGCACTCGCTACAGGTAGGTCAGGTGATCTACCGCCCTGCCCTGGGTGGCAGGACTAGGAACCATTCCCGTTTTCTATCAGATTTTCTCTCTTCCACCTGTCTCCTGCGGGGAGGCTGGGTGGGCCATTTATTGTATATATCTGCCAGGTAAGTATGTATGAAACTTTATTGTATCATGACAATATCATTTTCATACATTCAACTTCCCTGACAGATATATACTTAGCTGATTGGCACCCTTTGGTGGAGGGTAAGAGACAGCTAACTACTGAAATAGACAGGTAAACAACATATGTTGTAGGTATTTATAGACCTTGGTTCCTACCTGATTAGGCGGAAGACTTCATGGCTACTGCCTAGGAGTCTGCTTCGCCTCAAGAGCCTTAGCGAGATATTGATCTGTGGCCAAGAGTTCTTGTGGGTCTGTCGATGGGGTCTTATCCAATTACTCGGCAGAGCCTAACTGGCATTTGTCAATGGGTGCTAATCCACTAACATGACAACACGCCTTATTCAAGGAGAACAACACCGATCCCGATCACCCGATCCTAACACCTGTGTTAGTTCTAAGATTGTCAAGAGTTATCCCCCGAACTCCTCACAAACAACCAATAACTCTAATCACACATAAATCACGCAAACATTAAAGTACGAAAAAAAATTTTGTACCCCTCTACTAGTCAGATACACCCCGAATTCCTTACTGAGCAATCGTGACGGCCGCCTGTGCGACATCTAGCACTCTTGCCAGCAGAAAGTCAAGAACCTATCTAACAAGAGGGTTACGTACATATAAATAATTTAAGGATCGGTATTTGCTCCAAGACCCAGGACCGTATCCGCTGACACAAACGGACCGAGAGAAAAACATTTCTCGTAAGTTACCCTTACGTCTTTCAAGTAATGGGATGCAAAAACTGAATTGCATCTCCAATATGTCACTTCGAGGATATCCTTCAGTGACATAATCCTTTGAAAGGCAAGTGACGTCGCAACTGCTCTAACTTCATGTGCTTTTACTCTAAGAAGTTTGAAGGAGTCATCTGGGCAATTATTATGCGCCTCCTTTATTACACTTCTAACAAAGAAGGCCAAGGCATTTTTCGACATAGGTCTTTTCGGGTCTTTTACAGAGCACCATAGACCTTGCTGAGAACCCCCCATCTGCTTCTTTCTATTAAGGTAAAATTTGAGCGCTCTGACCGGACAAAGGGACCTTTCTGCCGCCCTACCTACTAGGTTAGACAAGCCTTTCACTTCGAAACTTCTGGGCCATGGCTTAGAAGGATTTTCGTTTTTTGCCAGAAACAATGTCTGAAACGAACAAGATAGCTGCATCTCCTTTAAAACCCACATGAGACTCTAGGGCGTGTAACTCGCTAGTTCTCTTGGCCGTAGCAAGGGACAAAAGAAACAAATGTCCCGAAAGGAGGCAAGATGTGGAGGTTCGAACTTTTCCGAAGTCAGGAATCTCAGGACCACGTCCAGATTCCAGCTCGGAGCTCTTGGGTTTCTAGACTTTGAAGTCTGGAAAGACCGAACCAGATCGTGTAGATCCTTATTGTCAGCCAATTCTAGGCCTCTATTCCTGAATACGGCTGAAAAGCATACTTCTTTATCCCTTTATGGTGGAAACAGAAAGGTGTGATTCCTCCTTCAGGAAAAGAAGGAAATCAGCAATTTCGGTCACAGAGGTATTGGAGGAGGACAGCTTCTTCGACCTGCACCATTTCCTAAAGACTTCCCACTTTGATTGATATACTCGCATCGTTGAAGATCTGCGGGCTCTAGCGATAGCGCTTGCAGCTTTGCGAGAAAAGCCCCTCGCTCTGACAAGTCTTTCGATAGTCGAAAGGCAGTCAGAGCAAGAGCGGGGAGGTTTTGATGATAACTCTCGAAATGGGGTTGTCTGAGCAGATCTGTTCTGTTTGGAAGAGATCTGGGGAAGTCCACCGTCCACTCCATTACCTCTGTGAACCAATCTTTCATGCGCAAAAAGGCCAAAATGGTGGGCTATAAGTATCATCCTTGTCCCTTTGAGGCCACGAACTTTCTGAGCAATTCCCCCAGGATCTTGAATGGGGGAAAGGCGTATGCAATTCCTAGGCCCGACCAATCTAGGAGAAGGGCGTCGACTGCGAATGCTTCTGGGGGTCCTCTACCAGCGAGCAGAAGATGTCTATCCTTTTGGAGAGGAACGTGGCGAACAGGTCTATTTGAGGTCTCCCCCAAAAGAGACCAGACATCTTGACACACTTCTGAGTGGAGGGTCCATTCTGTGGGAAGGACCTGGTTCCTCCTGCTCAGCCTGTCCGCTCTCATGTTCCTCTCTCCCTGAGCAAATCTCGTCAGGAGTGTTATATTCCTTTCTTCTGCCCAGACTAAAAGATCTCTTGTCAATTCGTAGAGGAAGAACGAATGCGTCCCGCCTTGCTTCCGTTTGTATGCCAGAGCGGTGGTGTTGTCCAAGTTTACCTGGACCACCCCGTCTCTGACTATTGACTCGAAGCCCTTGAGTGCAAGATGTATGGCTAAGAGTTCCTTGCAGTTGATGTGCCATGACACCTGTTCTTCTGTCCAGGTGCCTGACACTTCTCTTGTTCCTAGAGTTGCTCCCCATCCCGTCTCCGAAGCGTCGGAATACAATACTTGGTTTGGGTTCCGAATTTCCAGGGACACACCTTTGTTTTTCCTCTAGAGGGGGCAAACCTCCACCACTTTAAGTGATCTTTGCACTTCTAGTGGGATCGGAAATGAGTCGGAGAGCTGTCCTGTCTTCCAACTCCAGACTTTCTTTAGGAAGAATTGTAGGGGGGACGAAGATGAAGTTTCTTCCTAGAGGAAAGAACTGTTCCAGCAAGGAAAGGAAGGGTCCCAGAAGGCTCAACATTCCCTCGCTGAAACTGCGTTCCTTCCTAAGAAGTTCGAGACTTTTAAGCAACCTCGTGTGAGTCTCATCTCCCCTGCCACCGACTCCTAGAAGGAAAAACTCGAAAACCCCGAGAATCCATTCCGATCCCTAGATACACCATGTTCTGGCTGGGAATCATCTGAGACTTCTCGAGGTTTACGAGTAATCCTAGTGACCTTGATGCAGGTCTAATGTCGTTGTAAGGTCCTCCAAAACAACTGGCTCTCCGGAATCTAGCTCTGAAATAAGCCAGTCGGTCTAAGTAAAAGGAGATGTTTATTCCCTTTAGATGAAGCCATTTGCCACATTCTTCATCAAGTTTGTGAAAAACCTGAGGAGCTGTGTACAGGCCGAAACACAAGGCCCTGAACTGATAGTCCATTCCCTTTATCATGAAACGAAGGTACTTCTTCGACGAAGGATGAATCGGGACGTGGAAATAGGCATCCTGTAGATCGAGAGATACCATCCAGTCTCCTGGGTGTAGGGCTGACATAACCGATGCAGATGTTTCCATGCTGAACTTTTCTTTCTTTTCCACATATCTGTTCAGTGCACTTGCATCTAGGACTGGTCTCCACCCCTCCGAAGCCTTCGTGACTAGAAAAAGGCGAGAAAATCCCGGGGAGTGGGGGCCTCCAGCACTAGTTCGATGGCCCTCTTGTCCCACATTTGTTCCACCATCTGTAGAAGAGTATCCCTCAGTACAGGGTCCTTGTATCTGGCGGACAGTTCCCGAGGAGTTGACGTCAGGGGAGGACTGTCCTTGAAGGGGATGTAATATCCCTTCTTGATAACTGACAGCGACCAGGCGTTGGCTCCTTTCAGTGCCCAGGCTTCCGCATATTCCTGGAGCCTGGCACCCACTGGTGTTTGGAGGATTTTGATATTATTTTCCCTTTTTAAAGGGTCGGAAGGAAGATCTTCCTCTCTTATCTGTGTTCTTCCTTCTGGATAGTGATCGAGAAGGAGGGCCTCCATGAAAGGGCGGCTGAGACGTACGAGACACTTTCTTCTCTTCTGTGACCACAGGTCTGTTCTTCTTTGAAGACTGTATCAGCAGGTCTTGAGTCGCCTTCTCAGTTCTCGAGTGTGATATATCCTTCACTAACTGAGAAGGAAACAGATGGTCCGATAAGGGAGCGAACAGTAAAGCAGTTCTTTGCGTAGGAGAGACGGCTTTAGTTAGAAAGGAACAATAAACCGCTCTCTTTTTCAATATCCCCGCTCCAAAGAGAGAGGTGACTTCTCCTGAACCATCCTGGACCGCTTTATCAATACATGCCAGGATGCTAAGTAGTACTTCTGGGCTTAGACCTTCTGAGTCGCGGGTCTTTTTAGCCAAAACCCCAAGGGACCAATCCAGGAAAATAACACTTCCAGCACATGGAAAAGCCCCTTGAGGAGGTGGTCCAACTCAGACAGGCCCCACGTTGCTCGAGCCGAGGTTAATGCATGTCTCCTCGAAGAGTCTACAAGACTCGAGAAGTCTGACTCCGCTGAGGCAGGAAGAGACAGGCCCATGTTCTCTCCTGTCTCGTACCAAATGCCTCTCCTGCCTGTCAGTCTGGCGGGAGGCATACAAAACACCGTCATCCCCAGTTCCTTCTTAGATTTTATCCAGGAACCGAGAGACTGGAGAGACCTCTTCATCGAAATGGCTGGTCTCATTTTCAAGAACGATGAAGACTTCAAAGCCTTGGCACTCGAAAAGAGAGAGCGAGGAGAAGGAGGAGCGGCCGGGGTCAGCGAGTCTCCATATTCTTTAAGTAAAAGTGCTGTTAGAATCTTGTAATTCAACAGCCCTTCCCTCGTTGGAGCCTCGTCTTCTGAAACTTCTTCCAGTTCGAGTAGATCAGAAGGAGATTGATCCTTTTTGTCGGATAATTCTTCCGTAGACCTCACTTTTTCTGAAGGCGAAGGACTTCTAACCGGTGAGGGACTGAGTGACATCGCAGCTCTATGTTGTAATGCATGAGATGTTACAGTTTCCAAAGGATATCCGCTAACTGGCGATACTTGCCTGGATGGCGCCTGGCTGGCTCCTCACTCCTGGCTGGAGCCTGGCTCCTAGCTGGCGCCTCGCGCCTGGTTGGCTCTTCGCGCCCTGCTAGCACCTCTCTTTTGGGTGGCGAATCACTCTCGGGTGATGCCTGGCGCCTAATTGGCACCTGGCGCCTGGCTGGCGCTTCTGCTTCCTCGCGCCTGGTCAACGCTTCGCTCCTGGAAGGCTCGTTGCGCCTGGCAGGAGATTGGCGCCTAGAAAACTCTTGATAGGAAAGTGTTTACCTTTCTGCGAGGAGGTTCTTTGTGATAGAACTCCAACCAGAATGATATCTGCTCTTGACGTTAATTAGCAGGATTTTCTGGTAGCGCCTCTTTTCGGTTTCAATAATGAGGAGAGGGTGATCTGGAAGAAAAAAAAAAAAAAAAAAAAAAAAAAATCACAAAAAAAAAAACCAAATAAAAAATAAAAAAAACTATAAAAAAAAACAACACGCGCTGAGGCTCCCTTACAGCAAACATCTCTTTAGCTATCTTGATACCGAGGAGTCTCTCAGAAGTGCTCGGGGCTGGAATTCACAGCAGGCCGCTTTCCAGCTCCTCTTCAAGGGGCGAGATAAGATTCGTGTCTTTCCAACCGCGCCTCGTGAGGAAGATTCTGAAGCTGAGACGCAACCCTTTCCCCCCCCCCCCCCAAACAGCCCCAAGGACGCTTTTTCCTATAGCGATCCCTGGCATTCTGAGGCGATACAGAGCCTGCCGAAGGACGCCGACGTGTGAGGAGCATCCACAAACCTCCGTAAGGCTTTCGACATTCCTTCTCCGATAGGCCACGGAGCTTGGAAGAGGGTCTAGGCCTGGGAGCGTTGCAGAGCCGACAGACGCCCCCTCCACTACACTGGAACACTCACACACTCTCCACTGATATGTCATAACCCTATGTTACCTTCCAATGCGCATTTGACCTGCATTCTTGAAGGGTAGCCTTCAGGTCTGCAATTCGATGCTGAATCTGGCGGATGCAATTGTGAATGGGCTCGATACCGAGGAGAAACATTTATTAGTTTTATGGGAGAACGAAGCTACAAAACTAGATATTGGTTCATTAGACCTAGATCACTAGGTTTTAGAGGCAGTTCCTACTCTATCTCTTTCTAACTCTTCAAGTAAGAAGGTGAGTCTTCCATTCTTCAGACACTTAAACTCACACTCGGTACATGTGTTAGCCACAAGAACATTCCAAACACTCTACAACGTCTGCATACAGTGGGGGGATCTACCGAAGCCTTCGGCATCCTCACCTTGCAGCCTTCCGTTCACACAAAACTTCACACCAACACTGAGTCAGGCATTCTTAAGAAAAATCCAAAAGGCAAGTCCAGAAACGAGTCCACAGTTAGCGAATGCCAATAAAAACGATACAAGTGCGTCACCAAAAGTCAGCCGAGAAGATCAATTGCGATGAAAAAAGAATTCCAGTCAGGAGGTAGTAACAACAATATTGTTACTACCTCCTGACTGGAATTCTTTTTTCATCGCAATTGATCTTCACGGCTGACTTTTGGTGACGCACTTGGATCGTTGTATTGGCATTCGCTACTGTGGACTCGTTTCTTGACTTGCTTTTGGATTTTTCTTAAGAATGCCTGACTCAAGTGTTGGTGTGAGAGTTTGTGTGAATGAAGGCTGCAAGGTGAGGATGCCGAAGGCTTCGGTAGATCCCCACTCTGTATGCAGACATTGTAGAGTGTTTGGAATGTTCTTTGGCTAACACATGTAAAGAGTGTGAAAGTTTAAGTGCTGAAGAATGGAAGACTCTAACTTCTTACTTGAAGAAGTTAGAAAGAGATAGAGTGAGGAAAGCTGCCTCTAAAAGCCTAAGTAGATCTAGGTCTAATGAACCAATATCTAGTTTTGTAGCTTCTTCTCCTCATAAAATAATAAATGATTCTCCCTCGGTATCAGCCCATTCACAGATTGCAAATCCGACAGATTCAGCATCGGAAATTGCAGACACCACCGGCGACAGAGAAAATCTGATAGAAAACGGGAATGGTTCCTAGTCCTGCCACCCAGGGCAGGGCGGTAGATCACCTGACCTACCTGTAGCGGGTGCCGCGAAATTTGAATTTCTGTCGGGAACGACGGAGTCTATAGCTAAATATATATCTGTCAGGGAAGTTGAATGTATGAAATTGTATTTTTCCTAACTACCTAGGGTAAGCAACCGCAGACAATCCCTTGTCATCACGCTGGCCAGGCCTTATTCAATCATTATTTAATTGGTGGAACAATAATACAATTACAACTTTAAGCATACCATTTAAAAGATTGAAGTTTCGTCAACATAATGTGATATGAAAGCCCCATACGAACTAAAATAAGCATGTGAGCTCTTCGTACAATATGTTTTCAAGGCAGTTTTGAAATCCAATAAGGCGGCAATCATGTGGCTGGTCGGTCTAACCACAGACAATCCACCATCTTTCCCAGCCTTCCTAGCACTCATTTGAACAATGTTAGTGTATATATGTAATGTTTATTGATCTTACTCAAGATTGCAGTTGTAATCAGCACAATAAAACATTTTGTTGCCTATATTAGTGGAAGTATGAAACTTTTTATTCCCAGGGTCATGGTTTGAACTGAAATATCAATTTGTCGAAAATTGTATTTTTCCTGACTATACAAACCTGAGGTCCTTTACAATAGGAAGGTAACTAGCGGCAGCTGGAACGGTCGTAAGCTTCGAACAAGGGAGTTCGGTAGTTAACTGCTTGTCCGACAGTGCGCGCACCACGCGACTGGGAGGTGAAGAACCACTTTGCTTTAGGCCCAGGAAAATGCAGAGTGAGGGGTGGCATGAGGTAGGACTATGTGTAAAGGACCTCAGGTTTGTATAGTTAGGAAAAATACAATTTTCGACAAATTGTTATTTGTTCCGATATGAATACAAACCATTGGTCCTTTACAATAGGAAGACTCACTTCTTGGTGGGAGGAATCTGAGCCTTAAGAACAGACTGGTGTTCGCCCAACCTTGGATTCCCTCCCTGGTTGTAAGAGCAGAGGGAGGGATCCTAGCCTCTGCCCAATGATCGGGGTATGTACCGCAGGATCAATGGTCAGACCTCTGGACCCAAGTAATAAGAGGGAGGCAAGCGTGCCACTTAAAACTAGCAAGCAAGAACTTGTTCCTATTGCAAGAGGCAATATGAAGTCATGGGTTTGTCTCTTGTTGGCTTCCACTCCCCCCCCCCTTGTTGGGGGAAGTGGTGGATATTCGCTCCTATTGCTAGTGAAAGGGATAGGATGGGGCTCGGTCGAGAAGCTCACCTGCATCGTATCCTGTTCCAGCGTAGTGACGACCGCGTCCCTCTGCCCCACAGGTAGAGGGGGAGAAAAAGATGGGGAAGAGAAGCCAGCCACACTCTCATTCACTCATCCATTCATGCAGTCACACCAGGATGCGATGCTGTTCTGTCCGCTCGGGTGCTGGGTAAGCTACACGTGTTGAGCAGCCACCACGGGTCTCAAGGAAAAATTGTCCAAGGGAAGGACCAATACCTCTGACTTCGTGGGCTCTCGGACGAAGGGTACGGATGTCGTTGCTACCATCAGCTTCGTACGCCCTCCTGATCACCTCACGCAGCCAGAAAGAAAGTGTTCTTGGAAACTTCTTTCTTGGTCACCCCGGTGCTAACGAAGAGGCGTCGACACTCAGGCCTGAGGTGTCGAGTTCTCTTCAGATAGCGCCGTAACGCCCTCACAGGACAAAGCAGCATCTCATCCGTATCGTTGTCGGTGAAGTCTATTAGGGAGGGGATTGTGAAAGACTCGAACCGGTCGTCAGGGACCGAAGGATTCTGAGTCTTAGCTATGAAGTTCGGGACGAAATCGAGCGTCACAGATCCCCATCCCCTGGTATGCTTGACATCGAAGGAAAGACCATGAAGTTCCCCTATTCTCTTCGCCGATGCCAGGGCCAGCAAGAGGAGGGTCTTGAGGGTCAGATCCCTGTCTGACGACTCTTGGAGTGGCTCGAAGGGTCTGCGAGTCAAACTCCTAAGGACAAGAGTCACATCCCACCCCGGGGCCTGAGTTCCCTGGGTGGGCAAGACCTCTCAAAGCTCCTCATAAACAAGGAGATCTTGAACGAATTAGAGATATCCACTCCCCTCAGTTTCAGGACTAGGGCCAGGGCCAGGGCAGCTCTATATCCTTTGACTGTGGGGCCAAAGAGGAGCTTGTCTCGGCGAAGGAACACGAGGAAATCCGCTACCTGCTGAAGAGTGGCTCTGAGAGGAGATAGACCCCGTCTACGACACCAACCACAGTAGACGGCCCACTTTCCCTGGTACACAGCTGCAGAGGACTGTCTGACATGCCCAGCCATCTCTGTTGCTGCTCAGCAAGAAAAGCCTCTCGCTCGCAAGAGATGGTGGATAACAGCCAGCCGTGAAGATGTAGAGACTGGACTGTCCGGTGGTACCATTCTACGTGTGGCTGGACGAGAAGGTTGTGCCAAGGGGGAATCTCTCTCGGTGCTTCTGCAAGCAGAGCCAGCAGGTCCGGGTACCAAATGGCGCAGCCACCAGGATCATCCTGAGATTCGGGGTGACTAGCACTCGGCTGATCACTTTGCGAATCAGGCAGAACGGGGTAAAGGCGTACGCAAAGAGGTTGTCCCACGGGTGTTGAAGAGCGTCCTCTGCAGCTGCCCATGGGTCTGGCACAGCTGAAAAGAAAACCTGAAGTTTCCAGTTGTGCCGGGTGGCGAACAGATCCACTACTGGACGCCCCCACAGGTTGAAGAGCCTTTCCGCCACGTCTGAGTGTAGGGACCATTCGGTCCCTATCACCTGATCCCGACGGCTGAGCTTTTCTGCTACTACATTCCTCTTGCCTGGAATGTAGCAGGCTGACAGCTCTACTGAGTGATCCACGTCCCACTCGTGCACCTGCAGCATCAACTGGTGCAACGGGAGGAACACTAGGCCCCCCTGTTTGTTGATATATGCCACTACCGTGGTGTTGTCACACATCAACACCACCGAGTGTCCCATCAAGCGGTCCTGGAACTCTTGGAGAGCGAGGAACGCTGCCTTGAGCTCCAGGACATTGATGTGAAGGTGCTTGTCGTGATGGTCCCACACTCCTGCATTCAGCAACTCCTCCAGGTGTGCGCCCCATCCCTCGGTGGACGTGTCTGAAAACAGCAACATCTCCGGAGGGGGAGTGCGGAGAGGCACTCCTCTTAAGAAGTTCCTGTTGTCCAGCCACCAGGCTAGGTCCTACCTCACCTCCTCCGCGAGGGACACGGGGAAGTACGGTGGGTCTTCTGCCTGTGACCAACCCTCCTTTAGTCTCCACTAAAGAGACCGCAGGTGAAGACACCCGTGAGGGACTAACTTCTCGAGTGACAGGTGGCCGATCACGACTTACCACTGATGAGCTGACTGTTCCTGCTGAGACAGGAACCGGTCGGCTGCCTCCCTGAATCTGCTGATCCGCGAGTCCGTGGGAAAGACTCGCCCTGCTACTGTGTTAATCAGCATACCCAGGTACTTCATCCTCTGCTTGGGTTCGAGGTTGGACTTCTCGGAGTTCACCACGATCCCCAGATTGCGGCAGAACTCGAGGAGTCGATCCCCGTCCCTTAGCAACTGCGAGCGGGAGCTCCAGGACTAACCAGTCGTTGAGATACCTCAGAAGACGTATCCCTGACGAGTGGGCCCAAGCAGACACCAGAGTGAACACTAGCGTGAACACCTGTGGGGCGGTTGAGAGACCGAAGCAAAGTGCCCTGAATTGGTACGGTACTTCCTGGAGGATTGATGGACGGGTATCTGGAAATATGCGTCCTTCAAATCCACTGAAAGCATTAAATCGTTCTCCCTGATAGAGTCAAGCACGGAACGTGCTGTCTCCATTGTGAACCGAGACTGGCGAACGAATTGGTTCAGGGGAGAGAGATCTATCACCAGGCGCCAGCCCCCCGAAGACTTCTCCACCAAGAAAAGACGGCTGTAGAAGCCCGGTGACCGATCCCTGACGATCTCCACAGCTCCCTTGCTCAGCATGGCTTGGACTTCCTGTTGAAGGGCTACGTCCTTTGGTGTTCCAGGAACGTAGGTCTGAAGATGGACCGGGTTGGAGGTGAGGGGTGGCCGAGACTCGAAGGGTAGTAGATACCCCTCCCAAAGGACGTCTACTATCCAGGTCTCCGCTCCGTAGCGCTGCCATGTTGCCCAATGGCTCGCCATGCACCCCCCAACTTCCGGCAGCAGGTGAGGGGGAACGCCGTCCCTAGCGTTTCCCGCCTCGCTTCAACTTCTTCCCGGCTCCTCCTCGTGGAAAGGGGGGCTGATTGCAACCGCCCCTGGCAGGAGTCGAAGGCAGAGTTTTTCCCTGGGGCTTCGACGATGCGATCGTCTTAGCAGCCGAGGAAGCGCTAACCAAGCTCTTGGGTATGGCCGCAGTCGATCGAGGCTGCCCAGAAGCCTTTGTGACTGCCTGGTGTACCAGACGGTCACTGTCATCAGTGCGCCGTCGTTCCACCGCAGCGTCCACCATCTCTCCTGGGAAGAGAGAGGAGGAACTCCGCACTGGTCCGTTGCGAAGACCCAATGCCGCCTCACGCCCAGCCGCCTTGGACACTCGGGTGAGGACTGCGTCCCTACGCCGAAGTACCAGGTTGGCCCACAGGTTTACCGTCTGGTGGGCGAGGTAGGAGATGGCCCTACCTCCAGACTGGCATAGCCTCCCGAAAGCCGGGTCACCTTCAGGAGTGATATTTCCCAAGGTGGCCGCGACCTTGGACACTGTGAGGGACCACAGGTCCAGCCAGGAGACTGCCTGGAAAGCCGCCATGGTGGTGGATTCCAGTGTAAGTGCCTCTTGTTTCGAGAACCACAAGTTCTCCGACAGGAGCTGCTGCAGAGATACCCCCGGAGTTAGCCTAGTTAGCTCCGGGTTAACCTGTTTGGGCAGGCCTGAGCCTTGGCTGTACGGTTGCCTGCAGGAGACCGTACACTCGGCACCTCTCGCGAACGAGAGGCCGAGCCGGAACCTGGTGTAGAGGTAGGACCTCTAGCACCAGGCGAGGAAGTACCGGTGTTAGCCGGTACCCCTCTGGTCCCCGTCTTCTTCTTCCTTGCGGAAGGAGAGATGGTACCCGCTCCAGAAGGAGCAGGAGGACCAGCGGAAGAACCCCCCGTCCCACCGGAGTGAGACGGGCCCTTAGAAGTTCCCAAAGGAGACTTCTTGGGGGGGGGAGGCAGCCTTCTTCTTCCTCGGCTTGGAAGCCTTGGAAGTCGAAGGGGAAGAGGCGGCAGCAGGCGACGACGAAGATGACTACGACACCTTCCTCTTCTTCCTCTCCTTCTTCGTCAGCTCCCTCAGGACAGACGTCAGGTCCTCCATCCAGGCCGCAGCCGGGGCTATTGCTGAAGCAACACGGCCCGACTGCACCAGTGCGGAAGGACCTGCGACTGGGGCAGCAACACCACAGGCAGGAACGACGTTGGCAGGGGCTGCCTCAGGCACGGCAGGTACGGCATGAGACGGGACAGCAGCCAGTGACACCCTGGGTACCGGTGGCAGATCCAGGGGCGAACTCTTAGGGCACCGAAAGTCAGGGGCTGGGGTGAGAGCGATGAACCCGGGTGGAGGAGGCACGCCCCTCCTCGGAAAGCCAGCAATCGGAGCCTGCACAGCAGCCGAAGGAGTCAACGAAGCCACATGCTGAGTGTAGACCAGGTGAGGAGGGGCGGCATATCCTGGGGTCGAGACGGTGGTGGTGGTGGTGGTTACTGGTCCATGGGTGACCGGAGCAGCACCTGCCAGATGATGCAGCAGCCCCTGAACGCTCGGTGTGCCCTGGAGACCCAGCGAGAACCATACCTGGCCGAGGTCGTCGCCCGCAGCAAGAGCACCTGAGGAAGCAAAAGTTAGGTTAGTAGGAGGGGTTACCCCTTGCATGGAGGGGGGCGAGCCCCACTCCGAGCGAACAGAAGACCCCGAATACAGCTGTATGTCGGGGTATCTCACCCCCTCCTCTACGCTCGACGGATCGGGTGAAGAGAAGGAACGAGAAACTCCCCCTGAAGGGGAAGGAGCCATACGCGGGAGCTGAGCTGGCGGCAGGAAGGAAGACGACGTGTCTGTGACCAAGGGAGTTTCCGGAGAGCTTTCCGAGGACTCCTTGGCAGGCTTGCGTCGCTTCCTCCTACCTTCATAAAGCACCCACTGCTCCTCCGACCATGAAATAGTACACACATCACAGGGCTCGGCCCGAGAGCATTCACGCTCCCGGCACCGAGTGCATAATAAATGGGAATCCACCTCAGGGAAGGAGCGGAAGACCCCGCACTTACGGCCCTCCACACCAGGGCAAACTCTGCGGCTGATGGGGGGGCGTGGGGACAGCTCCAATTCATGAGGATCCATATAAAAATAAATGACAAAAATAGAAAGTACACGTACTTACAGTTATTCTTGCACACACAAACAAACCAAGTTTGAGAATAAACACAAAGCATACGACGAAGAAGCAGGCAGAGAGAAATGTAGAACACGTCCATCCACCAACACGGCCGAAAGCAAAGTGGTTCTTCACCTCCCAGTCGCGCGGTGCGCACACTGTCGGACAAGCAGTTAACTACCAAACTCCCTTGTTTGAAGCTTACGACCGTTCCAGCTGCCGCTAGTTACCTTCCTATTGTAAAGGACCTCAGGTTTGTATTTGTATCGTAACAATTCATTTTTACTTGTAATCGGTGGTTTTATCCTTACTGCCATCACAACTGTAACTCCACAGTGCTTATTTGATTGTAATTATACATATTTTGGTCTTAATTCACTCCACATTGCACTTGAACCACGTTGCTGTTCCCGGTTCCTAAGCACTCAGTCCGCAAACAGTTACGAGCAGCAGACGACTACACTTTATGAGGTGCAAAGTTTTATTCCCTTAATTGTTTACTTTACTCATTATTTAGTTTAATATTACTTCAAAATGTTTATTCAATTCATGTCTATTATCCCTTTTTGCAACCAAAGTAATTGTTTACTTTACTCATTATTTAGTTTAATATTACTTCAAAATGTTTATTTAATTCACGTCTATTATCCCTTTTTTGCAACCAAATTAACCCAGAAAAATTACAAATATTTCGGATGTACCTTACGAGCAGACGACGTGAGGAAAAATGACACATCGTTGCCAATCCAGTGGAGAGTCACACATACGCCGATGCATTTGCAAACTTTTTCCATGAATTCTAGTTGTCATAGTAATGCAGTACAGTAGGGCCTCGATAATCGCGTGGGATAGGGCCCAGAACCTCCCGTGATAAGTAAATACCCGTGTTATCCTGGTACCCCCCTAAAAATTGCTTTAAACTGCCTACTTTAATAATTAACCCACCCAAGACCACTATTTCAATGTTTATAACTGCCTACTTTAGTTCAAGCACCAAACATGTCTTCAACTATCACCTTAAACTAAATTCAAGACAGTTTCAAAGTTATTCTTTCCTATCTTCAATTTCCCCTTCATCAGATCAGCAAACAAAAGTATTTTACCTAACAATTCCTTTCTATTTTCATGATTTGGCTGCTGCACCAAACTAAAAGTACATAGTATATCTATTTTGTGAATTAACATATTTATGATAAAAAAAACATCATTTACTGTAAAGATTACAGCACCCAACTATAATATTAATGTACAAACAGCAAAATACAGCTATAAACAAAACTATTTTTGTCTTGTTTATGTTTAGAATCAGTTGATGGACGTTTATTACCGAAAGAATTATTTTGCAAAACAATTTAGTTGCTAAAAGAAACAAATTTATTAATGGAATTATTATTATTTTTAACTTTGTACATAATAACTTATGATATTATGATACAGTAATTCATATTTCATTGAGAGAGAGCGAGAGAGAGAGAGAGAGAGAGAGAGAGAGAGAGAGAGAGAGAGAGAGAGAGAGAGAGAGAGAGAGCAGCTTAGGACAAGAGTAACTGCTTGAATAGCTTGAGAGAGCAGCTTAGGACGAGAGTACTGTTACTAGCTTAGCTCGAGAATAACAATGAAATAGGCTATATATTATGAAGATATGCCAATAATATATAAGGTGAGAATGGTTTTATTACCATTATTGTCAGTTAATATCATAATGTGAATCTGTTCATGCATTTGCTGGTTATCGGAACCGGACAAGGCTTAGCCTACCACATACAAACCTGAGGTCCTTTAACAATAGGAAGTAGCTAGCGGCAGCTGGAACGGTCGTAAGCTTCGAACAAGGGGAGAACGGTAGTTAACTGCTTGTCCGACAGTCGCGCGGAACAAATCACTTTTGCTTTGGCCCATGCAAAATACGCAGAGTGAGGGGTGGCATGAGGAGGGACTATATGTAAAGGACCTCAGGTTTGTATAGTTAGGAAAAATGATATTGTCATGTTACAATAAAGTTTTATACATACTTACCTGACAGATATATACTTAGCTATAGACTCCGTCGTCTCCGACAAAATTTCAAATTTCGCGGCACACGCTACCGGTAGGTCAGGTGATCTACCGCCCTGCCCTGGGTGGCAGGACTAGGAACCATTCCCGTTTTCTAATCAGAATTCTTCTCTTCCACCTGTCTCCTGCGGGGAGGCTGGGTGGGCCATTAATCGTATATATCTGTCAGGTAAGTATGTATAAAACTTTATTGTAACATGACAATATCATTTTTATACATTCAACTTCCCTGCCAGATATATACTTAGCTGATTAGCACCCATTGGTGGTGGGTAAGAGACAGCTAACTACTGAAATAGACAGGTAAACAACATATGTTGTAGGTATTAATAAACCTTGGTTCCTACCTTATTAGGCTGAAGACTTCGCGGCTACTGCCTTGGAGTCTGCTTAGCCTCAAGAGCCTCAGCGAGATATTGATCTATGGCTAAGAGTTCTTGTGGGTCTACCAATGGGGTCTTATCCACTTACTCGGCAGAGCCTAAAGGCCTTTGTCATTGGGTGCTATTCCACTAACATGACAATACACCTTGTTCAAGGAGCACAACACCGATTCCGATCACCTGATCCTAACATCCATGTTAGTTCTAAGATTGCAAGGAGTTATCCCCGAACTCCTTACAAACAACCAAAAACTCGAAAATTAATTACACGTTCATTTTAACAAAATATACAAAAAAAATTTTTGTACTCCCCCACTAGCCATACATACCCTTGATCCCCTACCAGCAATGACACTATGCGCCCGTGCGACATCCGTGAGCTTGCTAATAGAAAACCAAGCACATATCTGACAGAGGGTTATGTACGATAAAATCAAAATATTTTAAGGATCAGTCTTTGCTCCAAGACCCAGCACTGTATCTGCTGATACAAATGGACCTAGAGAGAACACTTCTCATAAGTCACTCTCACATCCTTCAGGTTAATGAGATGCAAACCACTGAATTGCACCTCCAATAAGTAGTTCTCAATGATGTTAAGAGACATATTCTTTTGGAACGCCAAGGACGTTGCTTACTGCTCTCACCTCATGGGTTTCTTAACCTTTAGAAGACCGAAGGATTCCTCCGAACAGTTCTTGTGTGCGTTCCGTAATTACGCTTCCTCACAAAGAAGGCCAAGGCGTTTTTGGAACATGAGTCTTTTGGGGTTCTTTCACAGCACACCAAAGGACCTTGTTGACAAGCTCCCACTGTCTCTTCCTCTCTAAATAAAATTAAGAGCTCTCACTGGACAGAGAGACCTCTCTATCTCTCTGCCTACGAGGTTAGATAGACCTTTTACTTCAAAGCTTCTGGGCCAAGGTTTTGACGGGTTTTCGTTCTTCGCCAGAAACATTGTCCTGGAACGAGCAGATAGCAGCATCTCCTTTGAACCCCACTGTGGAATTCAGAGCGTGCAATCGCTCGTCCTCTTGGCTGTAGCGAGAGACAACAGGAATAAGCATTTCCTAGTGACGTCGCGGAAGGAAGCCAGATGTAAAGGCTCGAATTTATCCGAGGAAAGGAATTTCAGGACCACGTCCAGATCCAACTAGTGTTTCTAGGGAGTTGCTGCTTTTTGCAAGTTTCAAAGGATCTAATTAAATCGTAGATCTTTGTTATCTGCAATTTCTAGCCCTCGATTTCGAATACTGAAGGCAGCATGCTTCTGATTCCCTTTATTGTTGAGACAGATAGGTGTTGATTCCTCTCTCAGAAAGAGGAGATCGGCAATATTAACTATAGAGGTACTGGAGGAGGACAGCTTCTGACTCTTACACCACCTCCTAAAGACTTCCCACTTCGATTGGTATACTCTCTCGTTGAAGCTCTGCTGGGCTCGAGCGATAGAGCCCGCAGCCTAGCGAGAAAAGCCCCTCGCTCTGACAAGTCTTTCGATAGTCGAAAGGCAGTCAGAGCGAGACCTGGGAGGTTGTGATGAACCTCTCGAAGTGGGGTTGTCTGAGTAGATCTGGTCTGTTTGGAAGAGATCTGGGGAAGTCCACTATCCACTCCAGTACCTCCGTGAACCATTCTTGGGCTGGCCAAAATGGGCTATTAGTGTCAACTTCGTGCTCTTTGAAGCTACGAACTTCCTGAGCACTTCCCCCAGGATCTTGAACGGGGGCAAAGGCGTAGGTCGTCCACACCCGACCAATCCAGGAGAAACGCGTCTATTGCGAAGGCTCTCGGATCTTCTACTAGAGAGCAAAAGATTCTCTACTCTTTTGGAGAGGAACGTCGCAACAGGTCTATGTGAGGTACTCCCCCACAGGGACCAAAGACTTCGACACACTTCCGTGTAGAGTCCATTCTGTGGGAAGGACCTGATTCCTCCTGCTCAGTCTGTCCGCTCTCACATTCTTTATCCCTTGCACAAATCTTGTGAGGAGAGTTATGCCTCTTTCTTCTGTCCAGGTTAACAGTTTGTTTTGTTAACTGAAAGAGGAGAAAGAGTGCGTGCCTCCTTGCTTGCGTATGTAAGCCAGAGCCGTGTGTGTCCGAGTTTATCTGTATCACCCCGCCTCTGACTATCTCTCGAAGAACTTTAAGGCTAGGTGTATGGCCACTAGTTCCTTGCAATTGATGTGCCAGGACACCTGTTCCTCTTGTCCAGTGCATGACTCCCTTGCTCCTACGTCGTCCCCATCCCGACTCCGAAGCGTCGGAATATAACACTTGGTCTGGGTTCTGCAGGGCAAGCGATACGCCTT
>NC_061103.1:20271363-20287910 GCF_015104395.2 Macrobrachium nipponense
ATTGCTCCTAATAGGAAGCCAGTCACAAGTTTCATAAGGCGTGCTTACCATGCTTATTTTGGTATTAAACTTGGTGACCAGGATAAAGCTTGGGCGCCACACATGGTGTGCAAGGCATGCACCGAGACTCTACGTGGGTGGACCAATGGCAAGAGGAGTCTGAACTTTGAATTCCCATGGTTTGGAGGGAGCCGACAAACCATGTCACTGACTGCTACTTCTGCGCTGTTGATGTGACTGGGATCAACAGTAAGAACCGGGGCAGCCTCAAGTATCCTGATCTTCAATCAGCACGTAGTCCTGTAGTTCACTGTGACGAAATTCCAGTGCCTATCTTCGGAAAACTTCTTGACATTAGTGACGAAGATGCCTCCAGTATTGAAGGACATGAAGAAGAAGAAGAAGTGGTTCTTGAAGATGATGCTCCACATCCACTTTCCCAAAAGGAGTTGAATGATCTAGTTCGCGACCTCAGCTTGTCAAAGGACTCTGCCGAACTTTTGGCATCCACACTGAAGGAAAAAAAACTCCTCTCTTACAGTGCTCGCATCAGCTTCTTCCGCAACAGGCATCAAGAGTACCTCCGTTTTTTCTCTGAAGAGAAGGACTTGGTGTACTGTGCAGATATTGCGCAGCTTCTGCTCAAGCTTGGAGTGCCACAGTACGAACCCAAAGATTGGAGACTGTTCATTGACAGCAGCAAGCGATCACTGAAATGTGTTCTGCTACACAACGGCAACCAGTTTGCCTCTATACCCCTGGCTCACTCGACTACACTTAAGGAGAAGTATGAAGCGGTGAAGTATGTGCTGGAGAAAATTGGTTATGGTCAGCAGAAGTGGTTTATGTGTGTTGACCTGAAGATGGTGAACTTTTTGTTGGGACAACAGTCTGGCTTCACCAAGTACCCATGTTTTCTGTGCATGTGGGATAGTAGGGACCGTGCTCAGCATTACACGAAGAAGGACTGGCTGTGCGGAAGGAATTGGTGCCTTGCAAAGAAAGGAACGTCATCAACGACCCTTTGGTGGACAGAGACAGAATACTCTTCCCACCGCTGCACATCAAGCTCGGCTTAATCAAGCAGTTCACCAAGGCTCTGGACAAGGATGGTGACTGCTTCACTTACTTGTGCCAGGCTTTTCCAAGATTGACCATGGAGAAGTTGAAAGCTGGCATCTTTGACGGTCCTCAGATCCGTCAGCTCATCAGAGATCCAGAGTTCGAAAACTCAATGAACAAAGTGGAACTGGAAGCGTGGAAGGCATTTGTTTTGGTAGTGAAGAACTTTCTTGGCAACAATAAGGCCAGAAACTACGCAGAACTTGTCAACAACATGCTGACTGCTTTCGGAAACCTGGGCTGCAACATGAGCGTCAAGATGCACTACTTATTTTCACATATGGACCGGTTTCCTGAGAACCTGGGTTCAATGAGTGACGAGAAGGGGGAGAGATTCCATCAGGACATGAAAGAGATGGAGACCAGGTATCAGGGTCGCTGGGACACAGTCATGATGGCTGACTACTGTTGGACTCTGAAGAGAGACCTCCCTGCCGCTGAGCATTCCAGGAGTTCGAAGAAACGGAAGTTCAAGCTCTGAAGTTTGAAAAATGGTGAAGCAACATGCAATTTATGTGTACTTACCTTTATCAATACCCACCATTCAGTTTACAGTAATCGATGTTTCTATCAGGTAATCAATATATGTTGTTGGAAAAACATTTTTTTCTCTTAAAAACATATTTAGGATGATATGTGTTGACAAAAATCAGCTGATAATGCCACAAAATTGCAATCGATTTTGTCACAAGATCTGACTTTTTTCAAATCAACTTAGCACAAAAACCTGACCTGATGGAGAGAAACAGATGCCATTTCCTGATTCAGCCGTGCAAAAATACCCTAAATCAGTTGTAGAAATCTAGACAACATTAAAAAAGTAAAAAATTGTTGCCCAGTGATATATATATGTTGTTCAAAGAGTAGGCTGAGGTATGTGGAAACGGAAATTGACAGTAAAAAGTTTCAAAGGTGTAACAGGAGGAAAACATTGCAGTTGCACTATGAATCAATTGTTCAGAGGGTGTGGAAAGTAAGATGGAAGAAAGAGAATATGAAAGGAAGTACAGTATAAGGAACAAAAGTGGTTGCAGCTAAGGGCCGAGGGGACTCTGCATAGAACCTTAAGTAATGCCTACATTGCACTGCATGGGGTGCACTGATAGCACTAACCCCTATGGGGAGCAAGAGTTGTTCATCATTCTTCTGTTACATAAATGCAGTTTAGAAGGGATATTATATAAAAAAAAGGAGACCCAAGGTTGTGCAAATAATTTAATGAGAATTCTAACATACAACTGGATTATAACAAAATGAACCACATCACCTAATATTAAAGTGTAATCAAGTATGTGGGCAAAACAAATCATAAATGAAGAAACAAACAGAGATTTGTTACTATTACAAAGTGTTTGACTTAAGCCCAAAATGTATTGCTCTAACCTAATCAGGTTACCCTATCCCACTCATCAGCTGCCTTTGCAGTTGATACTAAGCCTAATCTTAACACAGTCAGTTTACCATATTCCTTGCTTGCAGTTAGATAGTCTTAAGATCCTCAAGTTTCATGCCCTTGCTTTAAGAGATATCATGACCCAACATAATTTTTGTCATTCTCAGAAATTAGTTCTCAATGTACAAGCTCTGCTTTGTTGTATACCATCAACTAATATGCCACGCATACCCTGACTTACAATGGTCCCTCACTTTGTGTCTGAACTTACTTTCTCATGATAGCCAGTTTGGAATAAAATGACTTGAGAGGTTTATGCTGGTTACCACCATTTATCTGAGTAAAAAAATGGATGTTAAGCAAAATTTACAGCACATAATACACATGGGGATAAAAAGAATATATACAACTCATTTGGAAGTGTTTCACCTTATATAAATGTTAATGGTTGTTTCATAATCCTCAGTAAAAACGGAGCGACTGATGTTACGCAAACTTCAATGGTAGCCTACTAATAAATAATTATGCCAGTGAAACACAAGTTTAAACTGCCTTTTTGGTAGCGATTAAAGAACTACAATTCTTATTTACCCTTGTTTCACTTTCTCATGCACCTTCCAAGCAAGGCAGCTTATGAATGAAGTTTATGCAAAGGAAGGGCACTGCTCATATACTTTATAGTTTACAAAAGATTTTTCTTTCAATTTTAATACTATAGTATTTATACAAAGTATAAACAATCATTTTACATATAACAGATAGCTTTCTGGTCAAAAAGTAACCAAGAACTACCTAGCTTTCAGCCTCAAATCCTCTAGTAATTGACTCAGGACAACAGGAATGTGAATGAATTCATGGTCCCCTAAGATCGTAAAATGTCTTATCTCAAAGGTTTCAACATCCTCAGAACACAGAGAAAGCATTCATTCAAATGCTGTGAAGTCGGCTCCATTTTTTACCAATTTATTTTCATGAATGTGTATCCTAATTTACAAATTTATGCAGAAATTACAAAAAATGCATAAATGATTAAAAGTCTCTACAAATACTACTGTGGCCATGTATGCAGTCGTCCATTCATTGTTTCAATGAAGAGGGCAAATTGTCCTAAAATATGCAATACCACAAACATTATTATGGCATAAAGTCAGTGTAATGTGTTAATTGTTTCAGTGATTTGAAAATATCCTTAAATACAAACAGTCAAAAAATAATTTTAGTAATGAACAATGATTAAATAAACTTAAAAATTTGTTTCATGGCTACATATGCAATTAAGTTGTCTTTCCAGATTTCCAGCACAAAGCAATGCATTTTAATTTTTTATGAAAATTACTGGATATAATATCTTTCAATATACAGAATAAATCATTGCAGTAACTAAAATTTCCTCAAAACTCTTAAAAATGTTAAAATGGGATACATGATGATGGAAGTCAAATGCCACACTGTTTTTGTTCAATGAACCATACTCCAAAAGTTTGGGATGTCATTGCAGAAGGTTTAATGCCAGTGCTACTGTACAATACTCCAGCTACTCAATTTTTTACATATACAATATTAAATATTTTATTATTATATTACTTTTAACAGAAAATTTGCAAGGGATGAGCAAAATCTTGTAAATATAAAACAGAAACCTTAAATCTTCAAGGGTAAGAGGTTTTAAAAGAAAGCACAGGAAAAATATTTCAATAAGAATGTCTTTTACATACTTTCAAAATGGTGTTTAAAGGTATTTCAATAAGCATGCCTTTTACATACTTTCAAAATGGTATTTAAGATGACATACTAATAACATGAAAATATATATCTGATTATGACAATACTGGAAGAGCCAATTAAACTGCCAAAATGGCACTCGTACTCGAGTGAAAAACTTACTTCCTCTCTAAGATAACACAAGAAATTTTGAAAAAACATCAGATTGGAAAGGTGAACTATTAATGGGAAGACGAAGGACATACATCTTTTTGTAACAAAAAGAAAAAAAATAAGGCATAAGATGTGGCTAGGCCACTAACCAGTACAATCAGCTTTAGTAGAATTAAAGATAGTCTGACTTACATTGGAAGTTTGTACCAAAAAATTAACTTAAAGGATATAGAAATGAGAATCTGTCTCATCATAACAATCAAACTTGACATGAGCTTATAGGACATGAGCTTATAGGACCTCTATGGAAACAAAAACAAATCTATTTCATATGTTCACATCAGTGGTCACATGATCATGATAACTAGTTTTCTAAACTATGGGACCTGTGAGTCAAACCATCTTTTAATCACAGGTCAAAACACCAGTGATAATCACAGCTGTGGGTACAACCATAATGACCCTAGCATATCCATTGCCAGACTTAGAATTTGCCCTTGTCCATTTGCGCCCAAAATTTTATCATTATGTCATCCTTGTCCAAGGCACATACAATGGAACTCTTAGTGATCCAAAACTCAGTGTCTAGTCATTTCCCATCACAAACCATGAGTGTAGCTTACCCAGTCATCTGGCTGGCTGACAATGAACTTAGTTTTCTTCATTGGACGTGGATGAAGCAAATCTTTTATTTTCCACAATCAAAAAGCCATCAATCCATGAAACCAGTTGAGTGCTACTTCTGACTGTGAATAAGGCATGGAATCTAATTTACATGTTGCTGCCTTGCACTTCCTAAATTGATTACTAGAAAAGGTTCCTGCATGAAAAAAGTTCCTGTATACCATAGCATAATCACAAGTACTAGGAGCAGAAGAGGGCTCACCATTTAGTAAATCTGGTCTGTAAAGTGGCATAAAATTATGCATCTCTTACCCATGTCAAATAAGTTACAACTGGCATTCATAAAGGCTGAATATTGTGTCAGAAGTTAAAACTTGATGGTGGAAACTCTTACGAATAATGAAACCCCAGGCATGCTTCCTTTCCTTCCCCAAGTGGTCAAAGCAGTGGAAGTCCCTTTTACATGCATTTGCTGCCTCCCTCACAAGTATGGCCTTGTTATATAAGTTCCAGAACATGTAATATGTACTTTAAGACAAATCATTGACTATTTTTTTTATTAGCAACATTTTACTGTACACAAGTCAAGTCCCTCACCATCAGCACTCATAAGGACTGGGAGTCTGGGTCAGATAACTTGAATGGATGTAATAAATAAAGCATGCTGCATTTATATTTAAACTGGTTAGTGGTTTTGTCCAAATGCTGATCCTTCCATACTAAATGTCTTTCTGCTTTCCTTGAGTCAACTGTCATAAAGTTCAGCAGAGAAGTAGCAATGTCATAAAGTTCAGCTGAGAAGTAGCAATGTTACTCAGTTTACAGACACCTACAGTGTTGTCCCACAGGCTGAAGCCACTAGAGTATCTTATGATACTTCAACAATAATGTACATTTACTACCGTCATTATTCATATTTGCTGCTGGAAGAACCCGTTTCCCTCAGCTGACTATCTTGTATCTAGCTTTTACATGGTCCTAGTCTGGGCAATAAAACACTTGCTGTGATTGGACATCATGACCAGTAGATTAACAATGGCCTGTCTGGGATTGTAAATTTCACTCTTACGTTGGTACCAGACACAGCTTTAGGTTTGAGCAAATTGTAAGTTAGCCACAATGAAAAGTCGGCATAGAGAGAGACTTTCTCATCTCCAAGTTGCTACTTGATCTTCCCTGCTAATAGCCATACCATAGTGAGACCACCAAAATCATAATCTGAGTTTTAGCAATGATTAAAAGCAAGATTGATGCCTTTACATATTCTTATAATTTTTGTGTCTCCTTGGTCACCCTAGGACTTAAGGTATACAATCCATTTGTGTTACTTCCCAGCTAATATGTATGTACTTGTATATATGACATGATTCTCTTAAAACACAATTAATCTCCAGCAAAATGTAAGACTATCATGAATATCAATATCCAGATTAAAATGTTGGAGCCCTTTTTGCAAGGTCCCTCTAATACATATGTACAGGACTTGTACTTTGACCCATTTTCAATTGTAAACAGCTTATTAGCAACAAAAAGCAAACATATTTGTACTAGCATATTTAAGTTAATGTACACTCGACAAGAAAACTGAAGATACAGTTTTCATTATCTTTCGTTCATCAACCAATTTCCCATTTGTTTTTACTCAAAAGAGATAATTTACTCAAGAATACGAAAATATACTGCAAATTATATCATATAAGTTTAAAACTGCAAAACAAAACCGTTCAGATACTTAAAAACACGATATATGTCCGAAGTAATTGGAATTTCTCAGATGGATTCGTTCATAGAGATCTGGTAGATAGAATGCGAATTTCTGATTTTAGTACTATGTATCACGACGACAATATTTACTCGTTTTGCTTCATGAACGGGGATATATTGCATCATCGTAAGTGGTGAATGCAATTATTTTAGTTTCTATAAACTTATGTTTGTATTCCAAAGCGATTAAAGTTAGCTGATGTCAATGGCACTCAATTTTGCGACGGCTAAGGTAGCTTGAACAAATCTAGTTGCATCCGCAAGAGCGTTTTCTATGATGTGAGAAGGAGCCCTAGAACTTCCAGCGGGAAAGCGCAAGTCACTGGATACTGGCTAACGTAACGGATTTCACACTTTGATTACTTTGACGTTGACACGGATCGAATGCTAGTTGTTGTTTACAAAGCTACTGTCTGTAAACATAAATCTTAATCAAGGTTAAAGTAGCATGTCAGCTCAAAGATTTTCTGGCTATATGCTTCCATTACAAAGCAGTTCATAGTAGCCTACAGCCCTACACGACTGCATTTCTTTGCCGCGAAGCTGAAAGATCTCCCACGATATAAAACTTTAATTGCCTGTGCAATACATATTGAGTTATTTGTGGTAATAAATATTTTTACTTAACAGAGTTTTTCGTGAATGATTTGTGGATGAAACCCGATTCTCAAAAGTAAAAGACTATATCAAGAGAGCAAGAATGACCGTACCATGTCTAAAATTTTCCGTCTTTTTACAATCTCTGAATGCTACGGCAACTGTCGAATGTAATCAAGATTAGGGTATGAATTTCTTAAAGAATTAACTTGGATATTATGATCCTTCAAATTTTATCTAGCATAGTGCAGCACGATCTTGGCAGTCATATCATATCGCGCAGCATAGGTCTATCGACAGAGATATAATTCATTATGTTTTCTTCTGCCTTTCCCCCGTTACAAGTCCGTCACCTGTACTATAATTCTCTCTCTCTCTCTCTAAAAATATTATCACTCAATCTCTCAAAGTAAATATAATGAATTAAGTATCTCTATAGATAGGCCTTATGCTCTCTCTCTCTCTCTCTCTCTCTCTCTCCTTTTGAAACATTTGAAAAAATATTATCACTTAATCTCTCAAAGTAAATATAATGAATTAAGTGTCTTTATCGATAGGCCTATGCTTGCGCGCTCTCTCTCTATCTTCAAAATATTTCATTCTTTACTGTATTGTTCCTCATGATTTCTACAAGCACTGCCCAAATTTTAAAACACTTTCTCTCATTGTTTAAGTTCCGTCTTTAATTACATATAAATGTTACGCCAGTTTAGTGTCAAACATTACTTATAAGTAAGGTTTCACAGTAGGTTTTAAAAAAGGATGATCGATATTCTACCCTGAACTGACGTTACCAAAACCAACATTAACGAATAACATAGAGCCTGTTTCTACATTCAAGTATAAATGATAACTAGGTACCCTCAACGAATCTTTATGGTGTAAAGTTGATGATCTAGAAAGCAACAAACGCTATGATTTTGAAGCTCCGCCCCCTTTCAAGAGTTGCCAGGTGTGGCATTTATTGAACAATATATGTCCGAAGATTAAAAAAAACTGTATCTTAACTTTCCTTGCCGAGTGTACATGGCAAGATACAATTGGCTAAATGCAAAGATCTACATTGTATACACAAAGAAAAGTTATTGACAGGTAGTAAATCACAACAAAAATTGATATTTGCTCTACACCAAAAACAAAACTAATGTTAAACAGTGGATAAAGAAAATGCTACTTAGAGGAAGAACTCATGGTAACCGATAATCCCAGCATTATACTTATGCATAAAATGCCTCATTTCTGGATAGTCTATTTAGTGTAAAGGAAATGGCTTGTATACCTACAGAAACATGCCTTCTCTTGCCAATATTCTGTTGAAATTTCAATGGATATATATTCTAAAAATTTATTATTTCCTGGTATTACTATATTATTTTCCAAAACAAACTTAAATTTTTAATGTGCTTACTATACCAACAGGTGGGGAAATGGACTTAAATTTAAAAGCAACAATTTCTAAACCAGAGATTAATGGTCTATACAGTAAGCAAATAATTCCATTGTAGCAGGATGGTCCTTTTGAAGGATAAGGATGTGGAAACTCATTGAACATACTAAGAATAATTATTGATCAACTCACCATGTGAAATCATATTGTAATTGCACACTTTACACTTGCTCTTCTCTGGACCCTAAGCTTGAATAACTTTAGCAATATGAAAGATAGAGCTTTGCAATTGGTAACAGAAGACTATTAGGGGAAATGTAAAAATGACATTTTATAATAAAATTTTGCTGTACACTTACCAAGTAGTTACATAGCTATTAGTTTCCATTCAACTGCAGCTTTAGATTTTGAAATTTGTTGTAGTATTCTTTTTGTTTTTGGTGTAGGTAACTGACCCAGCCCACAAATACGATGGCCAAATTACTAGCTCTTACTGAATGTGTCATGTAATGCATAGGGTTAGGAAGTGTAAAAAAACTTGACTTAAAAGCATGAACATAAAATATAACCATGATATAGAAAATTTTTAAAGTTATTTTTTCTTTTTTCATAAGTAGATCAGCCTACACTTCCATATATGGAGGATTCAATGCACATCTCATGCTTCGGCTGGTGTATGAATTTTCTGAATCCGACAGTGAGTGAAGATGAAGTGCGAGTAATCAAGGCTACATGCCTAGCCACCACCACATTCTCGTATTAAGGCATCAAGGTAAGTATATAAGTATAGGTGGGCTGGCATGCTCAAGTCCAGTACTGAATACCCCTTCTACTATGGAGTTATGCATAAACAAAACGGATATATACTAAAGTATGGTTTTCCTCAATGACTAATTACATGTAACTAAGAGATAAATCCTGTGGGAACTTTCCCAAGGTAGACAAATAAATTAAAACAGCATCATTTTGCGTGTAAGTACATTCCACCACAATGTCCCACCCTTCTTGGAAACAAAGGGATGAAGCATCATCACATCTGCTTTAGACTTGTCCTAGTTACCTGTTGTGAACCCTTAGTGGAATGGTAAAAAAATATCAATATGCACGTCCTCAGGCTAGGTAAACTTTTGAGGTTGGCCAATTTACAGAAAAAAACACAGCAATGAAAAGAGGAAGATATGCAAATGCACATGGTGAAAGGAAAATAATTCTAACAAATTTTTCCCACCTTCCATGAGAAGTTGAAAATGACTACATTTCAACCCTCGTGGGACCCCTTTTACAAGACAACTGTAAATTTTACCAACTTATGTATGTTTTTTCTTATAAATAATTTTATTCTATTTTGTAAAATATAATTACAGCCCACACAATATCCAAAAGATAAGAAACAAAATCAGTAACAAATTCTTAGCATATTTGTTGAAAAATATTTACGAAAATTTAACGAGAAAGAAGATTCAGTAATTTTCTTATTTTTACATGTTTTTTTGTAATATTTCTTTGGACTTTTCTTTGCAAATTACTTTTGCAACCGACATACTATCATAAAAGACCAGAACAAAACCCAACAGTAACCCCTTGGTATATTCATGAGCAAATTTACAAAAAGGCATCATGTGAGACAGAGACGCAGTACATTTCTCCCTACAAGTCAGAAGC
This sequence comes from Macrobrachium nipponense, assembly GCF_015104395.2. Lineage (NCBI taxonomy): Eukaryota > Metazoa > Arthropoda > Malacostraca > Decapoda > Palaemonidae > Macrobrachium > Macrobrachium nipponense. The sequence continues at coordinate 20,281,788 of NC_061103.1, forward strand.
AGAACTGAAGTCCTGAGATGCCAGATTTGTGATTTAGCCAATGTAAAAGTTGCCATTAGTGAATTTATGGGCTATAGAAGCATTGGCACCTCTTTCCTGCCGATTCTTTCCAAATTGATGGCACTTAACCCTTAAACGGCGACTGGACGTATTTTACGTCGACATTTTTTGTCTCTCGGGTGCCGACTGGACTTATTTTACATCGACATACAAAAGTTTGTTTTTTAAAAATTCGCGTAAAAATACTTTTAGGCCTACCAGCCGAAAACTCTTGAATCACGCGCCTTGGGGGATGCTGGGAGTTCACGGATCAAGGTGTTGTTTTTTGTTTTACAATCCGTTACGCAGGCACGCAAGCGCGAATTTCTTTCTTGCCGCACTAAAAAGTATCTGTGACACATCTCGGAAATTATTTCGTCACTTTGACATAATTTTTGTACCATTTTAAATTAGCCGTTTACATGGAGTATTATATATAGAAAATGTGTGCATTTTTATGTAGAATACAACAAAAAAATACTCATGATTGTAGCTTTTATCAGTTTTGAGATATTTTCATATAAATCACGATAAGTGCCAAAATTTCAACCTTTGGAACTTTGACTCTACCGAAATGGTCAAAAAACGCAATTGTAAGCTAAAACTCTTATATTTTAGTAATATTCAATCATTTACCTTAATTTTGCAACTAATTGGAAGTCTCTAGCACAATATTTCGATTTATGGTGTATTTATGAAAAAACTTTTTCTTTACGTCCGCGCGGTAACTCTTCGAAAAAAATCATACATGCGATTGTGGTAATGTTTGCACCATTTTAAAATTAGACGTTACATAAAGTTTTATATATGGAAATGTGCGCAATTTCATGCACAATACAACTAAAAAAACAACCCATGGTTGTAGCTTTATCAATTTTGAAATATTTTCATATAAAAAATGATGTGACAAATTTTCAACTTTCGGTCAAATTTGACTCTACCGAAATGGTCGAAAAACGCAATTGTAAGCTAAAACGTTTATATTCTAGTAATATTCAATCATTTCCCTTCATTTTGCAACAAATTGAAAGTCTCTAGCACAATATTTTGATTTATGGTGAATTTATGAAAAAATAACATTTTCTTTACGTCCGTGCGGTAACTCTTCCGAAAAAATCATACGTGCGATTGTGGTAATGTTTGCACCATTTTAAATTAGCCGTTACATAATGTTTTATATATGAAAATGTGCACAGTTTCATGTAGAATACAACAATAAATAATTGAAGGTTGTAGCTTTTCTCATTTTTGAAATATTTGCATATAAATCACGATAAATAGAAAAAAAACCACGTTCGGTCATCTTGAAACAAATTCGAAGTCTCTAGCACAATATTTAGATTTATGGTGAATTAAAAAAAAAAACTTTTCTTCTCCTCCGCGCGCGGATTCTCCGCCACCAATCTCCGAAATGTGTACGTCCCATTCTCGGAATATTTGCTCCCTTTTCATATAGGCATTTCATAGAGTTTTATATATGAAAATGTGTGCAATTTCATGTAGAATAAAAAATATTTAAAGGTTGTAGCTTTTCTAATTTCCGAAATAATTGCATATAAAAAAAATATATAAAAAAATTCGACATTCGGTCAACTTTAACTCGTCAGATATGTCGAAAACTGCAATTGTAAGCCAATACTCTTACAGTATAAGTAATATTCAATCATTTGTCTTCATTTTGAAATGAAATTGGAAGTCTCTAGGACAATATTTAGATTTATGGTGAATTTAAAAAAAAAATATTTGTTTACGTCCGCACGTTACGAATTCATGCATTATTTTGTGATATATTTTCTCTGTATTGCTTTTATTGTTTTACAATGTGTTATATACCAAAATGATAGCAATTTAGTGTAAATCAACACAACAAAAAAAGGTAACTTTTTACCTTTAACCGTTTTGCGCACAGCGCGATTTGAATACAATTATATATGAAATTTCGTTTTTGCGCTATCATATATCGCATTATTTATATATGATAATGATAATTTTTTTGTTTTTTCATTTCTGATGGTTGCATACTAAACTTCAGCCAATGAAAAAAAAGGAGCGAAAAATGACTCTTAATCTTGAAAACTAAGCGCGCTGTGATTTTTTGAAAAAAATATTTTTTCCGCTTCCGCGCTCACTCCAAAACACCTCCGGCACACGGGAGACAATTTTTATTTTACCGCTTCGGCGTTTAAGGGTTAATATTGCTTCACTACAGGATCAATCTGTCTACCACCCCACACCTGTTATTACTACTCCAGAGAAGCCATCCGTCCACTAAGACTTAAAGAAAAACAAAAGGGGACATCAAGTAGGGGGCAATGGAGTTTGCTCAGTTCCAATTAAGGGTCATAAATATACTATAGGCAATCATAAGACAGGAAATAAAAACCAGAACCAACAAGGAGAGGGCTATGATAGACCATAATTTTTCAAAACAATCAATGAATGGATCCCATGAAACAAAATGAATCTTGTTGCAAAATAAAACAAAGTTGTCCTTTACCCCTTTATAGCTGAGAGATAAAATTTATTTAGTTCTTCAAAGAAATTATGAGGCTGGTCAGTGACCTCTGAGAAAAGCTATTGAGCACAACGAATTTGATGACTGATAAACAACATTTAATACAGAAGAGATTTTGAGATACTAGATGACATCCATTGACAATACTGTCTGTTTTAAATTCTGCTGGAACTCTCAAGGTATGATGATACATCGGGCATGTCAGTAGTTTAGAATACAAAAAAGGAGACATCTGCCAATCACTTATTCCGAGGTGACACACTGAGGGAAAACCTTGTCAGTCAGTCCATATAACAATGAGTAACAAGCAAGTAAATGTACAAAAAGTAGATGATCTACAAATACAAGAAACATGTACTCAATGAGCTACCAATAAGAATGACACTTAGTGCAGTAAGCAAGGCAGTGACTCCCACTACCAGGGTAACCCATCCATACTAGAATAGTCATTTTTGGTACTCACAAAGTACCTAGCTACTTTTATTTCTGAGGGTCTAGGCCTGTCTATCTGTCTACTGGCAGAATAAGGTGCATACAAAATAACAGTTTCTATTATTCATTGAAAATGACTAGCTTCTTTTGTTTCAGTCCCTTAGGATTTCCCAATGCCTTGATATGCAACCTAATGGAAATATTCTTCAACAATAACTACTTAAATATGGTTATTATTTTGTGAATTTTAGTTTACAATTCCTGATTACTTGTAACAAAATTCTCAACTGCATAAATTTCATTTGCTTATTAAGACTATTTCTAGAATTATTTTCTATAAAACCCTTTATCAAACTCTGTGCAAGTATATGGTTCTTATTTAATATTACTGAGATCTACAACTACATATTTGGAAACATTCTTTCCAAATTATATAATGTGAACAGCTTTTCTTCTGTGTGATTTCTTATGCAACATTAGGTGACTTTTCCGATAAAATGCTTTTCCACAGTCATCACACATGAATGGCTTTTCTCCAGTATGAATTTTTATGTGAGCATTGTGGTGGCTTTTTCTCAAAAATGCTTTCCACATTCATTGCAAGTGAACGGCTTCTCCCCGGTATGTATTCTCATGTGAGGTATAAGACGACTTTTCCACATAAATGCTTCGCCACACTCAGTGCAAATGAAAGGCTTTTCTCCTGTGTGAATTCGCATGTGGGATTTGAGTTCGCTTTTCAGTGAAAATGCATTTCCACATATGTTGCAATTTAACGATTTCTCTCGGGTGTGAATATTCATGTGACGTACAAGATGGCTTTTTCTTAAAAATGACTTTCACATTCCGTACAAGTGAATGGTTTTTCACCTGTATGAATTCTCATGTGAGCTTTGAGTTCACTTCTCTGAAAATATGGTTTTCCACAATCACTACACATTAATGGCTTCTTCTTAGTGTGGGCAGACCCCTCCTTCCTCAAACCATCTTTTGTTGAAAACCTTTTTTCATATAGTGTGGATGACAAAGCCTCTTTTTCTTTGTGAGTTTGCTGTTGACTTTCAAGGCAGTCTCTCTGATAAAACTGACTTTCACTCAGTTTGAAAAGTTGACTGTAACCATGCTTGGTAACTGTCCGTGATTTTACATTTCCTTCACTTCCACAGTCTTCATCACAGCTTTCCTGTTCTTCCTCATTCTCTGGTGAATCACTTTTGAATGAATACTGAACGTCATTTCCATCACCTTCAAATCGTCTGGTTCTGTCTTGATTCCCCTGTATGAATCCAAAAACACAGGGGTATCATTTGTGGCTGTACTAAGGTAACCATCCAAATCTTTACTTTCATGTTCACCTGGAGCTGGATCTGCAATTTCTACCTTTACAAGAAGTTCAGGATAGACCTCAGAATCCATTTTAGCCTTTGTCCTTAAATATTTTTACCTTTAAATACCTTTTAATCATACAAAACTGTAAATATGCTCACAATTCATTGTTTTGGGGAATGCAACTCACCTAGAAGAAATTTATGAAAACTAATTCAACTTTTTGTTAATTGCACAAGTTCATAGGTTCTACATTTTCCCCAATAAAAAATCCAAAGTATTTTACAAGAATATAAAAAAAATTTCATTGGTATAAAGCTGTGGTCTTGTATAATTCAGTTTCCTTGGAAATAACTAATTAATACACTACACAATATTCCATCATACGGGTTTCCTTAAATATAAAAATCACTTTAAAAACTACAGAAGATTTCACACTATTTAAATTTCTGACACATTACCATCTATACAAACAAATTAATTGAAAAATTTTCTTTTATTAGACTCCAAACTAAGTGAAATTACTGTAGTATAATGAAATAAAATCACTCAGAAAGATTTGAGTGTTTTTATAAGAAGAATCTGATGATCATTTTCACTGACTGGATTACTCTGAAATAAAAAGGTATACATACTATAAGGAAATCAGAGTATATGTATATATGTATAATATTTTGAACATAAAAACATTAGAGGTGTTAACATATTTGAACAAAGGCAGCACTGCTTAGTCACAATTACCACTATAAGACAGACAAAATTAATTTCTACATACAAACCCATGGCCTACAAAATGTCTAGGAGTGTAAATAAAAAAAAATTACATGACACAAACTAATATCAAAACAAAGGCAGCAGTTGATAATGTCAGATTTATAAGATAAAGATTGTTATTTTTAATGACAAAATTAATGTTAACATACAAACATGACATTTTCATAATAAAATAAAGTCTTATATATACTTACCAAGTACATAATTACATGCTACAGGCAGTCCCCAGTTATCGATGCGGGGTTCCTTTCTCGGAGGGATGCTGGTAAGTGAAAACTGCCATTAATTGAAACTTGGCAATTTATGGTGATTGTGGCGTCAAGTTTTGTTTAATGGTCACCCCCCTCAGATACTGCAAAAACACTTCTCACTGCACTTTCACTTAACACTTTATCAACAAAAGCTCTGAAGGCAACAGCTAATTCCATTATGGAATTAGCTAAACACTCAAAACTTTCTGTCAAATTGTGACTCAAGACTAGCAATGGCATAAGGATCAAAGGCATGGGAACCTGGTAAAGGAGTCAGTGGCAAAGATGAAGGAAGGCTAGAATGGGTGATACAGGAGGAGCAGGAGTGGAAGGAAAAGCACTATCCTCTATCTCTTCAGGTAAAGGAATAGTTTCAAGACTAGCTCTACATTTAGCTCTAATAGGCACCTTCCTTTTCTCATCCTTATCTAATCTGTCTAAATGAGCCTATAAAACTCTCCACTGATTATCATCCCACCCTTTACACTCTGAGCACGTTAATTCCTTAAAGCACACTTTATACACTTGGTATGGGTATCATAAACCAACTTAAGAGCAAAAAACACCATTCAAGATGAAAATACAGTAGGTACCTCGAGATACGAAAGGCTCAACTTACGAAAAATCCAAGTTACAAAAGTCAATGCGAAAAATTTTACTGCTCTCATACGAAAAGTTTTCAAGATACGAAAGGTTGTTGCTGTAAAGTCCCGAGATTCGCCCGGACCACCGAGAACAATTTTAAAACTACCCGCGCCGCCAACTGAGTAAACTCGCCACCATCCT
>NC_061103.1:20288410-20327041 GCF_015104395.2 Macrobrachium nipponense
AGGATGGTGGCGAGTTTACTCAGTTTGGCGGCGCGGTAGTTTTAAAATTGTTCTCGGTGGTCCGGGCGAATCTCGGGACTTTACAGCAACAACCTTTCGTATCTTGAAAACTTTTCGTATGTAGAGCAGTAAAATTTTTCGCATTGACTTTCGTAACTTGGGTTTTTCGTAAGTTGAGCCTTACGTATCTCGAGGTACTACTGTATTTCATCTTGAATGGTGTTTTTTGCTCTTAGCTTTTGCTATTAGCCAATTTAAGTTGGTTTATGATACCCATACCAAGTGTATAAAGTGTGCTTTAAGGAATTAACGTGCTCAGAGTGTAAAGGCTGGGATGATAATCAGTGGAAAGTTTATAGGCTCATTTAGACAGATTAGATAAGGATGAGAAAAGGAAGGTGCCTATTAGAGCTAAATGTAGAGCTAGTCTTGAAACTATTCCTTTACCTGAAGAGATAGAGGATAGTGCTTTTCCTTCCACTCCTGCTCCTCCTGTATCACCCATTCTAGTCTTCCTTCATCTTTGCCACTGACTCCTTTACCAGGTTCCCATGCCTTTGATCCTTATGCCATTGCTAGTCTTGAGTCACAATTTGACAAAGTTTGAGTGTTTAGCTAATTCCATAATGGAATTAGCTGTTGCCTTCAGAGCTTTTGTTGATAAAGTGTTAAGTGAAAGTGCAGTGAGAAGTGTTTTTGCAGTATCTGAGGGGGGTGACCATTAACCAAAACTTGGCGCCACAATCACCATAAATTGCCAATTTGTTCATGAAACTTACCTGTCAGATATATATATAGCTGTATTTTCTGAAGTCCCGACAGAATTTCAAAAACTTCCGGCACACGCAGTGGTCGGCCAGTTGGTTAGTACCCATTCCCGCCGCTGGGAGGCGGGTATCAGGAACCATTCCCATTTTCTATTCATATTTTTTCTGTCGCCGGTGTTGTAAACATCTGTTTGCACACCTCCGTCTGGATTTTGGAAACTTCATTGCCGCTAAGTATCCTAATTGTCTTTTGATTTATTTACTTGGATTTGTGGCTAGGCATACGCTATCATAAGTTTATTTGAATTTGATTCATTTTTGCATAAGATATCTGAATCTAGTTAGGCTAGTTTCAGAGGGTGTTGTCTGCAAAGATAGGGTGTGGCTACTGAAAGCTTCGGTAGATCCGCACTTGGTATGCATGAGGGGTACGGGTCTTTCTTCTTTGTTGAGATTTGTCATGTAAGGAGTGTGAGACTTTGTCTAATTCCGTAAGGAAGACGTATGATTCGTATGTACGCAATTAATCAGTAAACAAAAGTCAGGGTAGTGAACCTGCTAACCTTCCTGTAGACTTTATTTTGCCTAACCCTGTAGTATGGCCTACGGGCTATGAGCTTATGTCTGCGAGAGGTAATGCCCTTTACGTTATAGATTCCATCTGTATCTTGGAATCTAAAGTGCTCGCTCTCCAATTATTGTTGTGAAGTGTAGTGCCCCTTCTGTAGTTGCTACTTCTAACCCTGTAGTGTTGCCTTCGGGCCCTGAAACAGTGTCTGTAGAGGGTAATGCCCTTTCTCTGATACTGTATCGATTCGTAACTTAAAATCGAAAGTGCTTGCTTTAGAGAGCAAAAGTGAAGTGGCTAAGTGCAGTGACAGTGCCCCTTGTGTAGTGGAGGGTGCGTCAGATCGGCCTTAGTTCGCCTCTAGGCCGGGACCTCTGCTGGACTCCCAGGAACACAGGGAGAGAGCATGTCGAAAGCCAAAGGAGGGTTACGAGGAACCCCCACCGATCTGACGTGCCTTCGGCAGACCTGAAGATACTCCCAGGCTGCCAAAGTGCGTGCACGTGCACGAATCCTGAAGGATTGCTTCTCGTCCTCCAAAGCATCCTCCCCGCGCAGGGGTTGGAGCTTTCGGAAGGACTCGCGCCCTCTATAGAAGCTTTATAGAAGAGGACGCTTCACGTCCTCTCTCTCTCTCTCTCTCTCGTCATGCGTTGCAGTGAGAAGTAAGAAGTACGTCTTTCCACCGAGAAAAAGGGAAAAAGAAGTCATAGTAGCAGGACGCTTTTGAGCGCGGACTTCCTAGCTTTGTTACTGTGAGAATAAGAAGGCGTTCCCTCGCCCCTCGTATTCTCACACGATCAACCCTTCTCCTGAGACTGCTTCGTGCAGTCGGATTTCTCTCCGAGATGTCTCTCGCTCTTCCCTGAAGGCAGTTTCTCTCGCTTGTTTTGACGCCTGTCAGGAGCGTGACGCTAATCTGCACGCTTCTTTTGACGCTCGGCTTGAACGGGACGCTCGGATGGACGCCAGGCACTCGCGGGTGCACGCCAAGCGCACGCGGGGGCACGCCAAGCGCGCGCCAGTGGACGCCAGGAGCGCGCCAGCGCACGCCAGGTGTGTCGCCTGGCTGAACGTTTCTGTTGAACTCCTTCGGTGATCCCTTCTACCTCACCTGCAAAGAATGTGAAGTAAGCAGTGCTTCGGAGGAAGCTTAAAGTGAACAGGCAACTTCGTCTTCGAAACCCAGCAAGACCACGGGTTTCGTGAATTCAAGAGGTCTCTGTCAATTAATATTGCTTTTCGCAAAGTCCAGGATTGGATGGAGTTAAGGAAAGCTCAAGGGAAGATCTCTTTTGCTCTACCGCAGTCAAGACTTTGCGGTAAGGCAGCAACGGGGTATGTAAAAGCTCGACGTCCTGCTCGTCATGACGCTCGACAACGTTCAGTAGGATTCTTGCAAAGGCACTCATCAAGAGGACGCTCTTCAGGAAAGCGCAAGCCAGGACTTCCTTTGCCATACTGCCAATAAATTTAAGCGTTAGCAGGCATTCGTTGTGTTACGGGAGAGGAAGCTGGTTGGAGAGTTCCTTCCTCTTCCCAGGATAATTTTGCAAGCCTTTTTAGTCCATCTGAAAGGGCTTTTCAGATGATAGATTTTGTTAGTTCCTTGTTCGGGACTACGCTGTCGAAGTTGAACATCGGGGTCCTACCTGCCGTGAGCCCAGTCTTATTGCGTAAGCGGATAAGCTCTTATTAACAAGATTCGGAAGAGCTCTCATTCATCAATCGCAGACTCGTACAAGAATAGACTTGTAGACTACGTCTGTGGAATAATGTATATTTTAACTATGCAATTGCTGTACGATTCATTTCCATGTATTTAATAAAATCACTTATTGTGAACGCATCCGCATGTGTCGCCCTGTATGATGAACCCCGCACATGCGCATGGCTATTCTTCTTGCTTCTCTTGGCGCGAGCTGCACGCCCTGCAGAGCCTCTGAACATATTTACCTTTTGCTGCTTGGAATAAAGAAATCTACTACTCGGGATATCATTTCTCCCATCCTGCAATCTTTCGTATTCTAATGGCGCAGTGACGAAACCATTCAGCATTTTCAAGGAACACCGGAATCAGCATTCAAACCCAGCCGCCATTACCCCTCGGTCGCCTTTGGATTTTACAGTGCTAGTGCGGTTCTTATGATATGTTCATGCAGTGTTTGTGTAGTGCCAGTGCAGTGTAATGTCAGTGCTTTGATTTTAGTGGGTTGTATTTTTCTTGTGCCTTGCCCCAGCTCTACGGGTACCCTTATTTCCATACCCAGCTACAGAGCCCGAGGCACATCCACCCACGCTCATCATTTGCCATACACTGCCGACTCATTTTTTCAACGGACAAGGTCGAGTGGTCGCTCCCCACTCCCCACCCGACCACCCACCCCAGGAGCCCACCCAGCCCACTCTCCACCGCCTGCGAGGATTCGCCGCACAGATGAAGAATTATTTACAGGAACTTTTTAATAAAAACTGTAGAAAGTCTTCCTCATCGTTCTTCTCTTCCTTTAAACTGCAGTTGACATTGCAGAAAACTTCTCATAATGGCTTCTGCTTCACATCAAGATGAGCCTGGGGATATGCAACACGACCAGGACCTTGAGGACCGCCAGTTGCCTTCACACCCAGTCTCACCAACAGACCGTTGAACCCTTCCAGGTTTTGCAACGCTGGAAACCCCACCTTTGCTCTCACCGCACCTGAGTATACCGCCTCCCACAGCTCCAAATACGGAGTTAAGGCTCCTCATCAAGTACCTGGAGGAAATTCGACAGGCCGAGTTGGCTGCACGTCGGAGAGAGGAAGAGCAACGTCGTTATGAAGAGGAACAACGTCGTCACGAAGAGGATCTACGCCACCAAGAGGACAACTTAAGAAGAGAGGAGGAAGCTCAGCGTTTCACCGTACTGTTGCAGCTACTTAGTGTCAATTCGACCCAGCAGCAAGCAACACCAGCGGACTCACAACTTCCCACACAATCCTCAGTGCCATCGTCCACCCAGCCACCACCCCCACAGAAAGCCATCGCCCAGACCCCGCCGCCCTTACGTCCTGATGCCACGTACCAAGTGTTCAGGGAATGGCGTAGACGCTGGGATGACTACAGTGTGATGGTGGACTTAGGTACATTACCTACCAGGGAACAGATGATACAGCTTCGTATGTGCCTCAGCCTGGAGACCCAAAGAATACTCGAGCACACGCTCAATGTACCACCAGACACGGATTGGAGTGTTGACGAGGTCTTGAATATTCTCCAGGAACACATCAAGAACCTGCGGAATGAAGCTCTACGACGCAGGGACCTGCTCTCCTGCAAGCAGAGGGAAGGGGAAAGCTTCAGCGACTTCTACGTCCGACTGAAGCATGTAGCAGAGGAAATCGACGTCTGTCCTGGCCATTCTGCTGTGTGCGAGGAGACTCAGCTGAAGATGATCATTATCATGGGAGTCAGGGACGAGGAGCTCACTCAGAAACTCATTGCCCTGGACGCTGCAGCTTCATTGGCCACCATGGTTAACGAATGTCGCTCCTATGAGGCCACATGGACAGCCACTACCGCCATACGTGCCCCTCCTTCTAAATTGTGTGCCGTCTCCACGTATAAAAAAATCAAAGGACATGGCAACAGGGGTTCTACCTCGCTACCAACCCCTAACAAGGACACTTTATGCCCTTCCTGCACAAGGAAGCACAGCTCAGCAGGAAAGTGCCCAGCCAGCGACAGTGTATGTGTAAACTGTGGCTGCAAAGGACACTGGCGCAGGACCCCAAAGTGCCCCGCCAACAAGGCCACATGTAGACACTGCGGCCGAGTGGTCCATTATGACAAGTACTGCCGTCAGCAGATGAACGCCAAGCAGGGCGGCCCGCCCAATGCCACGCCCCCTTCTAGCAAGCCCTCTAGCTGTCGCAAGGTCGAGACTCCTTCTTCATCAACTGACTCCTCACCATCACCTATATCCATCGCCCTCACCTACAGGGGTGAGACATCGAAGATAATGATGCTGCCTGACACAGGAGCTGATGTATCGGTGATGGGCCCCCAGCACTTGGAACTCCTTCGCATTCCCAGGACTGAGCTACAGCCTCCTGCAACATCAGTGACACTCACGGCAGATGGGTCAAAGATGACACCTGCTTTAGGAACCCTTAAGGCCACCTTGTCCTTGGCCAAACGGTCCTGCCTCGCCACGATTCAAGTCCACGAACGCGTTCAGATGCCACTCCTGTCCTATGCACTTTGTAAGGAGTTGGCCATCATCCCGCCAGGCTTTCCGTGGCCCATCCTACAGGTCACCCACGTTAATCGATGCAAGGAGCTACCCCTGCATGCTGACACCACCCCTGCTGAGGCCCGAGAGTATTTCTTACAAACCTTTCAGGACATACTCGTGTCAAAGGAAGACCTTAAAGCAGCTCCACTGAGGCCGATGGTAGGCCCTCCCATGAAAATCCACCTTAAGGAAGACGCGGTCCCTTTCGCCATCCACACCCCAAGGCAGATACCCTACGCTTTCCGCGAACCTGTCAAGAATGAACTAGACTCCATGGTACAACAGGGAATCATTAAGCCTTGTGGAGATGAGCCATCGGAATGGTGCCACCCTCTAGTCGTCGTTCCTAAGGCCAAGGGAGTTCTAATCACAGTGGATCTCACGAAGCTGAACGCACAAGTCTCCCATCCAGCCCACCCTTCGCCCACACCCTTAGCTGCTGTCCGTGCTGTCGACTCCACCGCCAAGTTCTTCACCACCGCGGACGCTCTACATGGCTACTGGCAGATGGAGCTAGCAGAAGAGGACCGCCACCTCACCACTTTCATTACGCCTTATGGACGCTTCCAGCATTGCCGGGACCTATGGGCTTCGCTGCCACTGGTGATGCCTATTGTTACCGCGGAGACCTAGCTCTCCAAGGCATGAAGAAGTCTGTCAAGGTTGTTGATGACATTCTCATCTTCGACGATGACCTACTGACACACTACCACAGGATCCACGAATTGCTCACCCGCTGCCGCAAAAATGGCATCACTCTCAACAAAGAAAAGTTCACAGTGGCAGAGACCAGAGTGAATTTCTGTGGCTTCACCCTTTCCGAAGAAGGAATTGCTGCTGACCCAGGACGAGTTGCTGCTCTGCAAGACTTCCCTACACCATCCAACCTGACGGACTTATGTTCCTTCATGGGATTAGTAAACCAGTTGACAGAGTTTACCCCAGATATTGCCCTGACTGCACAGCCCCTTCGACCACTCATGAGCCCCAAACGCTCTTTTCTTTGGACACCTGACCATGACCAGGCCTTCAAACGTGTGAAACAAGCACTTTCAAGCCCACCTGTTCTTGCGTCTTTTGACCCAACCCTGCCAACCATTCTCCAGACCGACGCATCTCGCCTCTACGGGATAGGCTACGCTCTCCTCCAGGACCATGGATCTGGACATCTCCGAGTAGTCCAGTGTGGATCCCGCTTTCTCGCAGACGCCGAAACAAGGTATGCAACGATTGAACTGGAGATGCTTGCAGTATCTTGGGCCCTCACAAAGTGCTGCCTATACCTCAAAGGACTGCCAACCTTCACCCTGCAAACCGACCATCGCCCATTGGTGCCTATCATCAACAGCTACACGCTGGACATGGTTAAAAACCCACGACTCCAGCGAATGAAGGAGCGCATGTCGCAATATCAATTTACTGCAGTGTGGCGCGCCGGCAAGTCTCTATGCATCCCAGATGCACTTTCTCATGCACCAGTCAGCTACCCCACCTCTGAGGATATGACTGGCTGCGCTGAGGTAACGGCACATGTCAGATCTGTCATCAACGCTACAACAGCTTCCCAGGACGAGGATGCCCCAACCATTGACGCCGACCAGACCCTACAGGACATGTCGATAGCAGCACAGGCTGACCCCACCTACGTTCGCCTTCGTGACTGCATCAGTTCTGGGTTTCCCACGAACCGCTACGACCTACATGCATCCTTATCACCGTACTGGAAGCTGCGAGAAGCCCTCTCTACTGATGGCAACCTCGTGCTCTATGGGTCAAGAATACTAGTTCTTGCAGCTCTACGCCACCACACTCTCGCCAGACTCCATGATAGTCACCATGGTGTCGAGGCTACGAAACGCCGGGCTCGACAAACCGTCTTCTGGCCTGGGATAGACTCGGACATCGCCAACACCGTCTCTGCCTGCGAGCCGTGCCAAGTCCTGCGTCCCAGCCAACAACGGGAGCCTCTCCACAGCGACGACCATCCATCCAGGCCCTTTGAGTCAGTATCGGCGGACTTCTTCCAGGTAGCTGGGAAGTCCTTTCTTGTAGTCGCCGACCGCCTCTCCGGCTGGCCTGTAGTTGTCCCTTGCAAGGGTGACACTACTGCCTCCTCGACCATACGGCACTTCTGCGGCTACTTCAGAGAGGTGGGTGTTCCCTTACGCCTGCGCACCGATGGAGGACCTCAGTTTACCAGCAAAGAATACGCCGACTTCACAGAACGTTGGGGTGTACACCACATCACCTCGTCGCCACATTACCCACAGTCTAATGGACACGCTGAGGCCGCCGTCAAGGCTGTCAAGCACTTGATCCTCAAAACGGCCCCCACAGGAAACATTGACTGCGAGGATTTCGATCGTGGTCTCCTTGAGTTGAGAAACACACCCAACCAGTCTGGTCGCTCTCCTGCCCAGGTACTGTATGGTCACCCTCTCCGTACATGTGTGCCTGCCCATCCTCAGTCATTCACAGAAGATTGGCTGGAAAAGGCCCATGACTGCGACCGCCGAGCCGCTGCCAGAGCTGCTCAGGTGCAGCGCAACTATGACGTCCACGCCCGCCCCCTGCCCAGGCTTAATGTGGGCCAACATGTCCGCCTCCAGGACCCAACATCCCACCGATGGGACACAGTTGGGATTGTCATGGGTGGTGCAAGATCACGCAAGTACGAGATCCGTCTCCCAAGTGGTCGAGTGTTACGTCGGAACCGTCGCTTCCTATATCCACTGCCCAACCCCAGTCAAGTTCCCAACTCTGATCTCCCTGTGGTCCCTAGCCCAGACATGGAAAAGTCATCAATTCCCTCCAAAGCCCCTCGCAGGTCCCCAAGATTGAACAGGCCTACATAATGTACATTTCTACATGTAATTTGTTTAGTACGTTCAAAATACCTCTTTGAACGCAAAAGGGGAAGGGGAAGTGTGGAATAATGTATATTTTAACTATGCAATTGCTGTACGATTCATTTCCATGTATTTAATAAAATCACTTATTGTGAACGCATCCACATGTGTCGCCCTGTATGATGAACCCCGCACATGCGCATGGCTATTCTTCTTGCTTCTCTTGGCGCGAGCTGCACGCCCTGCAGAGCCTCTGAACATATTTACCTTTTGCTGCTTGGAATAAAGAAATCTACTACTCGGGATATCATTTCTCCCATCCTGCAATCTTTCGTCTTCTATGCAAGACATCACCACCTATCACCAACGTCAATGAACGCTTATGTCCAATAACATAAGAAGCTTGAGCTGTCCGCTTCGATTCTCTACGATTTGTTCATGAAACTTGCCTGTCAGATATATATGTAGCTATATTTCCGAATTCAGCTATAGGTATGTCTGCCAGGTAGGTATGAACAAACTTTATTGTATCATAACAATATCATATTTTGCCTTGCGTTATTTTACTACTGGTTGGTTCAAGTCATATACGCATGCTGTAGTTACCTCTACGGATGGCAACCGAGAGGTCTATTATTTTAAGGGCATTTAATCGGTACTCCCTGCAGCCTTCCAGGAGTTTCCGATTTATCTTTTACCGTTTTATGGTAGTGTTATGACGGCACAAACGCAGCTCTATATTTAGCGTTTTCTGTTTCGCTTAAATATACCAGCTTGAGAGTCTCTTTCTACTCAAAAATAACAGACCTATTCCTTCGTAGAATAGAGTAGCTGGCAACCCAGGCATAAGAGTTAGAGACGACGAACGTAAGCTGCTGTCACTGAACTCCAACCGAGCCAGTACCAGCTAGTTCACTGTCATACGCTGTTGGTTATGTCTCTCTCTCCTGTGGGATTGACTGACTAACCGTATCTCTGCGCGGGCGGTTACGTCTCTGTCTCCTGCGGGATTGACTGACTAACTGTATCTCTGCCCTACAATCACGGACTTTAGCCTAAGATTGAGGGGAATTCTAACATGCATGAATAAACATTGCCTTCGTTTTGCGTAACTATGTTCAGCAGAGATATCTCTTTCGTTCGGTGCTCGTTACCGCACTGTAATTGGACTACGAGTCTACCGCGACATTGCACTATTATATGCTCTCCTGCTTAGGTAAAGCGCAGCCTTATTAGGGAAGTAAGCATGCTCGGTGAGGGAATGGATGAGCCTGCTGGGGACCATTTCCTTCCCGAAGAAGTTTGTTTCCCTAAATAGACTGGAATTCAGACCTCTACAGTTTTTTCCTAACGGAAAACTGAAATATTTTCCAAACGGAAAACTGAAATATTTTCCAAGATCTAGAAATGATTCTGAACATCTCAGTGCTTCAAGTATCACCTGAGGTGATAGCGAGAAGGTGCCAGGCATCTGGAGAGGGTTTCAGATGTCCTGGCACATAATCTGAAAGAATTGGAAGGAATTCAGTCGTCCCTCCAGTCCTCGAAGAACGAGTTTTTGGAACCAGTGGTCCAGATCAACTCGGACAATTCCACAGCTCTCTCATATCTTAAGAAGTATCATCTCTCGGTCCCTGTTCGAGTTTACAAGAAAGAGCCTATTATGACAACAGGCATAGAACGTAACGATCCTCAAGAGGTTCGTTACAGGATTGCTTAAAGTCCGTACGTATCTTCTCGATCGACGGCAGCAACTACTGACTTTCGAGTGGAATCTTTGATTAGGAGTATGTTGAGAGTTGTGGAGACTTTAGGGACGTCCTTTCATACATCTCTTCGCTATGTTGAGGATGAAGAGGCTTCATCTACTCTGCTCCCTTATTCTCGATCCAGGAGCGGTAGCATTACATGCCATCCTATGGTATTGAACGGGGATGGATGTTTAGTCTCTTTTCCCCGTTTTTCAAACTCTTAGGAAATGTAATAAGATGATTTATGTCGTCACAGGGAGCGACAATGACGCTGATCGCCCCATGTTGGCCTTCAAGATCCTGGATTCACAGAGGTCACGTCCTTCCTAGTTCACTTTCCAAGGACCTTTTCCGAGAGAGTCGGTCTACTCTAACAGCCTCACTTTGAAAGGTACCTATAAACCTCTCCGCTCTGAGTCTGACTACGTTCAGACTATCGAGATGTTGACAGGAATAAGATTACTGTCTTCCCTTTCCGTCTGAAGAATGGGATAAGCTGCCAGTCACAACTATTAAAGAATACGCAAATATGTTGTTGACGGCCTTTGGGCTCAGAGATAAGCATCTGTCAAACAACAAAGCCCTTCGCGATCTTTGAGGTCTGTGGAATCTCGAAACTTGCTCACCATCTACTTTTTGTCTCACCTGTTTTCTCGGAGTCAGACACTCGTGCGAGATCAGGCGACATTTAGTAGCCCTGAGTTTCTTGTTGACGAAGTCGGTTGCGTTGTTACACCCCCGATGATCGTGTAACATGAGACCAGGTTGGACTGTCAGGCATTCCCTCTTCGGGACTGAATCGCCTGGCACCAGAAGCTCGAGTCAGGAGTTGCTCATGAGTTGATTCGCTGACGACGTTGGGTTGCGTTGATACACCCCCAAGGTTTGCTTAGCTTGAATAGCCCAGGCAGTCCAGACACTCATCCTTCAGCGAAGAATAGTGCCTTTTAGTCTTCAGGGTACAGCCTTGCTGTCCTTGATTCGTCTGACTGGTCACCTGGTCGGTCACCTGACTTTAGTACAGACGGAATGACTGTGCATGTCCAGATTGAAGCTTTCAATATGGAACTTAGACGTAGTCTGAAGTTCTTGATGTCAAAGCATTTCGAACCTCTCCTTTCTGTTAACTTATTGCACGTGACCAGAAAGGCCTATTTTCTAACCACTCTAGATACGACAAAGAGGGTTAGTGAGGTTTTAAGCCATCGTCAGACGTTTTGGCTTTAGAAAACACAATGCGGTGTGTTCTCTAAACCTTCCGTTGTGGCCTAAGAATGGAAACCCGTCTAGTCCTTGGGCCAGGAGCTTGGAATCAAGGGATGGCACAAGTTATTGGGCAAGGGCCAGAGAGAGTCCTGTGCCCTGTCGGGTCTCTCAAGTTTTACCTACATAAAACTTAAGAAAGTCGAAGTCCTTCGGACAATCTGCAGTGTTCCGAAAAAGACCAGACTTGCCCATATCAAAGAACACCCTGGCTTTATTGTTTATGAGTTCTTTCAAAAAAGGCTCTTTCATTGTGTTTGCACAAAGATTTGAAATCTTTTGATCTGAATGCTCACGAGGTGAGGGCGCAGCCTCGGAAGCATTTCAACAGAGCATGGCACTCAGTAACATCCTGAGTACCACGTTTTAGCGAAGCAACTCTGTGTTCGCTTCACACTCCCTGCGGGATGTGAAGACGGCATATGAGATCTGCTGCTCGCTAGGGCCATACGTGTTTGCAGACACAATTTTGGGGGCAAGAAGTAGCACTCATCCTATCCTGTAGGAAATGGTTAGGAAGAGCTCTTAATCTAGTTGTTGAGTCGCCGCCAATGGCGGACTTCTTAACTCTTAAGCCATAGTTAAAACACCTTAACTTTGGCTAGGTTGGTCAGGTGGTGATATATATATATATATATGTATATATATAGATATATATATAATATATTTTACTTCTTAGCTCTCATGGTATGGTCAATATGGTCTAGTCACATTGTGGTCACGCCCCTGTTGACAGATCATCTGGAGTGCACCAGCTATATAGGTCTCTACCTCGTTGGCAACTCTAGTAAAGCAGAAGCAGACTTGGGTGACAGTAATCACGAAGTCAGATATGCTAACAGGTGGAACCAAGATGTAAATCATCTGCATGCATTTATTTCCCAAAATCCTTCTATTCTGTCCCTTCCCACCTCCAACGGTGGGATTCAGCTATATATATATATATCTGACAGGTAAGTTTCATGAACAAAATGATATTGGTATGATACAATAAAGTTTGTTCATACTTACCTGGCAGATATATATAATCAAGTACCCACCCACCTCCCCTCAGGGGACAGTGGGAATAAAAATATGAATTGAAAATGGGAATGGTTCCTGATACCCGCCTCCCAGCGGCGGGAATGGGTACTAACCACCTGGCCGACCACTGCGTGTGCCGGAAGTTTTTGAAATTCTGTCGGGACTTCAGAAAATACAGCTATATATATATATCTGCCAGGTAAGTATGAACAAACTTTATTGTATCATAACAATATCATGTTTCAATTAATGGCAGTTTTCACTTACCAGCATCCCTCCGAGAAAGGAACCCCGCATCGATAACTGGGGACTGCCTGTAGCATGTAATTATGTACTTGGTAAGTATATATAAGACTTTATTTTATTATAAAAATGTCATGTTTGTATGTTAACATTAATTTTGTCATTAAAAATAACAATCTTTATCTTATAAATCTGACATTATCCACTGCTGCCTTTGTTTTGATATTAGTTTGTGTCATGTAATTTTTTTTTATTTACACTCCTAGACATTTTGTAGGCCTTGGGTTTGTATGTAGAAATTAATTTTGTCTGTCTTATAGTGGTAATTGTGACTAAGCAGTGCTGCCTTTGTTCAAATGTGTTAACACCTCTAATGTTTTTATGTTCAAAATATTATACATATATACATATACTCTGATTTCCTTATAGTATGTATACCTTTTTATTTCAGAGTAATCCAGTCAGTGAAAATGATCATCAGATTCTTCTTATAAAAACACTTAAATATTTCTGAGTGATTTTATTTCATTATACTACAGTAATTTCACTTAGTTTGGAGTCTAATAAGAAAATTTTTTAATTAATTTGTTTGTATAGATGATAATGTGTCAGAAATTTAAATAGTGTGAAATCTTCTGTAGTTTATAAAGTGATTTTTTATATTTAAGGAAACCCATATGATGGAATATTGTTTAGTGTATTAATTGTTATTTCCAAGGAACTGAATTATACAAGACCACAGCTTTATACCAATGAAATTTTTGTTATATTCTTGTAAAATACTTTGGATTTTTTATTGGGGAAAATGTAGAAACCTATGAACTTGTGCAATTAACAAAAAGTTGAATTAGTTTTCATAAATTTCTTCTAGGTGAGTTGCATTCCCCAAAACAATGAATTGCGAGCATATTTACAGTTTTGTATGATTAAAAGGTATTTAAAGGTAAAAATATTTAAGGACAAAGGCTAAAATGGATTCTGAGGTCTATCCTGAACTTCTTGTAAAGGTAGAAATTGCAGATCCATCTCCAGGTGAACATGAAAGTAAAGATTTGGATGGTTACCTTAGTACAGCCACAAATGATACCCCTGTGTTTTTGGATTCATACAGGGGAATCAAGACCGAACCAGAAGTATTTGAAGGTGATGGAAATGACGTTCAGTATTCATTCAAAAGTGATTCACCAGAGAATGAGGAAGACCAGGAAAGCTGTGATGAAGACTGTGGAAGTGAAGGAAATGTAAAATCACGGACAGTTACCAAGCATGGTTACAGTCAACTTTTCAAACTGAGTGAAAGTCAGTTTTATCAGAGAGACTGCCTTGAAAGTCAACAGCAAACTCACAAAGAAAAAGAGGCTTTGTCATCCACACTATATGAAAAAAGGTTTTCAACAAAAGATGGTTTGAGGAAGGAGGGGTCTGCCCACACTAAGAAGAAGCCATTAATGTGTAGTGATTGTGGAAAACCATATTTTCAGAGAAGTGAACTCAAAGCTCACATGAGAATTCATACAGGTGAAAAACCATTCACTTGTACGGAATGTGGAAAGTCATTTTTAAGAAAAAGCCATCTTGTACGTCACATGAATATTCACACCCGAGAGAAATCGTTAAATTGCAACATATGTGGAAATGCATTTTCACTGAAAAGCGAACTCAAATCCCACATGCGAATTCACACAGGAGAAAAGCCTTTCATTTGCACTGAGTGTGGGGAAGCATTTATGTGGAAAAGTCGTCTTATACCTCACATGAGAATACATACCGGGGAGAAGCCGTTCACTTGCAATGAATGTGGAAAAGCATTTTTGAGAAAAAGCCACCACAATGCTCACATAAAAATTCATACTGGAGAAAAGCCATTCATGTGTGATGACTGTGGAAAAGCATTTTATCGGAAAAGTCACCTAATGTTGCATAAGAAATCACACAGAAGAAAAGTTTCACATTATATAATTTGGAAAGAATGTTTCCAAATATGTAGTTGTAGATCTCAGTAATATTAAATAAGAACCATATACTTGCACAGAGTTTGATAAAGGGTTTTATAGAAAATAATTCTAGAAATAGTCTTAATAAGCAAATGAAATTTATGCAGTTGAGAATTTTGTTACAAGTAATCAGGAATTGTACACTAAAATTCACAAAATAATAACCATATTTAAGTAGTTATTGTTGAAGAATATTTCCATTAGGTTGCATATCAAAGGCATTGGGAAATCCTAAGGGACTGAAACAAAAGAAGCTAGTCATTTTCAATGAATAATAGAAACTGTTATTTTGTATGCACCTTATTCTGCCAGTAGACAGATAGACAGGCCTAGACCCTCAGAAATAAAAGTAGCTAGGTACTTTGTGAGTACCAAAAATGACTATTCTAGTATGGATGGGTTACCCTGGTAGTGGGAGTCACTGCCTTGCTACTGCACTAAGTGTCATTCTTATTGGTATCTCATTGAGTACATGTTCTTGTATTTGTAGATCATCTACTTTTTGTACATTTACTTGCTTGTTACTCATTGTTATATGGACTGACTGACAAGGTTTTCCCTCAGTGTGTCACCTCGGAATAAGTGATTGGCAGATGTCTCCTCTTTTGTATTCTAAACTACTGACATGCCTGATGTATCATCACACCTTGAGAGTTCCAGCAGAATTTAAAACAGACATTATTGTCAATGGATGTCATCTAGTATCTCAAAATCTCTTCTGTATTAAATGTTGTTTATCAGTCATCAAATTCGTTGTGCTCAATAGCTTTTCTCATAGTCACTGACCAGCCTCATCATTTTCTTTGAAGAACTAAATAAATTTTATCTCTCAGCTATAAAGGGGTAAAGGACAACTTTGTTTATTTTGCAACAAGATTCATTTTGTTTCATGGGATCCATTCATTGATTGTTTTGAAAAATGATGGTCTATCATAGCCCTCTCCTTGTTGGTTCTGGTTTTTTATTTCCTGTCTTATGATTGCCTATAGTATATTTATGACCCTTAATTGGAATTGAGCAAACTCCATTGCCCCCTACTTGATGTCCCCTTTTGTTTTTCTTTAAGCCTTAGTGGTCGGATAGCTTCTCTGGAGTAGTAATAACAGGTGTGGGGTGGTAGACAGATTGATCCTGTAGTGAAGCAATATTAATCCTTAAACGCCGAAGCGGTAAAATAAAAATTGTCTCCCATGTGCCGGAGGTGTTTCGGAGTGAGCGCGGAAGCGGAAAAAATATTTTTTTCAAAAAATCACAGAGCGCTTAGTTTTCAAGATTAAGAGTTCATTTTTGGCTCCTTTTTTTTGTCATTGGCTGAAGTTTAGTATGCAACCATCAGAAATTTAAAAAATTATCATTATCATATATAAATAATGCGATATATGATAGCGCAAAACGAAATTTCATATATAATTGTATTCAAATCGCGCTGTGCGCAAAACGGTTAAAGGTAAAAAGTTACTTTTTTTTCGTTGTAATTTACACTAAATTGCGATCATTTTGGTATATAACACATTGAAAAACAATAAAAGCAACACAGAGAAAATATTATCACAAAATAATGCATGAATTCGTAACGCGAGGATGTAAACAAATATTTTTTTTAAAAATTCACCATAAATCTACATAATGTCCTAGAGACTTCCAATTTCTTTCAAAATGAAGACAAATGATTGAATATTACTATACTGTAAGGGTATTAGCTTACAATTGCAGTTTTCGACCATATTTTTTTATATATTTTTTTTATATGCAATTATTTTGGAAATTAGAAAAGCTACAACCTTCAAATATTTATAGTTTTATTCTACATGAAATTGCACACATTTTCATATATAAAACTCTACGAAATGTCTAATATGAAACTGAGCAAATATTCCGAGAATGGGACGTACGCATTTCGGAGATTTGTGGCGGAGAATCCGCGCGCGGAGGGAAGGAAAGATTTTTTTTTAAATTCACCATAAATCTAAATATTGTGCTAGAGACTTCGAATTTGTTTCAAGATGAAGATAAATGACTGAATATTACTAGACTGTAAGAGTTTTAGCTTACAATTGCGTTTTTCGACCATTTCTGTAGAGTCAAAGTTGACTGAACGTGGTTTTTTTTTCTATTTATTGTGATTTATATGCAAATATTTCAAAAATGAGAAAAGCTACAACCTTCAGTTATTTATTGTTGTATTCTACATAAAATTGCGCACATTTTCATATATAAAACATTATGTAACGGCTAATTTAAAATGGTGCAAACATTACCACAATCGCACGTATGATTTTTTTCGGAAGAGTTACCGCGCGGACGTAAAGAAAATGTTATTTTTTTCATAAATTCACCTTAAATTGAAATATTGTGCTAGAGACTTCCAATTTGTTGCAAAATTAAGGTAAATGATTGAATATTACTAGAATATAAGCGTTTTAGCTTACAATTGCGTTTTTCAACCATTTCGGTAGAGTCAAAGTTGACCGAAAGTTGAAAATTTGTCACATCATTTTTTATATGAAAATATTTAAAAATTGATAGAAGCTATAACCATGGGTTATTTTTAGTTGTATTGTGCATGAAATTGCGCACATTTCCATATATAAAACTTTATGTAACGGCTAATTTTAAAATGGTGCAAACATTACCACAATCGCATGTATGATTTTTTTCGGAAGAGTTACCGCGCGGACTTAAGGAAAAAGTTTTTTTCATAAATTCGCCATAAATTGAAACATTGTGCTAGAGACTTCCAATTAGTTGCAAAATTAAGGTGAATGATTGAATATTACTAAAATATAAGAGTTTTAGCTTACAATTGCGTTTTTTTACCATTTCGGTGAGTCAAAGTTGACCGAAGGTTGAAATTTTGGCACTTATCGTGATTTATATGAAAATATCTCAAAACTGATAAAAGCTACAATCATGAGTATTTTTTTGTTGTATTCTACATAAAAATGCACACATTTCATATATAATACTCCATGTAACGGCTAATTTAAAATGGTACAAAAATTATGTCAAAGTGACGAAATAATTTCAGAGATGTGTCACAGATACTTTTTAGTGCGGCAAGAAAGAAATTCACGCTTGCGCGCCTGCATAACGATTGTAAACAAAACAACACCTTGATCCGTGAACTCCCAGCATCCCCCAAGGCGCGTGATTCAAGAGTTTTCGGCTGGTAGGCCTAAAAGTATTTTTCCGCAAATTTTTAAAAAACTTTTGCATGTCGACGTAAAATACGTCCAGTTGACACCCGAGAGACAAAAAATGTCGATGTAAAATACATCGTCAGCGTTTAAGGGTTAAGTGCCATCAATTTGGAAAGAATCGGGCGGGAAAGAGGTGCCAATGCTTCTATAGCCCATAAATTTACTAATGGCAACTTTTACATTGGCTAAAATCACGAATCTGGCATCTCAGGACTTCAGTTCTGTTTCTGACTTGTAGGGAGAATGTACTGCATCTCTGTCTCACATGATGCCTTTTTGTAAATTTGCTCATGAATATACCTAGGGGTTACTGTTGGGTTTTGTTCTTGTCTTTTATGATAGTATGTCGGTTGTAAAAGTAATTTGCAAAGAAAAGTCCAAAGAAATATTACAAAAAAACATGTAAAAATAAGAAAATTACTGAATCTTCTTTCTCGTTAAATTTACGTAAATATTTTTCGACAAATATGCTAAGAATTTGTTACTGATTTTGTTTCTTATCTGTTTTGATATTGTGTGGGCTGTAATTATAATTTTACAAAATAGAATAAAATTATTTATGAGAAAAAACATACATAAGTTGGTAAAATTTACAGTTGTCTTGTAAAAGGGGTTGAAATGTAGTCATTTTCAACTTCTCATGGAAGGTGGGAAAAATTTGTTAGAATTATTTTCCTTTGCATATCTTCCTCTTTTCATTGCTGTGTTTTTTTCCGTAAATTGGCCAACCTCTAAGTTTACCCAGCCTGAGGAGGTGCATATTGATATTTTTTTACCCTTCCACTAAGGGTTCACAACAGGTAACTAAGACAAGTCTAAAGCAGATGTGATGATGTTTCATCCCTTTGTTTCCAAGAAGGGTGTGACATTGTGGTGGAATGTACTTACACGCAAAATGATGCTGTTTTAATTTTATTTGTCTACCTTGGGAAAGTTTCCCACAGGATTTATCTCTTAGTTACATGTAATTAGTCATTGAGGAAAACCATACTTTAGTAGATATCCGTTTTGTTTATGCATAACTCCATAGTAGAAGGGGTACTCAGTACTGGACTTGAGCATGCCAGCCCACCTATACTTACCTTGATGCCTTAATACGAGAATGTGGTGGTGGCTAGGCATGTAGCCTTGATTACTCGCACTTCATCTTCACTCGCTGTCGGATTCAGAAAATTCACACACCAGCCGAAGCATGAGATGTGCATTGAATCCTCCATATATGGACGTGTAGGCTGATGTACTTATGAAAAAAGAAAAAATAACTCTAAAAATTTTCTATATCATGGTTATATTTTATGTTCATGCTTTTAAGTCAAGTTTTTTTTACACTTCCTAACCCTATGCATTACATGACACATTCAGTAAGAGCTAGTAATTTGGCCATCGTATTTGTGGGCTGGGTCAGTTACCTACACCAAAAACAAAAAGAACGCTACAACAAATTTCAAAATCTAAAGCTGCAGTTGAATGGAAACTAATAGCTATGTAATTACTTGGTAAGTGTACAGAAAATTTTATTATAAAAATGTCATTTTTACATTTCCCCTAATAGTCTTCTGTTACCAATTGCAAAGCTCTATCTTTCATATTGCTAAAGTTATTCAAGCTTAGGGTCCAGAGAAGAGCAAGTGTAAAGTGTGCAATTACAATATAATTTCACATGGTGAGTTGATCAATAATTATTCTTAGTATGTTCAATGAGTTTCCACAAAAGGACCATCCTGCTACAATGGAATTATTTGCTTACTGTATAGGGACCATTAATCTCTGGTTTAGAAATTGTTGCTTTTAAATTTCAGTCCATTTCCCCACCTGTTGGTATAGTAAGCACATTAAAAATTTAAGTTTTGTTTTGGAAAATAATATAGTAATACCAGGAAATAATAAATTTTTAGAATATATATCCATTGAAATTTCTACAGAATATTGGCAAGAGAAGGCATGTTTCTGTAGGTATACAAGCCATTTCCTTTACACTAAATAGACTATCCAGAAATGAGGGATTTTATGCATAAGTATAATGCTGTGATTATCGGTTACAGTGAGTTCTTACTCTAAGTAGCAATTTCTTTATCCACTGTTTAACATTAGTTTTGTTTTTGGTGTAGAGCAAATATCAATTTTTGTTGTGATTTACTACCTGTCAATAACTTTTCTTTGTGTATACAATGTAGATCTTTGCATTTAGCCAATTGTATCTTGCCATGTACGCTCGGCAAGGAAAGTTAAGATACAGTTTTTTTAAATCTTCGGACATATATTGTTCAATAATGCCACACCTGGCAACTCTTGAAAGGGGACGGAGCTTCAAAATCATAGCGTTTGTTGCTTTCTAGATTCCATCAACTTTACACCATAAAGATTCTGTTGAGGTCCTATTATCATTTATACTTGAATGTAGAAACAGGGCTCTATGTTATTCGTTAATGTTGGTGTGGTAACGTCAGTTCAGGGTAGAATATCGATCATCCTTTTTTAAAACCTATTGTGAAACCTTACTTATAAGTAATGTTTGACACTAAACTGGCGTAACATTTATACGTAATTAAAGACGAACTTAAACAATGAGAGAAAGTTTTTTAAAATTTGGGCAGTGCTTGTAGAAATTGTGAGGAACAATACGGTAAAGAATTAAATATTATGAAGATAGAGAGAGCGCGCAAGCATAGGCCTATCGATAGAGACACTTAATTCATTATATTTACTTTGAGAGATTAAGTGATAATATTTGTTCAAATGTTTCAAAAGTAGAGAGAGAGAGCATAGGCCTATCTATAGAGATACTTAATTCATTATATTTACTTTGAGAGATTGAGTGATAATATTTTTTCAAATGTGTTTTAAAAGTGGGAGAGAGAGAGAGAGAGAGCAAAATCTGCTCATGTGAAAGCTTAGGCCTATTTATAACTACTTAATTTCATTATATTTTCTTTGGGAGATTGAGTGGTAATATATATATATATATTTTTAAAGTATGTTTTAGAAGTGGAGAGAGAGAGAGAGAGAGAGAGAGAGAGAGAGAGAGAGAGAGAGAGAGAGAGAGAGAGAGAATTATAGTACAGGTGACGGACTTGTAACGGGCGAAAGGCAGAAGAAAACATAATTAATTAAAGATCTCTGTCGATAGACCTATGCTTGCGCGATATGATATGACTGCCAAGATCATGCTGCACTATGCTAGATAAAATTTGAAGGATCATAATATCCAAGTTAATTCTCTTAAGAAATTCATACCCTAATCTTGATTACATTCGACAGTTGCCGTAGCATTCAGAGATTGTAAAAAGACGGAAAATTTTAGACACGGTACGGTCATTCTTGCTCTCTTGATATAGTCTTTACTTTTGAGAATCGGGTTTCATCCACAAATCATTCACAAAAATCTTAAGTAAAAATATTTATTACCAGAAATAACTCAATATGTATTGCACAGGCAATTAAAGTTTTATATCATGGGAGATCTTTCAGCCTCGCGGCAAAGAAATGCAGTCGTGTAGGGCTGTAGGCTACTACGAACTGCTTTGTAATGGAAGCATATAGCCAGAAAATCTTTGAGCTGACATGCTACTTTAACCTTGATTAAGATTTATGTTTCAACGTCAAAGTAATCAAAGTGTGAAATCCGTTACGTCAGCCAGTATCCAGTGACTTGCGCTTTCCCGCTGGGAGTTCTATTGCTCCTTCTCACATCATAGAAAACGCTCTTGCGGATGCGACTAGATTTGTTCAAGCTACCTTAGCCTTCGCAAAATTGAGTGCCATTGACATCAGCTAACTTTAATCGCTTTGGAATACACACATAAGTTTGTAGAAACTAAAATAATTGCATTCACCACTTACGATGATGCAATATACCCCCGTTCATGAAGCAAAATGAGTAAATATTGTCGTCATGATACATAGTACTAAAATCAGAAATTCGCATTCTATCTACCAGATCTCTATGAACGAATCCATCTGAGAAATTCCAATTACTTCGGTCATATATCGTGTTTTTAAGTATCTGAACGGTTTTGTTTTGCAGTTTTAACTTATATAATATAATTTGCAGTATATTTTCATATTCTTGAGTAAATTTAGCGATATGTCTTTTCAGTAAAAACAAATGGGAAATTGGATGAACGAAAGCTAATGAAAACTGTATCTTCAGTTTTCTTGTCGAGTGTACATTAACTTAAATATGCTAGTACAAATATGTTTTGCTTTTTGTTGCTAATAAGCTGTTTACAATTGAAAATGGGTCAAAGTACAAGTCCTGTACATATGTATTAGGAAGGGACCTTGCAAAAGGCTCACATTTTAATCTGGATATTGATATTCATGATAGTCTTACATTTTGCTGGAGATTAATTGTGTTTTAAAAGAATCATGTCATATGTACAAGTACATACATATTAGCTGGGAAGTAACACAAATGGATTGTATACCGAAGTCCTAGGGTGAACAAGGAGACACAAAAATTTTAAGAATATGTAAAGGCATCAATCTTGCTTTTAATCATTGCTAAAACTCAGATTATGATTTTGGTGGTCTCACTATGGTATGGCTATTAGCAGGGAAGATCAAGTAGCAACTTGGAGATGAGAAAGTCTCTCTCTATGCCAGACTTTGCATTGTGGCTAACTTACAATTTGCCCCAACCTAAGCTGTGTCTGGTACCAACATAAGAGTGAAATTTACATCCCAGACAGGCCATTGTTAATCTATTGGTCATGATGTCTAATCAAGCAAGTGTTTTATTGCCCAGACTAGGACCATGTAAAAGCTAGATACAAGATAGTCAGCTGAGGGAAACTGGTTCTTCCAGCAGCAAATATGAATAATGACAGTAGTAAATGTACATTATGTTGAAGTATCATAAGATACTCTAGTGGCTTCAGCCTGTGGGACAACACTGTAGGTGTCTGTAAACTGAGTAACATTGCTACTTCTCAGCTGAACTTTATGTCGGTTGACTCAAGGAAAGCAGAAAGACATTAAGTATGGAAGGATCAGCATTTGGACAAAACCACTAACCAATTTAAATATAAATGCAACATGCTTTATTTATTACATCCATTCAAGTTATCTGACCCAGACTCCCAGTCCTTATGAGTGCTGATGTGAGGGACTTGACTTGTGTACAGTAAAATGTTGCTAATAAAAAAATAGTCAATGATTTGTCTTAAAGTACATATTACATGTTCTGGAACTTATATAATAAGGCCATACTTGTGAGGGACCAGCAAATGCATGTAAAAGGGACTTCCACTGCTTTGACCACTTGGGGAAGGAAAGGAAGCATGCCTGGGGTTTCATTATTCGTAAAGGCCTGTCCACACGATCGGACCTAATCGGCGGACTTCCCCTCTAACGGGCACACTTGACAGGCAAACCGTCAAATTGCCTGATGGGTCTTGTAGCAAAATCACCATGGTGGTGCCCAATGGCTTGAGCTTCGACCCTGCCAGACATACTTTAACCATATACATTTCTTTTACTGAGCCATTCTTTGCACCATATTCTCTTCTTTTTCTTCTTTTTCATCACACACAAAGCAATTATCATGCTACACAATATCTTTTTTTGCGGTAGGCACCATATTTATCGTACCGCACTGAATACACTACTGGCATCGTCGGGCACGCCCACCTCTCCATCGCCTCACTTGTGTGGACAACATTCACGTGTAAGCCCGCCAGAATTTGCCCGTCAACCCTGGAGCACGCCGATCATGCCCGCTCGTGTGGACAGGCCTTAAGAGTTTCCACCATCAAGTTTTAACTTCTGACACAATATTCAGCCTTTATGAATGCCAGTTGTAACTTATTTGACATGAGTAAGAGATGCATAATTTTATGCCACTTTACAGACCAGATTTACTAAATGGTGAGCCCTCTTCTGCTCCTAGTACTTGTGATTATGCTATGGTATACAGGAACTTTTTTCATGCAGGAAACTTTTCTAGTGATCAATTTAGGAAGTGCAAGGCAGTAACATGTAAAATTAGATTCCATGCCTTATTCACAGTCAGAAGTAGCACTCAACTGGTTTCGTGGATTGATGGCTTTTTGTATTGTGGAAAATAAAAGATTTGCTTCATCCACGTCCAATTGAAGAAACTTAAGTTCATTGTCAGCCAGCCAGATGACTGGGTAAGCTACACTCATGGTTTGTGATGGGAAATGCCTTGACACTGAGTTTTGGATCACTAAGAGTTCCATTGTATGTGTCTTGGACAAGGATGACGTAATGATAAAATTTTGGGCGCAAATGGACAAGGGCAAATTCTAAGTCTGGCACTGGATATGCTAGGGTCATTATGGTTGTACCCACAGCTGTGATTATCATTGGTGTTTGACCTGTGATAAAAGATGGTTTGACTCACAGGTCCCATAGTTTAGAAAACTAGTTATCATGATCATGTGACCACTGATGTGAACATATGAAATAGATTTGTTTTTTTTTCCATAGAGGTCCTATAAGCTCATGTCAAGTTTGATTGTTATGATGAGACAGATTCTCATTTCTATATCCTTTAGTTAATTTTTTGGTACAAACTTCCAATGTAAGTCAGACTATCTTTAATTCTACTAAAGCTGATTGTACTGGTTAGTGGCCTAGCCACATCTTATGCCTTATTTTTTTTCTTTTTGTTACAAAAAGATGTATGTCCTTCGTCTTCCCATTAATAGTTCACCTTTCCAATCTGATGATTTTTTCAAAATTTCTTGTGTTATCTTAGAGGGGAAGTAAGTTTTTCACTCGAGTAAGAGTACCATTTTGGCAGTTTAATTGACTCTTCCAGTATTGTCATAATCAGAGATATATTTTCCTGTTATTAGCACGTCATCTTTAAATACCATTTTGAAAGTATGTAAAAGGCATCCTTATTGAAATACCTTTAAACCATTTTGAAAGTATGTAAAAGACATTCTTATTGAAATATTTTTCCTGTGCTTTCTTTTAAAACCTCTTACCCTTGAAGATTTAAGGTTTCTGTTTTATATTTACAAGATTTTGCTCATCCCTTGCAAATTTTCTGTTAAAAGCAATATAATAATAATATTTAATATTGTATATGTAAAAAATTGAGTAGCTGAAGTATTGTACAGTAGCACTGGCATTATACCTTCTGCAATGACATCCCAAACTTTTGGAGTATGGTTCATTGAACAAAAACAGTGTGGCATTTGACTTCCATCATCATGTATCCCATTTTAACATTTTTAAGAGTTTTGAGGAAATTTTAGTTACTGCAATGATTTATTCTGTATATTGAAAGATATTATATCCAGTAATTTTCATAAAAAATTAAAATGCATTGCTTTGTGCTGGAAATCTGGAAAGACAACTTAATTGCATATGTAGCCATGAAACAAATTTTTAAGTTTATTTAATCATTGTTCATTACTAAAATTATTTTTTGACTGTTTGTATTTAAGGATATTTTCATATCACTGAAACAATTAACACATTACACTGACTTTATGCCATAATAATGTTTGTGGTATTGCATATTTTAGGACAGTTTGCTCTCTTCATTGAAACAATTACGTAATTGGATGACTGCACTGCATACATGGCCACAGTATTTGTAGAGACTTTTAATCATTTATGCATTTTTTTGTAATTTCTGCATAAATTTGTAAATTAGGATACACATTCATGAAAAATAAATTGGTAAAAAAGGAAGCCGACTTCACAGCATTTGAATGAATGCTTTCTCTGTGTTCTGAGGATGTTGAAACCTTTGAGATAAAGACATTTTACGATCTTAGGGGACCATGAATTCATTCACATTCCTGTTGTTGTCCTGAGTCAATTACTAGAGGATTTGAGGCTGAAAGCTAGGCAGTTCTTGGTTACTTTTTGACCAGAAAGCTATCTGTCATATGTAAAATGATTGTTTAGACTTTGTATAAATACTATAGTATTAAAATTGAAAGAAAAATCTTTTGTAAACTATAAAGTATATGAGCAGTGCCCTTCCTTTGCATAAACTTTTCATAAAGCTGCCTTGCTTGGAAGGTGCAAGAGAAAGTGAAACAAGGGTAAATAAGAATTGTAGTTCTGTAATCGCTACCAAAAAGGCAGTTTAAACTTGTGTTTTCACTGCATAATTATTTATTAGTAGGCTAACCATTGAAGGTTGCGTAACATCAGTCGCTCCAGTCTTTACTGAGGATTATGAAACCACCATTAACATTTATATAAGGTGAAAACACTGCCAAATGAGATGTATATATTCTTTTTATCTTCATGTGTATTATGTGCTGTAAATTTTGCTTAACATCCATTTTTTACTCGGATAAATGGTGGTAACCAGCATAAACCTCTCAAGTCATTTTATTCCAAACTGGCTATCATGAGAAAGTAAGTTCAGACACAAAGTGAGGGACCATTGTAAGTCAGGGTATGCGTGGCATATTAGTTGATGGTATACAACAAAGCAGAGCTTGTACATTGAGAACTAATTTCTGAGAATGACAAAAATTATGTTGGGTGATGATATCTCTTAAAGCAAGAGCATGAAACTTGAGGATCTTAAGACTATCTAACTGCAAGCAAGGAATATGGTAAACTGACTGTGTTAAGATTAGGCTTAGTATCAACTGCAAAGGCAGCTGAGTGAGTGGGATAGGGTAACCTGATTAGGTTAGAGCAATACATTTTGGGCTAAGTCAAACACTTTGTAATAGTAACAAATCTCTGTTTGTTTCTTCATTTATGATTTGTTTTGCCCACATACTTGATTACACTTTAATATTAGGTGATATGGTTCATTTTGTTATAATCCAGTTGTATGTTGTTAGAATTCTCATTAAATTATTTGCACAACCTTGGGTCTCCTTTTTTTTTATATAATATCCCTTCTAAACTGCATTTATGTAACAGAAGAATGATGAACAACTCTTGCTCCCCATAGGGGGTTAGTGCTATTGTAAGTGTTTACATAATAAAAATATGGAATGTTAGTCCATATATATAAAAGTCTAAAACTAAAGAGGTCAACCAGATTGCTTGCAGGAATGTGATCAGACTAGAGACGCTAAAGATGACGTATACAATAAGTATGTAGGCTAAGTTGACATGCCGTCATCTGTGGTCATTCATTTGTTTTGAAACAGTCCAAGCTCCCTGCTTGAGACAACTACCGCCTACGTGATCTGTAGCGTGTCTCATTTTGATTGTGTGTTCGTATGAAACTATGTCATTTGGATTGTATGTTCATATGTTCGAACTACTGTCTGTTCCTTCATAACTTGTAACAGAGATGGTAGACGGCAGAAGAGAGTTAGCTATCGTCATTAGAAGACCTGTACCTCTTTACCTAAGCTTTATCATGTAGAGGAATAGGATTAGCCATTATCATTGGCAGAAGCGATCAAGCTATCGTTATTAGAAGACTTGTACAATCATATCTGATCTTCAGCATGTAAAACTTCAGAAGAAATTATATCTATTTTTATACTTAGTGTTTTCTACAAGAACCTCACCGAACCATGAGTTTAACACATCGTCGTAAAGATAATACCGACTTCGTAAGTGATCTACAAAACCCCAGACACTCCATTGAAGATGGAAGTGCAATACCAACCGACTTAGCGTATAGATTATCGCTAGTCTAACATTACCTCATAGGGCGCCTTATCATACAAGGCACAAGCCCTAATATTGGTGGCCAGCGTACCAGAAGAACTCTACAACGTCCTACGAAGATAAACCAGAATAATAAATCATGTATCATAAGAAATCAACGACGACGGAAGCAGCAGATTCTTCAAGCAACATAGTATCATCGTTAGTGAGCGACTTCAGAAAACAATAAGAACTCTTCAACGACGACGAAAGCAACAGATTCTTCAAGCAACTTAGTATCATTGTTTAGTGAATAACTTCAAGAAACAAAACCGACGTGTCTTTTTCCTACGACAACGCAAGCTTCGTCTCTCATTAGAATCATTCAAGAAAACATCGTTAGTGAGCGTTTCCGGCACTGCAAGAAACAAACCGAACGCGTCTGCAGCATCGGATCTTTCAAGGGCTCGAATCATCGAAACAACGCGCACGGGGGAAACTGAAGCCAAACCAGGTCATCCGCTAAATAGAGAAGGAGGACCAAGGCCGTGTGTCGTTATCGGAACACCGTGACTTCCCACAAAAGCAAGCTAAGTACAATTTTTTATTCATTTGGAGTAAACTTTGAGTGTTTCCTTTACAGGTCGAATTTCGTTATTCCTGTGGCTGAAGTTACGAGACATTCTTAATCTTACTTTTTACAGAAATTATCTACATCATTGAGATTTCGCTACTGCGAGTTTTTATCTTTGAGTGTCTGTTTCCAGAAGTTCTACTGAAATATCATAATCATATACTATGTTAATTTTTATCATTTTGGCCGGGTGATTAATTAATCCCTTACGTAACAAATCATATTAAACAGTGAATATGCGTTTACGCAGTGGACGTCTGTATTTATACAGATGCATGGATAGGGTCGTTAAGACACCGTAGTGATTAGAAAAACACACAAAAACAACAAGTGGAACACCCGTACAAATCTAGATAAATTAGAGGTAACACTATTTCGGGTCATGACAATAAATGCTCCTTTGCAAGTCCCGATCGCAGTTTTAGCCTTGATTTTTTTGAGTTAGTTATAAAATATCGAACCTCAATGACTCAACTTAACTTTAAAAAATATGGCTGGATTGCAAGGAATAACATGTCTGTAAAAAACTTTCATCAGGCCAAATGCGCTGACCAGGATCTCTCACTATTTCAAATTTTAGCAAAGAATGAAGTACAAACAGTTAATATTGAATACAGTAGAGATACTTGTCTTATTAGTAATCGCTCAGTTCCTAATAGTTCGTCATTCATTGCTTTATACGTAACAGCAACATAATGCTAAAAACACACAATATGTTGCCGATGGTAATAAAGAGAAGGATCCTAATTATTACAAAAAGAAATAGAAACAGTAGCCCGTTCAGAATCAAACAAGCAAACTCGGTGACTGTGTCACCTAGTCAAGCGGTCAAGGTCAGTCAAAAAACTGCGAAGTGTTCAAAGCAAAGCAAATTCCACACAATAAGCGACTCTAGCAGAGTGGGGAAAAAGCGATGTTGGATCATACATCCCAAATACCTTTTTAAATTAAAAAGGAATTTCCCTATGCATCACACG
Source organism: Macrobrachium nipponense (assembly GCF_015104395.2). Classification (NCBI taxonomy): domain Eukaryota; kingdom Metazoa; phylum Arthropoda; class Malacostraca; order Decapoda; family Palaemonidae; genus Macrobrachium; species Macrobrachium nipponense. The sequence continues at coordinate 20,317,518 of NC_061103.1, forward strand.
ACCGTATAAGTAATCAGAGGCAGGTTTTCGTTTTTTTTTGTTAATACATAAGTTATTATAAGGAGTGGTGGATTAAGCCCGACTGTTACGCGCCGTAAAAATTAGAATATCTTGATTTATTTCATTAGTACACGTATTATCCTGTATTTACGGACTCACCGTCTGTTGTTCGAACTTCCCTAATGAGAAGTCCGGATAAGCGAGCGCTTACAGATACCTCTATAGTTATAAAAACATTGATCTGTATCTAGTGTAATTGTAAGATCCATCTAGGGGTATACAAAATATTATCTTACATCCTTGCAAAAATTAAGGCGTGTTTATCAAAGGGAAATCCTATAAACCTTCAAACATATTAAAATCCATTTGAACAAAAATGAGACAGTTAATCAAATAATAACTTATATAAAGGAACTCTACATTTGTCTCATAAATCGTAACATTGTTCAAATGACCCAACAGAATTCTCCCACAACCACAGTCGCACTTTGCACGCAAAATCTCGAGAAGCATGCACCCTCGAATGTCTTAGTGCGTGTAAAAAGACTTTGCTGGGAAATGAAATTTTAATCCTTCCCGACACTCTGAAATATAACGATTTTCCCGCGAACAAAGCCCTAAAAGTATACATACGTGGCATACGGGAAGTTATAAATATCGCATTTTTTATTGTTGCTAATTTTTAATCACGCCCAATCCGGTCGTGGATGAATCTCTCTGATAATCTATCTAAAGTAATATCCGTAAAGTCATTCAAGCAGAGGTGATTCAGCAGAAATTTTTTTTATCTTTTACCTGAATACCAGGAAGTTTCTCCACTGGCGAGTGATCTCTGGAAAAAACGGATGTAATTTAACACAAAATAAGGTCTAAGGACAAACATAAAGCTATATACGTACCTTGTGTAGACTCTCAATGAAATTTCAAAATAGAGATAAATGACGAAGTTGAAAAATGTTAGTAATAGGAGCCATTAGGAAATCAAATAAGCCCATATAATTTTTCCCTCAAACGTCATGCCATAAAAGATCGGACTTGGCGTATCTGCGTAGATTTCTGTCGCTTAAACAAGGAAATGACTTCCGATAGTTTCCAGTGCGATGTACCGACGACATCTTATCTCTGTTAGGCTAGAATAAATTTTTTTTCACCAACTTTAAAAGCTTTTACCAGATACCATTACCTAAGTGATTGTACCTCATACACCGTTTTCAACACACTCAGGGGACATTATCAATTTTTTACGTATGCCTCCGGCTTACGTTGCACCCCAATTACAATATAGTGTTTTGGAGACTTTTAGGGATACCCTACATGCCTATATGGATGATCTTGTAATCTTTTCTAATACCTTAGAAGTATCACATAAAGTAGAGCTAGTGCTACAGAGACAAAGACAAATAATCTCAGAGTAAAATATCTAAATGTGAGTTTTTAAAACCGAACATGTTTATCTAGGTTTTATGTGTCTGGTCAAGGTCTTAAAAGTAGTCCATGGTAAGGGGTCGGCTATTCATAACTGGTTTACGGTACTTATTAACGTAAAAAAGGGGGATACAGCACTTTTGCGCTGTAGTGGGTATTACAATCGTATGCAAATAGTAACTCTTCAATCATGACAAGCTCCTTTAACAGATCTTACGAAGAAGAGCGTAGAATTGATTATGGCTTCTAAAAAGCATCAACAGGCGTTCGATATCTTAAAAAAAGCGGAATAATGCAGCTTACCTAACTTAAAAATCCCTGATTTAAATAAGGAATTTTTTTTATTGCAACAGATGCCTCAGACCAAGGGTAAGAGGGATACTACTTCAGTAATATGATAAAACAGTTCTTCCCTATAGCTTTTATTCACGTAAACTAAAGCCCTCTGAAAGTATGCAGTAATAGGCAAGGAAGGGCTAGGTCTTTAACTCACTAGTATATTTTAAGTTCATAATCTATGGCTATCCTGATAAAATCCTTACTGACCATGAGTCATTTACCGAGTTTTTTTCAAAGGCTTTAATCACAGTCCAAAAGGAACTCGGTGACAAATGATCATTCAGGTTATTGGAGCCAAGATAAGATATCTACCTGGGAAAGCAAATATCATAGCTGACGCATTATCCCGCAATCCCGCACCATACAGCAAAGAACCATTAATTGGACTAAAGATATAGAAACATCCGTTGCCTATTGTTAAAGCCGTATCTAAACAAGAAAATTCCTTAACCCAAGAGATCGCGAGCATTGAATATCTGGGTCGGAGCGCAGAACTGTTACAAACTGAACAAAGCAAGAGTCAACAGACATAACCCAAACAATAAACACTTCGAGCAGAAACCCTAAAGCAAAAGTATATTTAAAGTATGTGTATCAGAATAATGTAATCAAATGTAATATTATATGTAGGTCTGTGACGAGGAAAACCCGAAGAACACAGCAGATGACTAACGACCAGGTAGTAGTAATAATCTCTTTCATACCAATCGTCATAAACTGGTTGCATTCCGTCATCCAGGGTTCCCTACTATGTCACAGAAAGCCAAATCACTATTTTACTGGCCTACAATGCTTACAGATATAAAAAGCACATAACTAATTGTAACACGTGTCATGAAAACAAGGGATACACTAAGACACCTGTCAGTTTAGGAGCCTATCCTGTGCCAAATCAATCCTTGAAAGAATATACGTAGAATTATTAACAGAATTACGAGTCTGACAGAGGGAATAAACACTTCTTAGTGTTAATAGTTCCTTGACACGTTATATAGAATTAATAGCACTAAAAACAAACACCGCAATTGAGTGCGTTACGAATATTTATGAGTGCTAAATCAGTAAACATGGAATTCAACACATGATAATCTGACACGGGTGGTGTAAATCAATAATAATCTCCTTAACACGTTGTGTGAATTCCTTTCCATTAAGAAAACCAATAATATATTTTATCACCCAGAGTCAATCGGTTTGGTAGAATAACGGATAATTAAATAGGAAATGTCAATGTCTTACGAGTTACAACTCGTGATATTGGATCCGAACTGGATTATAGCGGTTCTCGCGGTTTTAAATACCTTTATCATTTATATCTTGTATCTATAGAATTGATGCCGCAAGTAGCCTTATACGGTACGCCGCTAGAACACTTTACCGCATATTCAAGCCAACCATTAATTTATCAAATATATATAAAAAAAATATATAAATAAATAAATATAAAAAAATAAAATAAATATGGATACAAGTGGAGTCAATATAATACACTCCGTAAGAAGTCGGAAGGGTTACAAATTATAATAAAAAAGGAATCACGTAAAAATCAATAAGCAAAACGTAACCATAGATATTAAATATCCAAATATATATGCGTAAAGATTTGAACTCTAACTTAACGCTTTAGTAATGACAAATAAGCTAAAAGTTCAAACACATATCCAAAATCTACTGACATATTGTCTGTCCCGGGTGATTTATATTCGTAGTCAATAAAACCAAAAAAATTAAATAAATAAATAAAATAATAATAAATAAAATAAATAAAATAAAATAAAAGAGATTTTAAAGTCAGGAAGTCTAGAAGTGAAAATGTTATCTATGAAATAATCCTATATGAATCTTATACAGGGCTAATAATATATATAGAATTTGTATGGAAACCTTTTTCATCAGTTTGAATAAAGGAATATTTAATTTAACATAATTATAATCATGCAGTTTTCCAACATGAAACTAATATATTGTTCAATTTTGGTACTGTTTTTTTTTTTTTCAGACATTCTTCTCATGCGGGTGGAGAATTAAAAACTAAAATATCATTTGAAATACTAAAGTCGTATCTCTTACAGCAAGTAACGTAAACTCTAGCTGGCTGAGAGCAATCTCCTGCCAAGTGACGACGTCATCATTGTCGTATCAGCATTTGTTCCTTTTAACCTCAATAATCTGCTTACACAGGCTTCATCTGTGTGTCGTCTCTGCTTGCAAAAGCAGATTGACTGGAGAAAGGAATGCTTAGTTCATGAACTTCACATGTGGTTCATAGGTCACATGACAGGCCACATAACATATTCTTATCCGTGTGTGTAATGCAATTAGTTAAGGACTTGTAATCATTTTAAAATTAATGAACAATATAAGCAAATAGAATTTCTATAACAACAAAATGAATTAATTTTTTTTTCTGAACCTCATAGACATTTAGAAGTATCAAGATATGTATATATGAAATATTTACTTGCAACATTAGCCTATTACATTCAAGTAAACACTTCATGGGAAAATGTCACATTTTCTTGAAAAACCCAAAGTTTATTTAGAAATTAGTTACATAGTGGGTTTTTTTTCGTTGCATCTCCTACCTATTAATAAAGTTTTTAAAATTAACCTCAGAGGATACGCGCGAGAAAATTAAATATGAAACTTTTGTTAGGGCACATAGGATCAGATTTTATCACAGCTTAATTTCAGTTAGCATAGAGAAATACAGAATCATGATTAATCTTCTCTTTGACTCTTATGTTGCCTGGCAATATTACAAATAGCTCCATTTTCCACTTCTTTGTCTAGTAACTTACTACCAGTAATATCGAATTTTCTTTGAGATTCGTAATGATATCTATTTATTTTTTATAATTATGGATATTTTTACAAGTCATCATAGACCTGGATAGGTTCACTCATTGTTAATGCCATGGATAAAAAAGTTTGTACAGAGGACTCTTTGAATTCCAAAATATCAGCGAATTCATGTGGGTTAAGTCTGGTCTAAATGGCTCTCTTCCCTCCCCTGTATTTGGATGTCGTCTGAATTTACTTTGCCTTGTGACAAGTATAATTTCACTTGCAGGCTGATTAATGGAACCTGGTTACAGTATCCTGCAGTTACGAGAGTTTTCACATCGCAACTTCAAACGAATCGTTCGTCGCAGCGGACGACTACAGTCAAGTAACAACCGCCTACAATGTGAAAGGAATTTCATGGACTTCTTCGACCGACACCGTATCTCGTCGTTAATCTCGACCGACACCGTATCTCGTCGTTAATCTCGTTTTAATGCGGAATGCTCTGGCGGCTGTCGGAATCGACTACGAATGGGACATACTTCCGACAATTACGACCCGAAGGATATTCAACTCTACTTTGCTGGCGAAGGACTCGTGCTGGGGATGTTTTTTTTATTCATCGCGAACGTAATCGTGTAGCTTAGGATGCAGAGAATAAGTATGAGCGCAAAATGGAACGTTGGACCCGCCCACCCAGCAAATTTTCCCCTTGTTTTAACCATTGAAAAAGGCCGTTTCATTGGCTATAGGTGGTTGTCTGGAACTGTGTAATGGACGAAAAGTTGTTCGAAAGCTAGTTAAAAGTGAAGTAGTATAACCTCGGTCATGTATCCTATATATATAAAGTATCATGTATCCTATATATAATTGATCATAAATACACGAGTCGAAATATATCTTTGCGTGTACGCAATAGGAATCTCTTATATAAATGATCATAAATAACGGAATCTAAATATATTCTTTGCGTGTACGCAATAAGGAATCTCTTATATAAATGATCATAAATAACGGAATCTAAATATATCTTTTGCGTGTACGCACTAGGAATCTATATATAAATGATCATAAATAACAGAATCTAAATATATCTTTGCGTGTACGCAATAGGAATCTATTTAAAGTGCACATATATTAATCATAATTATATGAATCCATATACATATGTATAAACAAATCAGGTAGCCTATAATCAATCTGTTACCTTTTTTCTTACCAATATCTGCAGTTATTTATGAGTTAGTATATGAATTAATGAATCAGATATATAACAGTTAGCATAAAAATCAACGAATCAATCAGCATAAACATTAATAATTTTATCAATTCATATATGAAATTTTTTATCAGTTAAAATATGATTTTTATCATGTTAATCTTCATTCTATGCAATTATCAGAGTACATTAGTATTTTCTGTAGCATATGTATCTTAATGAGATGAAGTGAAAAACTGTATCATTATATATATCATGTGATCACTATTATTTACCAATATCATTGTTTTATATTTTATTACAGTTCCTCGCTGGCCGAGTGGTTTTCGAGCTGGGCTGCCAATCCGGTGGTCTCAGGTTCGATTCCCGGCTCGGCCAACGCGGAATCAGAGAAATTTATTTCTGGTGATAGAAGTTCATTTCTCGATATAATGTGGTTCGGATCCCACAATAAGCTGTAGTCCCGTTGCTAGGTGACCAATTGGTTCCTAGCCACGTAAAAATATCTAATCCTTCGGGCCAGCCCTAGGAGAGCTGTTAATCAGCTCAGTGGTCTGGTAAAACTAAGATATACTTATATTTTATTACTTGAATCAATTCATGTACACCATGAATTTTTATTTACTTATATATATATATATTCACATAGTGTCTGTATAACACTCCTATAAGTCAAATGCAAGTCAAGTTTGAGTAATATTCAGTAGTTGGTTTTGGTAGCTGACCGAGCTGATGTAAGTGTTTACATAATAAAAATATGGAATGTTAGTCCATATATATAAAAGTCTAAAACTAAAGAGGTCAACCAGATTGCTTGCAGGAATGTGATCAGACTAGAGACGCTAAAGATGACGTATACAATAAGTATGTAGGCTAAGTTGACATGCCGTCATCTGTGGTCATTCATTTGTTTTGAAACAGTCCAAGCTCCCTGCTTGAAACAACTACCGCCTACGTGATCTGTAGCGTGTCTCATTTTGATTGTGTGTTCGTATGAAACTATGTCATTTGGATTGTATGTTCATATGTTCGAACTACTGTCTGTTCCTTCATAACTTGTAACAGAGATGGTAGACGGCAGAAGAGAGTTAGCTATCGTCATTAGAAGACCTGTACCTCTTTACCTAAGCTTTATCATGTAGAGGAATAGGATTAGCCATTATCATTGGCAGAAGCGATCAAGCTATCATTATTAGAAGACTTGTACAATCATATCTGATCTTCAGCATGTAAAAACTTCAGAAGAATTATATCTTATTTTTTATACTTAGTGTTTTCTACAAGAACCTCACGAACCATGAGTTTTAAACACACGTCGTAAAGATAATACCGACTTCGTAAGTGATCTACAAAACCCCAGACACTCCATTGAAGATGGAAGTGCAATACCAACCGACTTAGCGTATAGATTATCGCTAGTCTAACATTACCTCATAGGGCGCCTTATCATACAAGGCACAAGCCCTAATACTATCAGTGCACCCCATGCAGTGCAATGTAGGCATTACTTAAGGTTCTATGCAGCGTGCCTTCGGCCCTTAGCTGCAACCACTTTTGTTCCTTATACTGTACTTCCTTTCATATTCTCTTTCTTCCATCTTACTTTCCACACCCTCTGAACAATTGATTCATAGTGCAACTCCAACGTTTTCCTCCTGTTACACCTTTCAAACTTTTTACTGTCAATTTCCGTTTCCACATACCTCAGCCTACTCTTTGAACAACATTGCCATCCTTCTTTCCATTTTGATAATTCACTGGGCAACAATTTTTTACTTTTTTAATGTTGTCTAGATTTCTACAACTGATTTAGGGTATTTTTGCACGGCTGAATCAGGAAATGGCATCCGTTTCTCTCCATCAGGTCAGGTTTTTGTGCTAAGTTGATTTGAAAAAAATCAGATCTTGTGACAAAATCGATTACAATTTTGTGGCATTATCAGCTGATTTTTGTCAACACATATCATCCTAAATATGTTTTTAAGAGAAAAAAATGTTTTTCCAACAACATATATTGATTACCTGATAGAAACATCGATTACTGTAAACTGAATGGTGGGCATTGATAAAGGTAAGTACACGTAAATTGCATGTTGCTTCACCATTTTTCAAACTTCAGGGCTTGAACTTCCATTTCTTCGAACTCCTGGAATGCTCAGAGGCAGGGAGGTCTCTCTTCAGAGTCCAACAGTAGTCAGCCATCATGACTGCGTCCCAGCGACCCTGATACCTGGTCTCCATCTCTTTCATGTCCTGATGGAATCTCCCCCTGCTCGTCACTCATTGAACCCAGGTTCTCAGGAAACCGCTCCATATGTGAAAATAGGTAGTGCATCTTGACGCTCATGTTGCAGCCCAGGTTTCCGAAAGCAGTCAGCATGTTGTTGACAAGTTCTGCGTAGTTTCTGGCCTTATTGTTGCCAAGAAAGTTCTTCACTACCAAAACAAATGCCTTCCACGCTTCCAGTTCCACTTCGTTCATTGAGTTTTCGAACTCTGGATCTCTGATGAGCTGACGGATCTGAGGACCATCAAAGATGCCAGCTTTCAACTTCTCCATGGTCAATCCTGGAAAAGCCTGGCACAAGTAAGTGAAGCAGTCACCATCCTTGTCCAGAGCCTTGGTGAACTGCTTGATTAAGCCGAGCTTGATGGGAAGAGTATTCTGTCTCTGTCCACCAAAGGGTCGTTGATGACGTTCCTTTCTTTGCAAGGCACCAATTCCTACCGCACAGGCCAGTCCTTCTTCGTGTAATGCTGAGCACGGTCCCTACTATCCCACATGCACAGAAAACATGGGTACTTGGTGAAGCCAGACTGTTGTCCCAACAAAAAGTTCACCATCTTCAGGTCAACACAAATAAACCACTTATGCTGACCATAACCAATTTTCTCCAGCACATACTTCACCGCTTCATACTTCTCCTTAAGTGTAGTCGAGTGAGCCAGGGGTATAGAGGCAAACTGGTTGCCGTTGTGTAGCAGAACACATTTCAGTGATCGCTTGCTGCTGTCAATGAACAGTCTCCAATCTTTGGGTTCGTACTGTGGCACTCCAAGATTGAGCAGAAGCTGCGCAATATCTGCACAGTACACCAAGTCCTTCTCTTCAGAGAAAAAACAGAGGTACTCATGATGCCTGTTGCGGAAGAAGCTGATGTGAGCACTGTAAGAGAGGAGTTTTTTTTCCTTCAGTGTGGATGCCAAAAGTTCGGCAGAGTCCTTTGACAAGCTGAGGTCGCGAACTAGATCATTCAACTCCTTTTGGGAAAGTGGATGTGGAGCATCATCTTCAAGAACCACTTCTTCTTCTTTTTCATGTCCTTCAATACTGGAGGCATCTTCGTCACTAATGTCAAGAAGTTTTCCAAAGATAGGCACTGGAATTTCGTCACAATGAGTTACAGGACGACGTGCTGATTGAAGATCAGGATACTTGAGGCTGCCCCGGTTCTTTCTGTTGATCCCAGTCACATCAACAGCGCAGAAGTAGCAGTCAGTGACATGGTTTGTCGGCTCCCTCCAAACCATGGGAATTCCACCCTCCAAACCATGGGAATTCCACCCTCCAAACCATGGGAATTCCAAAGTTCAGACTCCTCTTGCCATTGGTCCACCCACATAGAGTCTCGGTGCATGCCTTGCACACCATGTGTGGCGCCCAAGCTTTATCCTGGTCACTAAGTTTAATACCAAAATAAGCATGGTAAGCACGCCTTATGAAACTTGTGACTGGCTTCCTATTAGGAGCAAT
>NC_061103.1:20327541-20353328 GCF_015104395.2 Macrobrachium nipponense
TATTAGGAGCAATGGTGTATTCTCCACATATGTCGCAGAACACGTCGGGCTTATTTCTGCACGATCTTCTGGCCGAAGCCATCTCATTCACCTGCAAAACAAAAATATGTACAAATTAAGTCATAAGTTGGCGCATGTAGGTATTGTCTATTCTTCAGAGTTCGTTATTTCAAGAAATACAACTTTTTTGTATCATTATCACAAAATTACAACCAGTCAAGAATTATGCTTTAATGCCGTTAGTATTTTTGTTTTAGATCAGTGTGATTAACATTACCTTTTGTAGAAGATATTCAGTGTTCCATAAGATTATTGTTGTTATTAAGGTTACTATTTCAAAGTAGTGCTTTTATGGTGCCATGACTTTCTTTTGCTCACAATATACTGTACCAGGTCTTACGAAGAGCTTAAAGAAAGATCCCTGTTTATTGTGCAGTACAGTGTTTATAGTTGCCAGTATGCCCTCATGACTTAATTGTTAAGTTTTAACAGATTTTCCCCAATCATAATCAATTTTGCATAACTGGAGGTGAAGGTGTAAGTTTTAAAAAAGGAAGTGAAAGGGTTATTTTGTAGCTTCAGAATCCTATAAACCACCCTCAGGTTTGAGAATATCAAAGTTATCTGTCCAACAGGTCTGCCCCAAAGACCTGTGCAGATGTTTCTAAGCTTAGCAAGCAGAAAAGCCATCTAACTCCATCCACAAACAGATGAAAGGAAAGTATATTCAATTTATTGCACTAGATATTTATTTGCAGAGGATCCTTCAAATAAGGAGGATATAATTTTACCAAATTTTGGAAGACAGTTGCTTAGAAGTCTGTAAACCAACTGTTGTGTAATATTACATAATGAAGTAAATTGCTTTTGAGATTAATTGTAATTAACCCACTTACGCCGGAGCGGTAAATAAAAAATTGACTCCCGTATGCCGGAGGGGTTTCGGAGTGAGCGCGGAAGCGGAAAAAATATTTTTTTCAAAAAATCACAGCGTGCTTAGTTTTCAAGATTAAGAGTTCATTTTTGGCTCCTTTTTTTGTCATTGCTTGAAGTTTAGTATGCAACCATCAGAAATGAAAAAAATTATCATTATCATATATAAATAATGCAATATATGATAGCGCAAAAACGAAATTTCATATATAATTGTATTCAAATCGCGCTGTGCGCAAAACGGTTAAAGGTAACAAGTTACTTTTTTTTCGTTGTAATTTACACTAAATTGCGATCATTTTTGGTATATAACACATTGTAAAACGATAAAAGCAACACAGAGAAAATATCACAAAATGATGCATGAATTCGTAGTGCGCTGACGTAAAAAAATATTTTTTTAAAAAATTCACCATAAATCGAAATATTGTTATAGAGACTTGCAATTTGTTTCAAAATGAAGGTAAATGATGGAATATTACGATACTGTAAGAGTTTTAGCTTACAAATGCAGTTTTCTACCATTTCGGACGAGTTAAAGTTGACCAAATGTCGAATTTTTGTTTTAAAATTTTTTTTATATGCAAATATAAAAAATGCTACAACCTTCAAATATTTTTTGTTATATTGTGCAATGTTTTTGCGCACAATTTGTCATATAATAAAAACTCTAAAAAAAGCGTTAATCATGAAAAGGCACCAAATTTTTGTAGGAAAGAATGTTGGACCTCCGCATTTCGGAGATTCGCTGCCGAGAATCGGCGCGCGGACGGAATAAAATAATTTTTTTCAAAAATTCACCATAAATGGAAATATTGTTCTAGAGACTTGCAATTTGTTTTAAAGTGAAGATAAATGATTGAATATTACTATACTGTGAGATTTTTATGCTACAAATGCGTTTTTCGACCATTTCGGTTGAGTGAAATTTGACCGATCGTAGTTTTTTTCCTATTTATCGTACTTTATATGCAAATATTTCAAAATGAGAAATGCTACAACCTTCCAATATTTTTTGTTATATTGTGCATGATTTTGCGCACATTTTCATATATAAAACTCTAAAAAAAGCGTAATATGAAAATGCACAAATATTAGGAGAATGTGACCTACGCATTTCGGAGATTTTCGGCCGAGAATCGGCGCGCGGAGGGAATAAAAATATTTTTTCAAATATTCACCATAAATCGAGATATTGTTCTAGAGACTTGCAATTTATTTTAAAGTGAAGATAAATGATTGAATATTACTAGACTGTAAGATTTTTATGTTACAAATGCGTTTTTCGACCATTTCGGTTGAGTCAAAGTTGACCGATCGTAGTTTTTTTCCAACTTATTGTAATTTATATGCAAATATTTCAAAAATGAGAAACGCTACAACCTTCATATATTTTTTGTTATATTGTGCATGATTTTGCGCACATTTTCATATATAAAACTCTAAACAAAGCGTAATATGAAAAGGCACAAATATTAGGAGAATGTGACCTACGCATTTCGGAGATTTTCGGCCGAGAATCGGCGCGCGGAGGGAATAAAAATATTTTTTTCAAATATTCACCATAAATCGAGATATTGTTCTAGAGACTTGCAATTTGTTTTAAAGTGAAGATAAATGATTGAATATTACTAGACTGTAAGATTTTTATGTTACAAATGCTTTTTTCGACCATTTCGGTTGAGTCAAAGTTGACCGATCGTAGTTTTTTCCTACTTATCGTAATTTATATGCAAATATTTCAAAAATGAGAAACGCTACAACCTTCCAATATTTTCTGTTATATTGTGCATGATTTTGCGCACATTTTCATATATAAAACACTAAAAAACGCGTAATATGAAAAGGCACAAATATTAGGAGAATGTGACCTACGCATTTCGGAGATTTTCGGCCGAGAATCGGCGCGCGGAGGGAAAAAAATATTTTTTTCAAAAATTCACCATAAATCGAAATATTGTTCTAGAGACTTGCAATTTGTTTTAAAGTGAAGATAAATTATTGAATATTACTAGACTGTAAGATTTTTATGTTACAAATACGTTTTTTGACCATTTCGGTTGAGTCAAAGTTGACCGATCGTAGTTTTTTTCCTACTTATCGTACTTTATATGCAAATATTTCAAAAATGAGAAATGCTACAACCTTCCAATATTTTTTGTTATATTGTGCATGATTTTGCGCACATTTCCATATATAAAACTCTAAAAAAAGCGTAATATGAAAAGGCACAAATATTAGGAGAATTTGACCTACGCATTTCGGAGATTTTCGGCCGAGAATCGGCGCGCGGAGGGAATAAAAAATATTTTTTTCAAAATTCACATAAATCGAGATATTGTTCTAGAGACTTGCAATTTGTTTTAAAGTGAACCGATAAATGCTTGAATATTACTAGACTGTAAGTAATTTACTTACCCAAAAAAAACAAAATCAATATTTTATGAAAAAAAAAAAAAAAAAAAAAAAAAAAAAAAATATATATATAATGTATATATAATATATATATATATATATATATAGATATATATATATATATATATTAAATATATAAAAAGTATAATATATTACTTTTTCGATTCTGTACCAATACATAAATGAAATGTCTTAGTATTAGATACGGATATATAAGAAATTGTAATAAATATAAAATAAACGCAGAATACTCACTCGTAATCCTGACTCTTCGTTCTATTCTTGTTTTCTCACTCCTCCATTGAAGAGTCTTGCATTTTTTTCCACTCGACATGACGAGATACAGGTGGAGGAGGGAGACGCGCGCCCTTACTGCTGATGGACCCGGCGGCCCCGTGCGCCCTCCGCTGTCAGTTTAGGGGGCGCGCTCCAATACGTGACCTTAGTGTGGTATTTTCGGTCACACTCCCCTATCCTGCAAAGAGCAACTTTGCAGAGACAACAGAAGAACCGGATGTCTCTCCTTCTGCCATTCATATGGCACACCCGGCACCGTTTCTGCCTTCGCCCTTGTAAGGCCTCCAGTATGTGATCCCTGGCTGCAGCCGACACACAGGGTCCACTACCCGACGAGAAGCGGTGATGGCGGGGCCAGGAGCAAGAGGGGCGTCGTCAGCAGGGGCGGCGGCAGCAGGGGCGTCGTCAGCAGGGGCGGCGGCAGCTGGGACGTCGTCAGCAGGGGCAGCGGCAGGTCGACCGAAGTTGGCCCTCCTATCTGCCCTTTCCGCTAGGGGCAGATCTGCAGCTCGGGGCAGGGGGTCAGTTTATGGAAGGCCACTCATCGGGATCGAAGTTGATGAGGGCATTCCCGGCTTCCTCTGAAACTGTAAGTGGGTCAACTCGGAAGATTGTCACCACGGTACCCACAGTACAGTATGTAGGCATTTTGGAGGGCCAACTGAAGGATGTATTTGAGGAGCTTCTGTGTCCACCTTCTGGTTCTCCTGGCGAAGGGATAATACTAGATGAGCTGATCAAAGAGATCAACTCCTCCCATGTGCCTGTTGTAGTGCCCAATGACGGTTAGGCCACGCTCGATACGAAACTCCTCAAACACAACTCGGCCCTGTCGATGTGTCTTCTTCCGCTGTACGATCTCTTCTTGGATGGGTTCATGACTCGTCGTAATCATGGGGACAAGTCGGACACCCTTCCAACAGATGACGAAGACAGCGCCCTTCCGCCGCCACTCTGTCTCTCCTCTTGCCAGGTGTTGCTGATGACTAGCAAACCTCTGAGGACATCGGGGCCCCACGCACCAACCGAAGGGTACCACTGACGTGCACACCAGCTTCATACAGTTCCTGGGCCAGGGATACCGAGTTAATAATTATCCATAAACAGGTGATATCCCTGGTTACGGAAACGTCCCACAAGACTGAATACAGTGTCACGCAGCGTGGAGAAGACCCCGGAATACACTGAAAAGTCCACGACGTATCCAGTGTTGGCCTCGGTAATAAAGATTTCACACCATATTTCTTCGGCTTCTTGGGTTATACACTTTTATACTAAGACGTCCTTTGTAAGGCATCATCCCCTCATCCAAAGACAGGTTCTTTCAGGAATCCGAGATTTCTACACCGATCACGGATATAATCCAACCTGGACCACTAAAATGAGGCGATCACTGTTATTCCGGGGTATGGCCCTTCGGTTTGAAGGCGTTGAAGTACCTGTCCAACGCCAGGAAATTATCACGGGACATAACGCCAGGCACATTAGGCATACATAAAAAATAATTCCTCCTCCAATATTGCCTGACGTCGGAAGCAGGTGTCATACCAAAATAAATGTGGAGCCCCAAGCCCCAAAAAATGCGCCATGTCAATGAGGTTGCAACCCCGCCAGTAATACGACAAGGTCGTCCTTAGTTCATACCGGCAGTACCGAGCGTAGTCCACCGTCTCGTGTACCAGATATTCCAGCAATTCCCGCGTAAGGAAAAGCTGGATGAACCCCCAAAACAGTCAGGGGTACTGTACGGTGAGCCCAGGGGTTGCCGTGAAGGGGTGCATTGTTAGGGAGGGGTGGGGGTCCTCCGTCACCCCTCGTCACTCTCCGACGACCAACCTTCACCTTGGCTGGTGCGACGAGCCGACCTTCTACGTGCCCGTGCACGCGCACGGGTGCAGACACGATATTGCACTCTACCCTCCCCACCCGTTGGCCCCCATCACCCTCACTTAGGCCTTCACTTTCTGTATCGTCCTCCGCGATAAAACTAGACCCCATATCCCCATCCTCCCCCTCCTCAGATTCCCCCTCGTAAGCACTGAACCCACTGAATTCGAGCTCACTTTCGGGATGTGAGCCTCGAACGGACATTGGGGGCATATATTCATCCTCACTTTCATCGGGACTGATGTTCTCATCACTCGATGACCAACCCGCCATCAAAATGAGGACTTGCGACATGTTCCCGATTAAGCTCCGAAAGATATTCATCTCACTTAATCGGGACGATGTTCTCATCACCCCCCCCCCCCCCCTGAGACCATCCGCCATCAAAATGAGGACTTGCGACATGTTCCCGATCAAGCTCCGAAAGATATTCATCTATGTCCCTTGGTTGGAGGCCTCCCAAATGCCTACGAATGCCCCTAAGGACGCCCACATGCTTCCTAGAAGTAACCAAAGGCATACGCTGTGTTCCTGAAACACTTTCAGCCACACGTGGCCGCACAGAACGGCCTTGAGGCGCGGGGTCATGCTGGGTGCTTGGCCCCTCGCCAGCATCCAGGTCCAAAACTCTCCTTACACGATCCCTTCCGACGGGTAAAACGCGCCTTTCGCGGTTCACACATCGTTGAGACATCTCTATGAATGTCCTGTAGCAACACAAATGCTCAAAGTCTCGCACAAGTCCAGAAAAACACGCTTCCGACGAAAGATCGCTCTCGGATGATGCGCCACTGATGCTGGCTGGAGCGAGAAGAAGGGATATCGCGCATGCGCACTTGGGTCACTCTTCAAAACAAAACAAGGCCTTGATCCGTGAACTCCCAACATCCCCCAAGGCGCGTGATTCAAAAGTTTTAGGCTGGTAGGCCTATAAGTATTTTTCCGCGAATTTTAAAAAAAACTTTTGTAAGTCAACGTAAAATACGTCCAGTCGGCACGCGAGAGACAAAAAATGTCGACGTAAAATACGTCCAGTCGGCGTAAGAGGGTTAAGTTTCAGGAGATTCCGACATTTGCGGAATTCAAAGTGTGTTTTGAATTATGGGAGCCTATAAATCAACAGGATAAATGGTACAATCTAAGTAAGTTTTTACACCAGAAATATGATGGGAATAGTATCGCAAACCTACACACTGATGTAGAAAATTCTATACGTAACTTAACTAATGACTTAAAAAGAGCCGGCGTAGTTATTGGCAATAGTGCTGCTTTTAGTCGTGATACAAAGGATTTAGTCAGTATGAAAGAGATTTTGAACTACATAGTCCATGGTATAGTATATGACGCTATCGGCAAGGAAGAAAAACGAGTCTTTAAGAAACAGGATCCTGATCCTAAGCAGGATAGTCTAGCAGCTTTAAGATTTATAAAAAGGGACTGAATCTGGCAAAAGAATTTACAGGTTTTGTAAATAATGGAAATCCTGGTAGAAATAGGAATAATTTCCAGGGAAGGACAGATAGTGTTCCAGACAGATCTAGAAATTTCAAGCATAGACAACAGGGAAAACAAGATCCTAGGAATAATCCAAGGAATAATAATGAGAAATATTTCCATGCAAACAAAAATAGTAAATATAGGCCTCAACAGCATAGAGGAAATCCAAACAATAATAATCCAAATTCGTCCAGCCCAAAACACAGCCAGAGTTCCGGAGATAATAATAATACACAAAATAATATGCAGGAACAAAATTGTGCCAATTGTAGTTATTCCAACCACACAACTCAGAATTGTAGGAGACCAAGGTATTGTTCTCATTGTAATAGGACAGGTCACCTAACAGAAAATTGTTGGTTCAGAAATAACAATACCACCCATAATCCTCAAAGTAGTACACCCCAAAATAATAATCAGACTCAGTAACAATTACAAAAAGGGGGTAATACAAAAGAAAGCTTCCTTACCAGTAGAAAATGAGAATGAAATAGTTACGGCAGGTCAGGAAGATAATTTCAAGTTGCCTTTTGAAGTAAATAAAGAGATAGTATTTTCAGTGAAGGATAAAGAAATGTGCCAAGAAAATTTACCTATCATCCAAACAAGAATTAATAATAAACCATGCTCAATCCTTTTAGATACAGGCAGTACAGTAAATATAATAGATAAACAAACATTAATAAACATTTAGGCTTTGCAGGTACAGAAATACAAGGTTCTGGTAGAATTATAAAGGGAATAGCAGGAAAACAAATAAAAGCATTGGGTAATGTCACACTGGACATAGAGATTTTAGACATAACTTTTAAGGAAGTATTTGTAGTATTAGAAGAAAGGTTTTACCCTACGCAAGCGCTGTTTTCATATAAGGCTATGCGGAGATGTAGAATAATGTTAGATTGTGGAGAAAATAAAATCAATTTGCCACGCAGAAATAGAGAAAATGTTTGTTTTCAGCTAGAAGAAGGAAAGTCTTGCATAAATCTGATCAATTTATCTGAGACGACATCTTCTAGAGAACCGAACATTCAAGAAACTAAGATGGATAATAATGCTAACACAGATTTAGTGGAATAAGTGGTAGAAATAATAGTTTACAAGAAATGTCCTTAGCCAGGAAGGATTCTATGACAGATTGTGCACAAATAAATAATATTAACAATGCAAGCCTTGATACTCAGACTTCTGAGCAGAGTTTTGACTCTGAACAAATTAACGCAGCTGAACAATTTAATGCCCCTGAACAAATCATTGCCGCGGAACATATTAATGCATGTGAACAAATTTATGAAGATGAATCACAGATCACTTATGCGGATTCAGCAATAGATGAAGATGAATCAGAAACTGATTGTACATATCTTATAATGGATGAAAATAAAGAAGAAAAATATATCAATGAAGTCCTGTTATTAGGAACAATAAATAAGGGCGAATTAAACTCAACAATACTACTGGATGAAAGTTCAGATGAAACAGATGTCTATTATTTCTCAGAGATACGCGATGACGAAGAAATATCTTTAATTAGTACTGCAGATGACCATACTGTCACATTTGTGCTTAATAGAGAAGTAGTTTTGTACCTGCAATGTCTAACCAAAGTTTGTCTTATAGCTAAAACAGACGAAGACTTGCATGAAAAAGACGTAATGCTAACTAATGAAAACTTACCTGACTTTGTTAGGATGGACAATTCCCTAGTTCACGTGAAAGGCAATAACTGTGAGACGTACGTCCAGAATTTTTCAGACAAATGACTAATACTAAGACCTGGTATAGAATTTTGTACAGGAATTGTAGTGATTATCCTTTACTAACACTAAGTGAAAAAGCATTCTTCTCTAGCACAGAACAAAGTTCAATTTTAAATAAAGAAGTAAATAATACAGACTTTCCTCATAATAGAGTTAAACTATTACAAATATTGGAGAGGTATAGAAATGTCATTGCTTTAGAAGGAGATAAGTTAGGCAGAACAGATACTTCGCAACATAAGATTTTAATACAAGATGGAACTAAACCATTCTATATCCCTAACTATAAGTTGCCAATAAGTCAACGACCGATCATAGATCAGTTAATTGAAGAAATGAAGCAAGATGGTGTTTCTAGTAGCTTCTAAATCACCATATAATTCACCTCTCTTGTTAGTTCCAAAGAAAGATGGCAGTTGGAGAATGGTAATACATTATCGGAAACTAAATTCACACACCATCACAGATAGGATGCCAATGCCTGTTATAAATGATATGTTAGCTCAATTAGGTGGAGCAAAAATATTTACGTCATTAGACTTGCTTAGTGGATATTGGCAAGTGCCCTTAGACGAAGAATCTAAGCCTTTAACAGCTTTTAGTACTCATAAGGAACATTTACAGTTTGAAGTCATGCCCTTTGGTCTTACATCAGTCCCACTAACATTTACTCGATTAATGCTCCAAATCTTAGGAGATATAGAGGATGTTTCGGTATACCTAGATGATGTAGTCATTTCTAGCAAGGACTTGGATAGTCACTTTAAGACATTAGAAATAGTGTTAGAAAGACTAAAGAGTGCAGGATTAAAGATAAAAATTAAGAAATGTCAATTCATGATGAAATCATTATAGTATTTAGGACATGTCATCAGTGAAAATGGACTGAGTATGCAGGAAGGTAAAATACAGGCAATTGTAGCGTATCCAGCTCCAAATAACTTGAAAGCCTTGAGAAGATTCTTAGGGATGATCGTTCGTTAAGGGATTTGCCACTATAGCCAAACCATTAACAGATTTAACTAAGAAGGACGTATTTTATGAATGGAAGACAGAACATGAAAGAGCTTTCCAAACACTCAAGGAAATGATGACAAGAAATCCAATTTTAGTGTATCCAGATTTCTCAAAAGAATTTTACTTAGCCTGCGATGCTTCGAGTACAGGTGTAGGTGCAGTTTTAATGCAACAAGGAAAAACCAGAATGAGAGCAGTATATTATGCAAGCAGAGTTTTGAACGCTGCAGAAAGAAATTATAGCACTACCGAGCGAGAGTGCTTAGCTCTATATTGGGGATTACGAAAGTTTAGGCATATATTGCTAGGACATAAAGTCAATATGCTTACAGATCACAAACCCATTTGTGACCTATTCAAGAAAAGAGCTTTCACAAATAATATGAAGTTTAACAGATGGTTCATAAGTGTATTAGAATTTGCCCCAGAGTTTAGATATATCCCAGGTAGATATAACACTATATAGCAGATGCCTTGTCGAGATCGCAAGAAGAAACTGAGAAACAAATCACAACTAATACTTTCTGCTTTAGTTGTCAGATTATAGATCTAGATCTAGAAAGAGTTCAGATCGAACAGCAAAAAGATGCGAACATTAGAAAAATAGTGAGTAAATTAATGCAAAATGAGGAGGATCAGTCTGAATTTCAGTTAATTAATGGAATTCTGTATAAAAACATCAGAAGAATCGAATGCTTGTTCACGTCTGTATGTACCTAATACACTAACGCAAGAAGTTTTTGAACTAACACACACTTACAAGTTGTCAGGACATCCTGGAATAAAGAAAACATGTAGAAAAGTCACATGAAACTATTTTTGGCCTAATTGCAATGAAGACGCTAAAAGATTTGTTGAAAATTGTCATATCTGTAACGTACACAAAGGTAACGTAAATGTAAAAGCCCCTCTTGAGAAATATCCATCAGAATTAGTTCCGTTCCAAGTAGTTTCAATGGAATTTGTAGGCCCATTTCCAAACACAACTAGAGGTAACCGTCAGATATTAGTTTTCATAGATTACTTGACTAGATATGTTGAGATCATTCCAGTCAGAAACAGAGAAGCAACTACTGTAGCAGAAGCTCTGAAATCTAGAATAATTACTAGACATTCATGTCCTCAAATATTATTATCTGATAATGCAGGAGAATTTACTAGTGACATTTTAAAGAAATTGCGTGTTTTATGAAATTAACAAGTGTCAGGTTACAGCTTATAAACCAAGCTCTAATGGAGCAGTTGAGAGAACAAATCGTAAAATAAAGGATGTACTGAAAACTTTGGTGACTCCACAGACTGAAGATTGGGACTTAATTCTTGAAGACGTACAGTTCCCCATTAATAACACTGTAAATGAAGCTATTGGGGAAACCCCACACTTTCTGTTATATGGTTATCAGAAAAGTATGCCAAATACCTTGTTAGACGATGCAACTCCACCCAGACATACTTATAATTACGAAGACTACGTTGCGTGGAAAATAAGACGGACTTTCGAGACTGTAAAAAGGTACCAGGGCTCGATTGAAGGAGTTACATCAAAAGTCTAGTAAGTATTACAACCAGAAATCAACAGTCCCAGATTTAAAAATATGGCAACAAGTATACGTGCTTAATCATAAAGTTGAAGGACCTAATGTTAAAGTAAGTCCTAAATTCCAAGGTACATTAGAGTAATAGAAAGGTTAAAATTAAATAAATTTAAGCTAATGCATGAATCAACTTTAAATGAAACTGTTGCACATTGGAACCATATTAAAATAGTACATTCTGACATTTGGTCAGAAGAACATTTAAAGAATTTTAAAGATTTAAAGGAGTCAAGTAGTAAGGAAAACAGTAACGTAAATGATTCCCATACTTCATCAGCATTAGTGACTCCGAGATACAATTCAAGGAAAAGATAGGACCAAGTGCAACAGGTCAATAACATTGTTGTATAAGGTTTACTGCTTAGAATATATTTTGCAGGAAATGGATTTCACTATGGCTCATTGTGAGCGATATCTGCATCTCCCTCTTGCAAATCAAGAAGGGAGCAATTCTAAAGGATCGTGGTCAAGTGAAGATGATACACGACATAGCGGTTGTAACTATAAACATCACCACTGTAGATCATCAACAACAACAACTTACAGAATTACGGAGTAAAATCGAAAATGTCATAACTACAAATCAGAATAATACAGTTTTGTTGAAACTTAGAGAGGATATCAGCCAGGTTTTACCTAGGCGATTTAAAAGCGTTCACTTTTGCTTAAACACTTTGTTTGGTGTAGCTACTGATAGTGATGTAGATAAAGATAGGGTTAGAATAGAAAAATTAGAAATGTGGGCCGCAGAACGAGGTACCAGCATGACTAAAGTCATTGATGCAACTAACAAGAACCAAGAATTGATTATTAAACTGAAGGACTTTAACAGTATCGCTCAGAACATTACAACAGAGATAAATGATTTGAACAAGTCGAAATTCGAGACTCAGTTAATGTGCGAAACTGAGACCTTCCTGTTAAATTATAAGGAACTTTTGAATGCGGTTATGTTAGCCGCTAAAAACATTTATCACCATACCTCATCAGTCCTAGTGAGTTACACCTTGTAATTGAAAAATGTATGTTAGATCATCACTTCAAACCGCTTGTGCGAGATGTTCTGACTTACTATAGTTTAATAACTGTGAAATGAGTTTCTGATCACATTGTGTTGGTGATACCATTCAACAATCATGAAGTTGATAACTTTATATCCATTTACCCTTTTCCAATGCTAGTAAATAACAAGTCATTATTTTGAATCAAGGAATAGTACATTTTGCACCAACTTCTGTTGGTGAAACTAAGTGACAAAGATTTTGATGATTGTATCATGCTTGAAGCCAATGAGTTTGTTTGTAATATACAGTTTTTTTATGATCCACTTAACAAATTGTATTGCATAGATGATTTGATTAATGACAGAAATGGTGAGAATAACTGAGAGTATATCCCTTACAGTCCTGATTTCAAAGTTCAAATTTTGTATGATGAAATGGTAGTATTTTCACAGAATCAAGTAACAGCTAAAGTCACTTGTAGGGATAATCAATCTCAGATAATGTTTAATAACATCAAATCTTTTGTGACATCTTGTGAAGTAGTTATTTTGAATTATTTGTACTACAAGACTACCATTTTTGCTTCTTACACCTTAAATTTATCTAGTCACATCAACCATTTTGAAAATGTCAAAGATTTCAAATTGTCCAAGCTTGAGTTAGAATCATTTGACAAACTTGAAGCAGCTAATCAATTTTTCCATTATGTCCATGATAAATATTGTTTTGTTAGTGCTCACCATATTTGTTTTATTATGTATTGTCAGAGTGTTAGTTGTTAACAAGCTCAACACCATTAAGTCTTTACTGAATAATTTGCCTTCAAGTAACTGATATTCTAACATTGTTGTATATATAACCATTTTTTATTACTTTCAACATTGTATTTTTTATATGTAATTATTTTAATAATTTTAGGCATTGAGGTCACTGCCAGTAGGTGGCCGAGTGTTGTTAGGAAACAACAAGAGTCTGTCTTTAAAACAGGTAGGGACAATTAGTTAGGAAAATCCACCGGTAGAAATATATATAGTGAGGGTAGAGTAATGAAAGAATCTACCAGAAGTTAAGGTAGAAAAGGAGGTAGATGTGTGCAGTATCAGACTGCAGGAATAGCAGTTTCGAAAACAAGACAAAACACAGGCAGCCGCTTGCCAAAACATAAAAATGTAAACCTCAGTGAAAGATCTGAACTTTGACACCTTCAGTGGGTGGTTACCGTGGAGAAACGGAACCAAGACTAATCTATGGGTGGCACCGGAAGTAAGGAAAGCCACTCAAGAAGTAGTAGGATGTGTCTTAGTAAGTAGTTAAGGAGGAGCTAACTGGATCAGCTAGGTTCAGACTTCATTTCAGCTCCCAGAGAAAGTTAGTTAGGAACAAGACCTTATACGAGGAGGCTGTATCCCTTCTCCCTCTGTTCCAGTGTAGTGTAGTGTTGTGTTGTGAAATCGTAACTTTACCTAATTATAAGTAAGATTAATTAAGTGGTGTTTAACTTGCCAAGTGTCCTTTGGAAGTACCCATGCCATGAAACAAGCCCTCCTGAGAGACATGGCTAAAACGAAATAAATAAAATTTCAATGTTCCTAAGAGAAGAGAGGCACTTTGCAAGTGATAAGTGAAGGTTAGCCCATATGACAGATATCCTTCCGAACATTACCTATAGCTACGAAAGAACCAGAAGAAGAAGAGAGAATAAAACCCGTAAGTACTCATCACGCCAACAGAAAAGGTAAAAATAGACAGTCATAATACCTGTAGGGGGTAGTGCCGTCAGTGTACCTCATGCAGTACACTGTAGACATTACTTAATGGTCTTTGCAATGTGCCTTGGCCGCTAGCTGCAACCCCTTTCGTTCTTTTTACTGTACTGCCTCCTTTCAAACTCTCTTTCTTCCATCTTACTTGCCACTCTCTCCTAACAATTGATTTATAGAGCAACTAAGAAGTTTTCCTCCTGTTACACCTTTCAGACTTTTACTGTCAATTTTCGTTTCAGCACTCACTAACCCCACAGGTCCCAGTGCTTAGCATTTGGTCTAAATTAATTTAATCAATCAATTTGCAGCATCCCTTCGGTCCATAGCTGCAACCCCTCTCGCTATTCACCTTCTTTCTATCCACCTCCTGGCAATTATTTCACGGTGCAACTGCGAGGTTTTCCTGTTAAACCATTCAAATCTACCTACTCTCAATTTCCTTCCCGGTACTGAATGACCTCATAGGTCTCAGTGCTAACCATTTGGCCTAAACTATATTCCATTACATTCTACAGAAAATATAAAGAAAACATCAAGAGAAGAAATCTGTATGATAACACTGAAAAATCAATGCTGAGTTGTAGGACTAGACTAGGCACACTAGACTTAAATAACGGGAATATGCTAAATGGGGAAGATAAAAAATGTTTGTACTGTAAGGGGAAAAAAACGTATAACTTACAACGTCTTTCTCTACTGTTCAGCATGTAATAAGTTTAGAAATAGTTTTATGCAGCAGCCATATCAAGAAAATATAAAAAGGAATTGGTAGTTAATATACTTTTATTTATAGATCTGCTGAAAGGGTGTGGGAATTTGAAAATAGGAAAGAATTTATAAGAGAATTATGGCATTACAGACAATAAAACAAACAAACAAACAAACACAAAGGAGGAATAAAACGAGCAAGAGAGCCGTTTCAAAGACTGAGTTCTGCCTACTACTACTACAACCTCAGCATAACCTTAAGTCAGTCTTACTATCTTACATTGTTTATCATATTCGTAAAGGTAATTTATGTAATACATAAGCAAGTAAAGGGTTACTTATGGACTCAGATATGCGTCAGAATGAAATCAGTGGCGGGATTTTTTTTTTTTTTACAAACCTAAACCTTCAGGTTCGAAGTACCCATAGGCTACCTAGGTAGAGCCAGAGGTCTAGCTATCAGGACAAAGATGAAAAAGGTTAAGCCTACTAGGCTAGGCTAGTAATTTATTCATTTGGATAATCTAATACCATAACTCGAAGGGATTACCTAATTTGTTGCAGTTCCTGAGTCTCCATATTAGCCTATGGCTAGTCTTTGCCTAAGGCTATAGCCTACCTACTAGGTAAATCATAGGTAGGTAGCCACTACCTACCTATGATACGCTACAGTCCATCGACAATGTACATTTAATATTACCTAAGTCTTTTGTTTATTTTTACCGTTGCTAGGCTATTTCTGTGTGATGTAGCCAGCTTTAAATCCAATCTGAGACCTAGGATAGGTAGCTACTACTAGGTACTACCCTAGCTACATCCTAATCTAACCTTCACTTAACCTAAGGTGATGGGCTCTAACCACCTTCCCAGTGAACAGCAAGGGACTCCTACGGGTTGTACTGTTTTTATCCGCTATTCGCTTATGAAAACTACAGTATTTTCAACGGTTTAGGTAGCTATATAAATGGCATAGGTAGGTAGGTATGGAGTTTCTATCATAACTTCCAGGAGTTGAATGTAACCTGCTTCCCAGGACATTTTTACCAATACATAAAAGTGGATTTTCATGAGACAGAGTGCGATTAATAGCAAGACCAAGCAGTGGGTAATTGTTTGTGACTGGAATAGAGGAAGGAACATTTTACCTCTCTGTTTTTATTCAAGGAGCCACATAGGGTAAAAAACCGCATGGTACAGGGGTGGACCATGTACGATCAATGTGTACAACCCCCAAAAAAGTACATTATAACGCGTCCTGACATCGGAGATGGGCATCAGACGCGACTTGTTGTTGGTGAGAAACGGAGCTAAAGACCTCTACTCCGGTGTCAGGACGCGTTATAATGTACTTTTCTTGGGGTTGTACACATTGATCGTACATGGTCCACCCCTGTACCATGTGGTTTCATACCCTAGTTCTTCAGTTTGTGTTAGAAATAAAGAACTCTTTATGTATCAGCTTTTAAAGATTGAGGGTGTGTTAGTATTCACTGATTAAGATGAAAGTTCTTGACTTGACCAGTTGGTATTGGGAATTCAAGGTCTGTACTGATGAGCCATTAAAGGTAGATCCCTTGATTATTAATTTAGACCCTTGAACTGGAATGTTATGAAGATTTTAATGTTCCTCATGAGAGAACCACATGACTGTTTGGATCTAGGTTTGATTAGTAACTTCACTTTAAAGACTACTACTGTTTTGCTGGCTTTTGAATGAGCCAGTGGCATCAGTGAGCTACATAGACAATTGGACAAGACTGCTTGCAAGTGAGGTTGAACTGAACTTTACGATGGTTTTTCTTCAAGAACCAGACAAGTAGATCAGAGACAGTCTGTGTACCTTTATATTGTTCAAGATATTAAGGAAAAGCAGTGGAGATAATTATTTAGGAAGAATTTTTTATATATATTAAAGAGTTACTGGTTATGATATGTGTACTCATGGTAATCATATCCCACAGGGCACCTAGAACAATCTTTCTTTTAAAATATTTTTGGAAAAGATTCTTAAATTGTTGTTTCAATACTAGAACATTAGTCATCATTATCACAAACATATTATAGTATCAGCTTTCCCTCCATGAAGTTAAAGTTGAAATGACCTCCTCTCTATTCTGTCCTGTGGTCTTTCTACCTGAACTATCAGATCAAGGTCTGCATCCTTTCCCTATTTCCACGATTTCCTGGACCTTCCCATAACTGAATCTGAGATTACTTGCATTCTTACACAAATTAATAAATAATAGTTTTTTTATGCTATTAACCCTCACAAAATTTTAAATAATGTGGGCCTTCTGTTTTATTAGAAGTCTCCTATTTCCAACTTTATTGTGTAGATTTAACATGCAAAGATTCAGAAATGACAGTTGATAAAGTAATAAAATGAGACTTTCCTCTGGTGTTGTTACAAGGGGTCTATGTTAATGAAACTTGACTATTGTTTGATTTAGTAAACAACTTATTTCTTATCAGTATTTGTGAAATTGTTAATGATTCTTGTATTCCTCAAAGCATCATGTTTCAACGACCTCATAAGGGTGAGACAGACGAAGATTTACAAAAGCAGGAAGAAGCATGGAATTCACAACAATTCAATCCTTCAGCAAAGGTCATTCATGTCAATAAACGCAAGACTGATGAAGAGAAATTACAAAAAGGCCCAGGTAATACTTTTAATTTCCTTCAGGAAATAAAGATTAAAGTGCATTTTGGTTCATCTTTTTAAGCTTAAATTTGCCAAGTGCTGCCTTTGTACCATTTGCTTACTAATTAGTGTTAAATGGCAGTCCTAATAATAGCGGTTTCTTTATATTACAGATGGAGGAGAAGGGCCAAGGTCAAAATTTGGCCGTGAACGGAACACTAAGAAGAAAAAAGGAAATATTGTTGATAATACAGTCTTGAAAGAAGCAGGTTTGTCACATATGGAATGTTATACTACTTGCCTTCTCTCTCTCTTGGCTTTTGTTTCTGATGTCTGAAGTGTAATTCTTTTATAAATAATTTTTCTGCTATTTTTGTAAACATTTCTCATACTGAAAAAAGCCTTATGTGTTAAGAAACTGAAAAAATCATGCAATTTAGTACTACAGTAATAGATGATCTTGGACACTGGATATTTATTAGTTTGTATTCAAGTTGGCTTTTGTTAGTACTGTACTGGACTATTTTTTGGTTATTATGAATAGTAATTTAATTCATGTGTGGATCACAGTGAAAAACACAGTTGGGTAATATGGTAATATTTTATCATATTACCGTATAGTACAATGGATTTGATTAAGTTATACCATCGTAATATATATTGTTGAAGCTTTTAGCACTGCAGCATGTTGAACAAATGAGTGAAATTGAAGCATTCAGAAAGCGTTTCATGATGACTCTGAGAACTTAACTTATGTCACCCCTTCCCCTCCTTACTGCCACATGTACACAAATGAAGATTTTTCATGAAAATTAAAAAACCTGAGGAAAAGATAAGATATATATAGCCTAAACCAATATTAATAAAAAATCACAAGGTAAAAGCAAATGTAACCTCTTTTAAAAATTTAATAATTAAATTTAATTTTTTATGCAAAATTTTATTTCTGAGTTTTGTGTGTTTGTCAGTTATCAGTTTATGCATACTGTATTCTTTGGTCACCAGTTTTAGTTAAGTAATAGAGTCTTTGAATACAAGAAAGGAATCCATGTAAAATTTAAAGAAAATACTACTGTAAAAAATAAAATAAATTTACTATGGTAATCTAAGGTCATCTCTAAAGTAAACTACAGTTAGTCTGAAGTAGCGATCGCAAGGCAAGATTCCTTTATGGTGCTGATCAGTTTGCTGTTGACGGAAAACATATGAACTAAAAAAATCATAGTATAGTAGTAGTGGATTGTTTAAAGATTGTACAAATAAGATTATTATTGCCAGAGATGTTTTTTTCCAGCATAAGATGATAGTAGCTCACTCATTTGAGTTGTTGATGATTGTCATGAGCCAAGCTAAAATGGATAATTGGTGTTATGTCTATTAAAACCTAGAAAAAACCTCTTAAGAATTTAGCACTTTTGCTAATTCATGTAATTTATTTTTAGTGAAAAAAGAAGAAACGGTGGCAGTCCTTGGTCGAATAGTGGAACGAGTAGTCTGCCCAGAGGACAGCCTAAGGGAGTGGCATCCTGAACCAAGTCCCCATGGCTTTCCAAAAGTGCCTAAACTACATTCCTTGGTAAGGTATATATGAGTATAATGACAGCTGCAATTATTTAAAGAAACCAATTTTATTAGTCACTCCCATGGCTTTATGTCTGCATTACTGTTCATAGTGCTAAAACACAATACATAACAGTACTTTTTTGCTAAAGAATTACAACTATTTTTAATAATATACTTTTACAGGTTGTAATTTTGTTTGGGTTGTTTACAGGGAAATTTTAAAACTTTAGATTAACAGATCCATTATAAAATAAAAACTACCTTTGTTGTGCATATCACAGATCTGTGGCTTAGCAGACATATCATCCTTCAGCTTTTCTGTAGTGTTCTGCTTTTTTTTTTATTTAATAATCCTTCATCTCTTAAAATGAATAACAAGTCCTTGAATTTTATACTCAGTGTACCTTGTTTTTTATATCTAGTGAGCTTTAATGTATTATTGTATGATACTGCTTGTTGTGTTTTCTTAATTCTGTTTCCTTTTGGTGGTGTTGTGCTAGTACAGTACACAAAAACAAACTTAACTGACATTTAGTGAAATCTTGGTCTGAAAGAACACACATGTTTTCCACTCATAAACCTACATTTATTCAAAAGTTTCCATTTCAGGGTGAAGCATCAACAATGACATCTCATACAACACCAGGAATTAAAAAACCTTCTTTATACAAGCAGCAGTTTATCAAGGCGGGAATCATTAGTGAAGAAAAGCCTTCATATTCTCAGGACCAAAGTTTCAAAAAATCTTCTGAGTCAAGAGTCTCAGACTCTGCTTTATATGACCCAAGGGTAACTGCCTTAGGTAGGTGATACTTTACAGTACTCTAAATTTTTGCATTTCAGATGGATTAAAGTCAATAGTTTATATCCTTTAACACTCTTGCTCTCCTCTGATGTATGTTATATATTTGTTCCGATACGTAATACAAACCCTCGGTCCTTTAACAATAGGAAGGTAACTAGCGGCAGCTGGGACGGTCGTAAGCTTCGAACAAGGGGAGAACGGTAGTTAACTGCTTGTCGATCGTGCGCGCTGCCCTTGCGCCCGAGAGGTGAAGAATCACTTTTGCTTTCGGCCGCGGGTGTGAAGGACGTGTTCGTCATCGCTCTCTGCCCGCTTCATCGTCGTATGCTTTGTTTATATTGTGTTTTCTACTAATGGTTTGTTTGACTTGAAAATGAAACTGTAAGTACACTGTTTTCATTTTCATTACTTAATTATGAACCAACATGGAGCTATCGCCGTAGATGCGGCGATTTCCTCTCTTTTCATGAATTGAACCCTTGAATTATGTCTCGGTGCCGACGCTCGCGCCGAGTCATGTATTTGGGCGAAAGTGTGTAATTGAAAAATGTAAGTACTTTTTTCATTATATTTTTGCCCTGTGCGTTCGTTACCGAGAGCGTGATTGCGCTCGGCACGAACCTTTTATTTTGTATGATAAAATGCAATGAAAGTGGATTCGCAATGCAGTATTCTTTTCATTTTCATTTATTTATTTGCATAATTTAATTTGGATCAATTTCGCTCTTACCCGGGAATTGATCCTTACGATTATTTTCTGTGAAAGTGAAATCGCAAGTGCAGTATTCTGTTTCATTTTCATATATATTTGTTCCGATACGTAATACAAACCATCGGTCCTTTAACAATAGGAAGTAGCTAGCGGCAGCTGGAACGGTCGTAAGCTTCGAACAAGGGGAGAACGGTAGTTAACTGCTTGTCCGACAGTCGCGCGCCGCGCGACTGGGAGGTAAACAAACCACTTTTGCTTTCGGCCGCGGGTGTGAAGGACGTGTTCGTCATCGCTCTCTGCCCGCTTCATCGTCGTATGCTTTGTTTATATTGTGTTTTCTACTAATGGTTTGTTTGACTTGAAAATGAAACTGTAAGTACACTGTTTTCATTTTCATTACTTAATTATGAACCAACATGGAGTTATCGCCGTAGATGCGGCGATTTCCTCTCTTTTCATGAATTGAACCCTTGAATTATGTCTCGGTGCCGAGGGCGGGCGCGCTCGCGCCGAGTCATGTATTTTGGGCGAAAGTGTGTAATTGAAAAATGTAAGTACTCTTTTCATTATATTTTTGCCCTGTGCGTTCGTTACCGAGAGTGTGATTGCGCTCGGCACGAGCCTTTTAATTTTGTATAATAGAATACAATGAAAGTGGATTCGCAATTGCAATATTCTTTTCATTTTCATTTATTTATTTGCATGAAATTTAATTTGGATCAATTTTCGTTCTTACCCGGGAATTGATCCTTACGATTTTTTTATGTGAAAATGAAATCGCAGTATTCTGTTTCATTTTGATATATATTTATGATAGCATCATATTATTGGATCAAGTTTCCGTTCTTACCCGGGATTGATCTTTTCCCCTTTAAGTTCTATGAAGTGAATCGCAAGGGCAGTATTCTGTTTCATTTTCATATTACTTTTCACTGCTGTGCGGGGGTAGGGGAAGCGAAGGTCTGCCAGGAAGTCGTCGGAAAGCTCTCCCGCGACTCCCTTGGTATCCGATTCTTCGTCTTCCTTCCTGCCCCCCGCTCAGCTTCTTCGTTGTATTTTGTATTTGGGGTCTTCCTTGCGTTCGGGGTGGGGCATGTCTTCCCCCCGTGCGTGAGGGAACCCCTCTTACTAATCTATCTATGTTACCGCAGGTGCTACATCCGTGGGAGACACCTTGGACAGGTATGAGCCACCGCGGAGGCAGGGCGTGCCTAGCATCCACGGGCTGCTGCAGCGTCTAGCGAGGTCTGGGGCGGTCTCACTACTACCACGGCCGCTTATGCTGCTCCCCCCCCTCCTGGTCTACACTCCCCATGCTGTGTCGATGACGCCGTCTGCCGCTACTAGGGCCGCAGCCGTACCGAGGTGGGGTTGCCGCCGCCGCCTGTTTTTCTTCGTGTTGCCTGCCCCAGACTTCCGCTGTTCCAGCAGCTCGCCCCTGGACCGGCCGCCAGGACCCAGGTTCCGCTGGCT
This sequence comes from Macrobrachium nipponense, assembly GCF_015104395.2. Lineage (NCBI taxonomy): Eukaryota > Metazoa > Arthropoda > Malacostraca > Decapoda > Palaemonidae > Macrobrachium > Macrobrachium nipponense. The sequence goes on from NC_061103.1 coordinate 20,349,615, forward strand.
GCCGATGATTCTACGAGGCGATGGCTGGGCCTGCCGTACCTGCCGCTGATGTGATTCCCGCTGTTGGCTTGGCTGTCCCTTCTGGGTCTACCGCTGCCTCTGTTCCTGCCGCTCCTGAGCTGGTTGCTGTTCCTGTCGCTCCTGGTTCCTGTGCCTGTCCATGCTGGTCCTGCCCCACGGTGTGTCTTCCCCAGTCCCAGGTCCTTCCGGACAGGTGCAGTCGGGCCGTGTTGCTTCGGCAATAGCCCCCGACTCCGGCCTGGATGGAGGACCTGACGACTGTCCTGCGTGAGCTGACGAGGAAGAGGAGAAGAGGAAGCTGTCATCTTCGTCTTCATCGTCTGCTGCTGCCTCTTCCCCTTCACTTCTAAGGCCCATAAGCCGAAGAAGAAGAAGGCTGCCTTCCCCCTAAGAAGTCTCCTTCGGGAACTTCTAAGGGCCCGTCCCACCTTCGGTGGGACGGGGGTCCTCTGCTGGTCCCCTCCTGCTCCTTCGGAGCGGGGCCCGTCTCCCCTTCCCGTAAAGGAAGAGATAGACGGGGGACAGAGGAGTATCGGTTAGCTCTGGTACTTCCTCGCCTGGTGCTTAGCGGCGATGCCGCTACGCCAGGTTCCGGCTCGGTCTCTCGTTCGCGAGAGATCCCGAGTGTACGTTCTCCCTCGGGAGACCGTGCAGCCAAGTTTCGGCGCCAAGACGCGGCACGGAGCAGAAGGCTGGTGAGAGACGCTCAGGTGACTCTTGCCAGGCCAGCGGCCGCTCTTGCAGCGACCAGCTGGTAACCCGGGTTTTCCCCCCTAAGAAGGCTCCTTCGGGACCTTCTAAGGGCCCGTCTCGCTCCGGCGATTCGGGGAGCTCTTCTGCTGGTCCTCCTGCTCCCTCGGGAACAGGGCCCGTCTTTTCTTCTACCAAGGAGAAGAAGACGGGGACCAGAGGAGTACCAGCTTCGGCTGGCACTTCCTCGCCTGGTTCTAGCGGTTCTGCCGCTAAACCAGGATCCGCCTCGGCTTCTCGTTAGCGAGAAGTACCGAGTGGACGGTCTCCCGCGGGAGACCGTCCAGCCAAAGTCTTGACACTCGAGCTCGCTCGCCGCCAAGACTTTTGCCAAGCGCGGAGCAGAAGACTAACGAGTGTCGTGCAGACGACTCTCGCTAGGCCAGTGGACGCTCTCGCAGCGACCAGCTGGCTGCTCGGGTTTGACGTGACGGTCGCTGACCAGCCCAACGGGTTGAGGCGAGGAAGGGGTCCCCGCGGTCGTCGGTACCAAGCCACGGCTGGTACCAGCGGCTCGACGCGCCGAGAGGACGCTCGCCGGTCTCAACGCGACAACGAGCCTAGCAGGTCACCTGACGCCGCTCCCATCGGGACTGGGCGGAGACTGGTAACCAGCAACAGCTCGCCTGACGCTAGAGATCAGCGTCGACGTTCTCAAGCCGAGCCTCTCGCCCCAGGCGAGCGGCAAGGCTAGGCTGCTGCTCGATCGCCACTGCGGGTGGACGATCAGCAGCAGCCCTCCAAGCACGCTGGTCCTGCCAGCGAGCTAGGGGGGAGCGTCAGGTCTGCCTCTCCTGTACCTTCAACCTCCTCGGGCTACACCGGGAGGAGCGAGGTACCTATGAGTGATCGCGAGAGGTGTGCCGCTCGCGATCCCGCTATGACGCCGTATGGACCAGGACATACGCGCAAGTAGCTGGAGGCGACCGTCAGGGGTCTGCCGCTGTTCCTCCTTCTGAAGGAGGAGTATCTCGGGATCTGTTCTTGTTGGAGGGACTGGACGGTCCCCTACTCCGCAAGACACGTTTACTCCCGAGATACAAGAGGAATTTGCAGAAGTCATTAAGCTGATTCGTCAGCATAATGACCTTGCGGAAGGATTGCCGCTCCCACCAGCAGAGCCCACGTCTCTGCTCGAGTCGTTTTGGGGCCCGAGAGGGTAACCCAACCGACGGTGGTTCTGCCGCGATCGGAACTTGCCGATTCTGTCTCGAACCAGAGTCTCTCGTCTCCGGACAAGAAGGCTCTCAGTTCTGGGCCGGTCGATCAAGCTACTTCCACCTCCTCTACTGCAACAGCGGCGTTTCTACGTGTCTTCGGACACTGTATTTGAATACTCCTTCGGTCCTCCTATAGGTTTCGACCTCGACGAGGACTGGAATGAGTCGGAGGACGGTATCGGCTCTCTCCTGTCAGTTGTCGATCAGCCCCACCCAGACGACGTTCACAGTGGCGGCAGACCCTTACCTACAGTGAGAGTTCGTAACCCTCCGCGGGAAAACGTTTTCTCCTGACGATACGTTTTCCCAGACTCTGAGAGGCCATCGCCGCAAGGCGATGGCTGTTCCTACTCTTCTCCAACTGCTAGTTCCCTCCACTGGGAAGGCGAGCGAGTATCCAACCTTCCTCCCCCATTCCCTCTCTCCTTACGGTTACGAGGGAAAGGGGAGGGATCCTACAGAGATTTCTCTGTAGAATCCCACGTTCGGGACTGCGCTACCGGGGGGAGGACCTTCGGGTCCTACCTGACGTAAGCCACGGTCGTTGAGGAGGAATCCTGCACCATTCGCGATTTCACGGGAATCGGGAGGACCACCAGCCGATATCGTTTGACGAATTCGGTGGGGGTTTCGCAGACTGCTTAGAATTCTACGGAATTTCTAAACGCATTCAGTGTTCGAGTTTTACTATCTCCAAACACTTACGCGAGACCACGGTCCAAAGTGAGCGAGACGAGAATCCCCGATATACACGATAATCGGGGAACCTCGCCTATGCTCGAATTCCTGGAATTTCTAGCATTGGGAAGAAGACTGCTGGCTGAAGAAACTATCTCACAGTAGGCGACCAACCTGGACTAGAGAAGATCGGACGGGAATATCCAGTTTGGCTTGAAACTATCGTCTTAGTATTCTGTTCACCATTGAAGCTTTCCTTCGAGGAAGACTTCTCCTTCACTCTCTTTGATAGAGATCGAAGGTGGTCGATCTCCAATCCTTATTTTGTTTTCTTGAAGGAAATAATTTAGGATGGAGATCGTTGTTCAGAATCCTACAAATATACTACGCATATTAACCTCGCGACATGATTTCTACTAAACAGTTGAATTGTCCGAGGGGTAGGCGCATATCCTAGTTAATCTACGGATTGCGACTTATAAGAGAAGTATTCTAATTGAACTGCAACTCGGGGTTGCCTGCAACCTCCCAGGAGTTTTCAGTTTCAATTTTATATACTTATGGTTTTGTCACGACAACACCATTTCAACTTTTATATTTACCGAAATTCGTTTCGCCTAAATATAATTGCTCGAGCATATCTTTTATGCTCGGTATTGTTCTAGCCGAACGCATTCCTTCGTGGAATAATGGATTACCTGGCAACTCAGGATGACGAGTCAGCGAGAGCTCAGGCTCAACTACTGCGTATTGAACTGCCTGATAGCAGCTCAGTATCAGCTTGGGCCTCCGATATGCACGGTCATGTATGTCTCTCTCTGCCCTGCTTTGATTGATTACCGAACCGTATCTCTGCCCAACAATCATGGACTTAGGTCTCTGATTAACGGGGATTCTCGCAATAATGAAGGACCATCTACTGCTGTGACGCTAGATTCCATCGCCTTCGACATTGCGAGAATTTTCAACAGAGATATCTCTTGGACTCTTTCATCTTTCTGTTTACCGCACGGTAACAGAAGTCTGTACAAGTCTCCCGCTGCAT
>NC_061103.1:20353828-20376385 GCF_015104395.2 Macrobrachium nipponense
ATATTCTCAGGACCAAAGTTTCAAAAAATCTTCTGAGTCAAGAGTCTCAGACTCTGCTTTATATGAGACCCAAGGGTAACTGCCTTAGGTAGGTGATACTTTACAGTACTCTAAATTTTTGCATTTCAGATGGATTAAAGTCAATAGTTTATATCCTTTAACACTCTTGCTCTCCTCTGATGTGTTATATATTTCATCTGTTATGGCATTACGTAAATTCTGCTAAATGATTATGGATTATGGTTCGAAGGTACAACATAGTGGATTATCATAGTTGTCAGAAGCAGATTGTGTTATGGGTATTACAATTATACGTATGTACAGTGGTACCTCGAGATATGAAATTAATCTGTTCTGAGGCGGCCTTCGTATCATGAGTTTTTCGTATCTTAACCGCATTTTACATGTAAAATGCCTAATCCGTTCCAAGCCCTGTAAAAACACCCTAGTAAATTATATTTCCAGGCCTACAACACATGTTCTAGGGTTACGACGCCGATCCGACGGAAGAAATATGACTCCAAAAAGGCAAAATACTGTACATACTTGAGTAATATTCAACTGCATGTAATGTTCAACCGCATTTTTACTGCATATATTAGGACTTTAGCATATGTCACTTAGCAATAAGCCTAGCCTATGTTAGCGGTTGCTACTGTAGCCTAGTCTAAGATTCTGACATCTAAACCTAAGAAGCTAAAAGCTTAGAATATGCCAATGAAATGTATAAATAATCAGTATGTACTCATTTCAACTAATTATTAATTAATCATTAACTATAATACACAAAAAAAAACTTCCAATCGTTTGTTTACATTTAGCTCTTACGAGTACCGAACGAACGCCAAGCAATCACTTTTCCTAGGACACAGTAAGCCATAAATTTTCATTAGTATCTCTCTTCAACTAATGAAACTACCAAACAGTATAATAACCATTCATTTCTACTCTTTATTCTATCTTTACCTAATGGAGATACCGAGTTACCGACAGCTATATTGAAACATACGTAACATAATATTAAAACAGAAGAAGAATTCTAAAGAATACATATTTGTTGGCTTCGATGATAGCAGTCTGATTTATTTTATATTTTATGATATCTAATTCACAATTTTTTTTATTAAATGTATTGCATGTACTCATTTCAAATAATTATTAAGTAAACATTAACTATAATAAACAAAAAAACAAAAATAAGTTTCCAAACTTCTATTTACACCCAGCACTTACGAGTACCGAATGATCGCCAAGCAATCACTTTTCCTAGTACACAGTAAGCCATAAATTTTCATTATCTCTCTTCAACTACTGAAACTACCAAACAGTATAACACTCAATTCTATTCTTTATTCTTTCATCTTTACCTAATGTTTTTATTGTAGTGTCTTACCGAACAATTATAGAGCCGTGATTTCCACGAGCGGCAGGATACTAAATTCAAAATTTAGCGCGTCGGCGTCGCCAACACTGGTGGTGATGACGTCATCTCCCTCCACTCGCGGGAGAACCAGGTACAACTGCCCAGGTGAATCCAATTCTTTTCCTGCCGGCGTCCGGTGAACATCGGTGGTCGGTGCGGTTGGATGACTTTGCTTCGCTTTTTTTCTTGTGGAATTGATCTTCGGAATTGGTGAAGTACTCTTTTTTTTTTTTGGCGTTGTTGTTATTTTGCTGCTTTTTATTTAGGCGTTGCCATGTCGGATTCTAGTCCGTCGGGAGTTAGGTTTTGCATCTCAGGATGTAAAACTAGATTATCCAAGTTAGAATATGATTCTCACACTATGTGTTAAGTGTAGGGGACAGGTTTGTTCAGCAGATCGAACATGTAACGAGTGTAGTGATTGGACTGATTCTCAATGGAAGTTTTTTTTAGTTCATACTCGGAGAAATTAGCTAAAGACAGAATTAGAAAAAGCAGCGCTTAGGGAAAGTAGACTTAGCTCCGCTTCGTCTTGCGATGCTTCTGTTCCTTCTGTTTCTCCTCAAATTGTTATGGTCTCCTTTAAACTACACCTCCTATTCCTCCTACTAATCCCGCGTCTCCGGCTTCCCGTGTAGTTTTCTTCTTTTCCGACACCATTGCCAGTCTGGAATCGAGGTTAGATCAGAAATTTTTCGGTACTAGCGAATACGGTTTTGCAACTTGGTAATTCAGTTAAGACGTTTTTGGAGAAAGCGGCTTCAGGTAAGAGTGTAGTTGAGGGTGCGTCTGTCTGTCCTGACACGTCTCCTAGACAAAGGTCACTGTCCCAGCTCCCCGCACGGGGAGAAGACATACCGGAAGTCCAAGGAGTCGATCGGGATTTGCCCACAGACAGGCGCCTCTCTTGTTGAGCCTGTTGCGCCTCAACAGGGCTCGGTTAAGCGTTGGAAAGGTGTTGCGGTCAGACGGCCTTTCGAATGATTCAAGCGATTCGTCTCCGGTCGCGCGGCGCTCTTGGCGAGATCGCCCGTTTCGCGTCCCGTAAAGAGGCGTTCAGGCGCCGATTCTTCGCCTCCTCCAGTCAAGCGGTATAAGGAGCCTGAGAGTAGGGTTGCGCCGCGGCCATTAGCGGCTCGTTCGTCGCCTCAATCTGTGCCTTTTTCGGCTCCATCTACTAGTAGAGATTGTGGTTTTAGCGCTGTAGCTAGCAGTTCTAAGGGTGTTTCTTTAGGCGCTTTTTCGTCTGTTTACGCCTGATGCGCCTGTTTCGCCTCGAATTTCGGCGGCTCCGAGCGAGGCGCAAGTAGTTTTTCCGCCTCCTGCTGAACTTTATTAGGCTCTTCCAAGCCACTACGTTAACTGTTTTTGATTCGTCTCTGGCGCCTTTGCGCAAGCAGTTAGAGATGTTAACCAACTGGATGAATGAGTCCAAGGGTGGTTCGAAACCTTCAGATCCGGTTGTAGTTCCGTCTACTTCTTCGGCGGTATCGGAGAATGAAGAAGAAGTAGAGGAGGAGGATTCACATCACCTCTCGTGTTATTCACGTCTCCTTAGATTTCTTCTGGTATCTTATCCAGATTATTTTGAGAAAGCGGCCCCGCGCTCCCCAACTTCGACTTTTTTGATGAGGAGGAAAACTTCAGACCCCCTCTCCTCCCAAAACTTGTTCTATCTAAAGCGGTTAGACATTCGTTGAAAGAGACGGAGAAATGGATGTCTATGAAAAGAGACTTAGGGAAGGCTCTTTTGCTTACCCTCCCTCTAAGTTGCTTCGTAAGAGGTATAGGTTTTATGTAAACTGGGGAAGCTCCTTCTCTGGGAGTTTCTGCCTCCTCCCAGGGAGACTTCTCCAGTTTAATCGACTCCTCTAGAAGATCTGCTTTCGCCGCAGCGAAAGTTTTCTTTACAGCGCCTGAGTTGGACCACGTTGTAAAGAATCAATTTAAACTTTTGGAAGTCTTTAGCTTCCTTGATTGGACTATTGGCGCTTTAGCGGCCAAGATCGAAGACTGTCCTTCTCTTTCTCAGGAGTTAGCGGAGGATTGGATTGGTGTTCTGTCCTGTGCGGACAAATCATTAGGGATGGATGTGATGAGTTAGCTTCGCTCATCGCCTTTGGTACCCTTAAGAAAAGGCAACTTTGGTGCTCCTTTGCTTCTAAAAGGGTTACGTCCCAACAGAAGTCTTCCTCTCTTGTTTGCTCCTTTTGTGAAAGATAACCTCTTTCCAGACGATGTAGTGTTGTCCAATTTCGTCTGCGCTAGATAAGAAATCTACTTCGGATTTACTGGCACAGTCTACTAAGAGGACCTAAAGCTCCTGTGGAGACTGTTCCTTCGGTTTCTCCTCTGACCCAAGCGCCTTTTCGAGGGAGAAAACCCAAGCGCTTCTTTCGGCCGAAGTCGAATTTGCGACCTCAGTCTAAGGCCCTCGGCCAAGGTTAACAAACCTTCCAAATGAAAGCTCGGTTCTTCATGCACCAGTGGGAGCCAGGCTGGCGCTGTTTTGGGAGGAATGGGAAAACAGAGGAGCAGAAGCCTGGTAGTGCAAGTACTCAAGTTCGGCTATCGTATTCCTCTCGTTTCACCTCCCTCGCTCTCACTGTGCCAATTCCATTCCAGGCATACTCTCCGGGCTCAGACAAATTTCTGGCGATAGCCGCAGAAGTGGAAGCGCTTGTTCTCAAAGAAGCGATAGAACAGATAGAAGGGGATTTTCCTCCAGGCTTTTACAATCGCCTTTTGTAGTTCCCAAGTCATCAGGGGGCTGGAGGCCGGTTTTGGATGTGAGCGCCCTGAACTTGCATGTCCAGAAAACAAAATTTCATATGGAGACCACTCGGTCGGTTCTGGAGTCCATCAGACAGGGGATTGGATGGTCTCTCTGGACATGCAAGACGCTTATTTTTCACATTCCGATACATCGCGAATCTCGGAAGTACCTGAGGTTCATGTTCGAAGGCAAGGTGTTTCAGTTTCGGGCGCTTTGCTTCGGACTAGCGACCGCTCCTCAAGTTTTCACCAGGGTTCTTATTCCCCGATAGGAAGCTGGCTGCCCACATATTAGGAGTAAGAATCTCCCTCTATCTGGACGATTGGCTTCTCCGGTCGGAATCAGAGAGTCGGTGCATGAAGGACCTTGGAACAACTCTGGATCTTGCCAGAAAGTTAGGAATTCTGGTCAACAAACAGAAGTCCCAGTTGGTTCCATCTCAGAGCATCCTTTATTTGGGGATGATTCTGAATGCTCAAGTTTTTCGGGCTTTTCTGTCCCCGAAGAGGGTTCAAGGCTGTCTGGAGACAGTTTCAGGAGTTCTTGGACAAAAAAGGTAAGTTCTGCCAATCAGTGGATGAGGGCTCCTGGGCAAATTGACGTCAGTGGAGAAATTTGTGACGTTGGGAAGACTGCACATGAGACCTCTGCAGTTTTTCCTGAGAGCCTCTTGGTGCAGGAAGACACAACCAGACTCGATTACCTTTCCTGTCACAGATCAAATAAAAGAGGACCTAAGGTGGTGGCTCTCTCGAGCAAGGTTGGAAGAAGGGTTAGATTTACGACCCATCCTCCCGAACCTACAGTTCTTTTCCGACGCATCGAACACAGGTTGGGAGCCCTACTGGGAAATCAACGGACTTCAGGAGCTTGGTCGGAGAAGGAGAAGAAGTTCCACATAAATGTAAAAGGAACTGTTAGCAATTTTCTTGGGGCTCAGACAGTTTCGGAGCTTAGTAGAAGGTCGAGTAGTGGCAGTGCATTCCGACAACTCCACGGCTCTCTCGTACGTGCGGGGAAACAGGGGGGGGAGGGGGGGACTCATCTTTCTCTCTGTACGAAGTAGCCAAGGATCTCCTCCTGTGGTCAAACGAAGCGAAGGTTCAGCTAGTCCCGAGATTTGTTCCGGGAAAGATGAACGTCCTGGCGGACGAGTTAAGTCGTCAACAGCAAGTGTTACCTCTGGAGTGGACTTTGGACAACAAGATTTGTCAGAAATTTTGGCGCCTTTGGGGACGACCGTCAATAGACCTGTTCGCGACATCAAGGAACAAACCGTCTTCCTCTCTCTTGTTCGCCAGTCCCAGATCCTCTAGCTTGGTCGGTGGACGCAATGCTGTTGGATTGGTCGGGTCTGGAAGCTTATGCATTCCCTCCGTTCGGTCTAATAAGAGAGGTGCCTGAACAAGTTCATGTCGCAACAGCAATGTAACGCTAAACGTTAATCGCTCCCTTTGGCCCCAGGAAAGAGTGGTTCCCGGACCTTCTCCAGTTGTTAGTAGACTTCCCCAGACTTCTTCCTCCAGAGAAGTGGCTTCTCAAACAACCTCACTTCAAGAGGTTCCACCAAAACCTTGTCCGCTCTAGCTCTGACAGGGTTCAGACTGTCCGGAATCTTGTCAGAGCGAAAGGATTTTCAAGAAGAGCTGCAGAAGCTATCGCTCGTTGTAGGAGAGAGTCTTCTAACAAACTCTATCAAGGGAAGTGGAGAATCTTCAGAGAGTGGTGTAGAAGTGCTAAAGTCTCTACTTCTGCGACCTCTTTAACAGAAATAGCAGATTTTCTTATATTTCTTAGGAACTCTAAGAAACTGGCTCCTTCGACGATCAGAGGATATAGAGCCATGCTCTCTTCGGTTTTTCGACATCGAGGTTTGGATATTTCCTCCAATTCAGATCTGTCGGACCTCATTAGGTCTTTCGAAACCACTAAGCTCCCGCAAGATACAGTGGCTTGGAACTTAGATGTGGTGCTTAAGTTCCTCATGGGGCCACCGTTTGAGCCCTTTGAAGTCGGCTTCACTCAGGAACTTGACTAAGAAGGCACTCTTTCTTATTGCACTAGCTTCTGCTAAGCGTGTCAGCGAATGCACGCTATAGACAAAAGAGTCGGTTTCTCTCAAGGCAATGCTGTATTTTCGGTATCTTTGACCTTTCTAGCCAAAAATGAGAACCTTCTAATCCTTGGCCGAGGAGTTTTGTGGTAAGGAAGGAACTTATCTGATTTGGTTGGACATGAGGAGGAGGAAAGGCTCTTATGTCCAGTCAGGGCTATTAAGCAGTATCTGTTTGCCACTAAGGGTATTAGAGGACAATCTTCTAAGCTCTGGACCTCGGTTCAAAATCCCTCTCGTCCTCTTTCTAAGAATGCTATATCGTTCTTTATTAGAGAGCTTATCAGGGAAGCTCACTCGCAGTCCGAGAACGACAATCTTCCGTTCTGAGAGTTAAAGCTCACGAGGTTAGAGCAGTGGCAACTTCTTTAGCATTCAGAAAGAATTTATCTTTAGCTTCGATTCTTCAGAGCACGTTCTGGAGATCGAATTCGGTTTTTGCGAGTCATTATCTCAAAGAGATAGAAACGGTTTTCGAGAATTGTAAAACGTTAGGTCCGGTGGCGGTTTCTGGCATGGTGTTGGGAGAAACGGCACAGGGGTCGTCACCTCTATGCTAACTTTTTCACCTTGAATAGGTTGTCGAGTTCAAGGGAAGCTGGGGGTACTGAGTACCTGGGATACTCACCAGTCTGTTAGGTCAGATTTTACAATGGTTGGGTATATATGTAAATCTGGTGTTGGTGACAAATGTTTTTGTATGATTGAATTTCTGGTCTTAGCCCAGGGCAAGGGCAATCTTTGTTGTTACTATCCTCCGTCAGTCAGCCTTGACTCGCTTGAACTACGGAAGGATTCCACTCCTGTAGAGGCTAACTTTGGTCAAATTCCAATTCCTCTACAATAGTAAGAAGAGCACCGACCAGAGGCAGTAACAGTCTGCTGTAGCTCTCTTACAAGGTAAGGTACAACAGACACCTTGAGTGTTACTGGTATTGCAATAAATGTAACCATTTAAAAATACTAGTGGTCCACTGAATCCCACCTTCCCATAAATGTGTAATCAGCTCTATAATTGTTCGGTAAGACACTAGAAACAAACTTACAATAAAAATGAAATTTTCATTATAAAATGAAGTTTTATTGTATACTTACCGAACAATTATGATTATACCCACCCTCCTCCCCTTAGGTGGACGGACGGGCAGAAAGAATTGGATTCACCTGGGCAGTTGTACCTGGTTCTCTCCCGCGAGTGGAGGGAGATGACGTCATCACCACCAGTGTTGGCGACGCCGACGCGCTAAATTTGAATTTAGTATCCTGCCGCTCGTGGAAATCACGGCTCTATAATTGTTCGGTAAGTATACAATAAAAACTTATTATTTTAATAAAAATTCAAATTTGTTTTCATACAATTAACTTACCTGTCAGATATATACATAGCTAAGACTCCGTCGTCCCCGACAGAAATTCAAATTTCGCGCCACTCGCTACAGGTAGGTCAGGTGATCTACCGGCCTGCCCTGGGCGGCAGGCAGGGACTAGGAACCATTCCCGTTTTCTATTATATTTTCTCTGTCACCGGTGGTATCAACATTGTTGTTATTACCTCCTGACTTAGATTCTTATTTCATCCTTTGATCATCGTTTCTCGGCTTTTTGGTGACGTATCTGGATCGTGTTTTTTGGCATTCGCTACTGTGGACTGATTTTGGACTTGCTTTTTGGATTTTTCTCAGTATGTCTGATTCAAATGTGAGTGTGAGAATGTGTGTGAATGTAGCCTGCAGGGTGAGGATACCGAAGGCTTCGGTTGATCCTCACACTGTATGTCGTAAATGTAGGGGGTTTCAGTGTTCTTCTACTAATACCTGTCATGAATGTGAGGGATTAAATGCAGAAGAATGGAAGACTTTAACTTCTTATTTGAAGAAGTTAGAGAGGGATAGGGTTAGACGTTTGAAAGGTGTGAGTACAAGGCCTATTGAGCCTTTTATTGATCCTATTTCTAATCCTGATGAGTTGGATTCTCCCTATATGTCAAATTCACAAGCTTTACTTTCTGAATCGGCCTCGGATATCGCTGATCTGAAGGCTACGATTCATCAGATGAAGTCCAAAATGGCGGACTTACAAGGTAAGGCTAGTGAAAGTGAACTGTACAGTGAAGTGAGTTCTCCCAGTGTTGTGGAGGGGCTGTTTGATCGTCCCTGCGACGCTCCCAGGCCTAGACCTCTTCCAAGCTCCCATGCCCAGAGGAGAAGGAAAGTCGAAAGCCTTAAGGAGGTCGTGGGGAATCCCCAACGGTCAGACGTCCCTTCAGCAGGCTCTGTTTCGATGCAGGCTGCTCAGGGACCGCTTTTTAGAAAAAGCGTCCTGCGAGAGTGTTTCTCATCCTCTCCCTCTCCCTCACCTAAACGAGGGTGGAAGGATTCGGATCTCTCTAGGCCTCTGAAACGGCATTTGAGAGAACCTGAATTGGATTCGAGCCCGGAGCACTTCTCAGATGAAGCTCCCTCGTCTATTAAAAAGGCGAAGGTGGCGTCAGCGTCACCCTACGTGGACGTAGCAGAACGCTTTCCTGCTACTTCTCCCCCGATTGAAGATGACGTGGGAGAAACTTCCAGGAAGATTCTCATGGGCGGTGCAGGAACAAGCTAGCCTCTTTTGGTGGGGAGTGTTAGCGAGGGATCCTCCTCGTAAGAAGGACGTTTCGCTTCCAATCAAGAAGACTCGTCCTCTCTCCCCTGCAAATCGAGAGGCGTCATGCAGACGTGAAGCTTCCAAACATACCGCAGAGGCTTCGGTTTCGAGATCGAGATCGAGGGAACCTTACGGCAGAAACGTAACGCCAGATAGACGTGAGGCGTCTTATAGGCGTGAAGCGTCATTCAAAGCGTCTTATAAGTGCGAGGCTCCAACCAAGGTATTGGCGCCAGTTAGGACGCCAGTTGAAAGCGAAGCGTCTTCCAGGCGCGAGGCGTCATCCAGACGTCAGCAGCCAGACAAGCGGGAGGCGTCAGCCAGGACGCTTGGCGGACGAGAAGTGTCATCCAAGCGGGAGGCGTCATCCTTTTATGGAGAGAAGCCTAGGCTGTTGGCGCCTTCCAAGAAGGAAGCTTCTATTAAAGCTTTGAAGAGGAAGGAATATCATTCCCTTAGTCCCTCTCCTATCAGGAGTTTGTCTCCCCCAGAGGAAAGACGTCCTGATTTGTTAGCGGAGACTCATCTAGACCCCGAGTTCGAAGTAAACTCGGAAGACGAGTATCAGGGAAGAGAAGGACTATCGAACTATAAAGTTTTGACAGCCTTGCTTCTAGAAGAGTATGGAGACGACTTGACCCCTGCCGCTCCTCCTTCTCCGCGCGCTCTTTTCTCGAGCGCAAAGACGAAGAAGTCTTCGTCTTTTCTTAGAGTGAAGCCCGCCATTTCGATGAAGAGGGCTCTTCAGTCCTTAAACTCATGGATGAAGTCGAAGAAGGAGTTGGTCAGAACGGTCTTCTGCATGCCCCCAGCGAGACTAGCTGGTAAACAAGGCATTTGGTATCAGACGGGAGAGAATATGGACATTTCTCTTCCGTCTTCGACAGAAGCGGACTTTCGACCTAGTCGACGCTTCACGAAGACAAAGTTTGAACTCTGCCCGTATAACTTGGGGCATTTCAGAAACTGGATCATCTCCTCAAGGGACTCTTCCATGTATTAGAAGTTTTCAACTTCTTAGATTGGTCCCTTGGGGTGATGTCCAAGAAAGCCCATGATTCTGAAGGACTCGAACCAGAAGTCCTTCTGTGTATTTTGTCTTGTATAGACAAAGCGGTACAGGATGGCTTGATTGAGATCTCCTCTTTATTTGGAGCAGGTCTTCTTAAGAAGAGGACAGTCTATAGTGCCTTTTTGACGAAAGCGGTCTCCCACTCTCAAAGGGCAGCGCTACTGTACTCACCATTGTCAGACTTTTTGTTCCCTTCTCAGTTAGTGAAGGACATTTCTCGTTCATTAACTGAGAAGGCGACTCAAGACCTTCTTACTCAGTCAGCAAGGAAAAAGAAACCTGCTACTGCGACGGAAAAGAAAGGACCGAGTACATCGGTTCAGCCCTTTCGAGGTGGCCCTACCTCCAGAGCTCACTCAAGAAGGAAGGCTCCTGAGAAGAGAGGTAGGTCTGCCTTTCGTCCCTTTAAAAAGGGAAAATGATGCTTCTCTCCTCCAAGCACCAGTAGGTGCCAGGCTCCTGGGATTTGTGGAGGCCTGGGCACGTATAAACACAGACGCTTCATCAATGTCTGTAATAAGGAAGGGATATCGTATCCCTTTCCTGGACAGTCCTCCCCTAACGTCAACACCGCGGGAACTGTCAGCCAAGTACAAGGATCCTGTGCTGAGGGATACTCTTCGATTGATGGTGGATCAGACGTGGGACAAGAGAGCGATAGAACTAGTACTGGATCAAAACTCCCCGGTGTTTTACAATCGCCTTTTTCTGGTTGCGAAAGCCTCGGGAGGCTGGAGACCAGTACTAGACGTCAGCTCTCTGAACAAATTTGTTCAGAAGGAGAAGTTCTCGATGGAGACTTCTGCCTCAGTCCTTGCGTCAATGCGACAAGGAGATTGGATGGTGTCAATGGATCTCCAGGACGCCTATTTCACGTCCCGATCCACCCTTCATCGAAGAAGTACCTCCGTTTCATGACGGGGGGAAGGATCTTTCAGTTCAGAGCCTTGTGTTTCGGCCTTTCCACAGCTCCTCAGGTCTTCACAAGTCTGATGAAGAATGTGGCGAGGTTTCTTCACCTCAAAGGTGTAAATGTCTCTCTGTATCTGGACGATTGGCTCATCAGAGCCAGATCAGAGAGACAGTGCTTGGAGGACCTTACGTTGACATTGAACCTGATCAGATCGTTGGGATTACTCGTAAACCTCGAGAAGTCACAACTGACCCCTAGACAGAACTTAGTCTATCTGGGGATTCAGATGGATTCTCGGGGTTTTCGAGTATTTCCTTCGCAAGAGAGAATCACAAAAGGTTTGCAGAAAGTCTCTCTCTTCTTAGGGAAGGAACAGACTTCGGCGAGGGAATGGCTGAGCCTTCTAGGAACCCTTTCCTCCCTCGAACAGTTCTTCCCTCTGGGAAGGCTGCATTTACGCCCTCTTCAATTCTTCCTCAAGAGGTCTTGGAGTTGGAAGACCGGACATCTTTCAGACGCCTTTCCCATTCCAGTGGAAATGAGACCACATTTGGAGTGGTGGTTGCCCCCTCTAAAGGAGAACAAAGGAATCTCCCTGAAAATCCTGAACCCAGACCTAGTGTTGTACTCCGACGCGTCGGAGAAAGGTTGGGGAGCAACATTAGGCTCGAAGGAAGTGTCAGGCACCTGGGAAGCAGCACAGGTGTCTTGGCACATAAACTGCAAAGAGCTCTTCGCCGTACACCTGGCTCTGAAGAGTCTAGAACCTCTTGTTTCGAACAAAATAGTTCAAGTAAATGTGGACAACACCACAGCACTTGCCTACATTCGGAAACAAGGAGGGACTCACTCCTTGTTCCTATACGAACTGGCAAAAGATCTTCTACTTTGGACGTCTCAGAGGAACATCTCCCTACTTACAAGGTTCGTTCAGGGAGAAAGGAATGCGAGGGCGGACAGGCTCAGCAGGAGGAACCAGGTCCTTCACACAGAGTGGACCCTACACAAAGATGTGTGCCAAGATCTCTGGTCTCTTTGGGGGACTCCTCACGTGGATCTCTTTGCCACGTTCATTTCCAAAAGGCTGGCAGTCTTTTGCTCTGTTGTGGAAGACCCCAGAGCTCTGATAGTAGACGCCTTCCTGCTAGACTGGTCTCACGTAGACGTCTACGCTTTTCCTCCGTTCAAAATCCTGGGACTAGTGCTGAGAAAATTTGGTGGCTTTCAAAGGGGGAGGAATGAGATGACATTGATAGCCCCCTTTTGGCCGTCACAAGACTGGTTCACGGAGGTAGTGAAGTGGATGGTAGATTTTCCCAGATCCCTCCCAAGAAGGATGGATCTTCTCAAACAGCCACACTTCCAGAGGTATCATCAAAACCTCCCCGCTCTTGCTCTGACTGCCTTTCGACTATCGAAAGACTCGTCAGAGCGAGAGGGTTTTCTCGCAAAGTTGCAAGCGCAATCGCGAGAGCCCGCAGAACCTCCACTAGACAAGTATATCAGTCAAAGTGGGAGGTTTTTAGAAGGTGGTGCAGAACTAAGAAGTTGTCCTCCTCCACTACCTCTGTAGCGGAAATTGCGGATTTCCTTCTATTCCTGAGAGAAGAATCGCATCTAGCAGTATCCACAATAAAGGGTTACAGAAGTATGCTTTCGGCAGTCTTCAGGAATATAGGATTAGATCTGGCAGATAACAAGGATCTCCACAATCTCATAAGATCATTTGAGACGACGAAGTCTAAGGAACCGGTCCCTCCTAACTGGAACCTGGACGTGGTACTCAAGTTCCTGTCATCCGAAAGGTTCGAACCTCCTCATCTGGCGTCGTTTCGGGACATTACTAGGAAATGCCTATTCCTATTATCTCTAGCTACGGCAAAGAGAGTTAGTGAATTACATGCTCTGGAGGATAAAGTAGGATTCAAGGGAGACTCAGCTATTTGCTCGTTTAAAACCCTGTTTTTAGCTAAAAACGAGAATCCCACGAATCCCTGGCCTAAGTCATTCGAAGTTAAAGGCTTATCGAGTCTCGTAGGCAGAGAAGAAGAGAGGTCTCTATGTCCTGTAAGAGCTCTAAAATTCTATCTCCAGAGAAAACACCAGATGGGAGGCTCTAGACAGGGTCTTTGGTGCGTGGTAAAAGACCCCACAGGACTGATGTCTAAGAATGCTCTTGCATTCTTTGTGAGGAACGTCATTACAGAAGCGCATAAGATCTGTCCTGACGAAGAGTTCCGACTGTTGAGAGTGAAAGCGCACCAAGTGAGAGCAGTAGCGACGTCTCTCTCGTTTCAAAAGAATATGTCACTTAAAAACATCTTAGATACGACATTTTGGAGATGCAACTCAGTATTTGCATCTCATTACTTGAAAGACGTTCGTGTGACCTATGAGAAATGTTTTTCTCTGGGTCCTTTCGTATTGGCGGATACGATCCTGGGTATGGGAGCCAACACCAATCCTTAAGTATATACTTACCTTCTTTTTAGATATGTTCTAGAGTCTCTTCTAACAAAAAGGACTTGGTGCTGCACGGGCGGCCGTCTCTGTTGTTCAGTAAGAAACTTGTGATATCTAATTAGATGAGTATAAAAAAATTTTTTTTTGAAAATTATGTATGTGTGCGTATTGTGCTTTTTGAGTTATGGTTGTTGTGAAGATTTCGGGGGATAACTCGGAACAATCTTTATTTCTAACATGTGGTTAGGATCAGGTGGTCGGGATTGGTTGTATGCTCCTTCATAAGGTGTATTATCATATAAGTGGATCAGCACCCATTGACAAAGTCCTTTCAGGCTCTGCCGAGTAAGCGGATAAGACCCCATCGGCAGACCCACAAGAACTCTTGGCCATAGATCATATATCTCGCTAAAGTTTCTTGAGGTGATGCAGACTACTGGGCAAACACCCACGAAGTCTACCACCTATCAGGTAGGAACCAAGGTTTTATTTATACCTACAACATATGTTGTTTACATGTCTATTCCATAAGTAGCTGTCTCTTACCCTCCACCAAAGGGTGCCAATCAGCTATGTATATATCTGACAGGTAAGTTGATTGTATGAAAATGATATTGTTATGTTACAATAAAGTTTCATACATACTTACCTGGCAGATATATACGATTAATGGCCCACCCAGCCTCCCCGCAGGAGACAGGTGGAAGAGAGAAAATATGATAGAAAACGGGAATGGTTCCTAGTCCTGCCGCCCAGGGCAGGCCGGTAGATCACCTGACCTACCTGTAGTGAGTGGCGCGAAATTTGAATTTCTGTCGGGGACGACGGAGTCTTAGCTATGTATATATCTGCCAGGTAAGTATGTATGAAACTTTATTGTAACATAACAATATCATTTTTTTTTTTATTAAATGTATTGCATGAATAAGTTTTTCAATTTACAGCATCCTTTTACCAATAGAATACATAAAGCACAAGGGGTAGATGCTGACCAATAGGGGAGCAGGATCTTATGGGGTGACTAGCATCAGGAACCAATGGGAGAGCGGGAGGATGGTGGCGAGTTTACTCAGTTGGCGGGGCGCTAGTTTTGAAATTGTTCCCGGTGGTCCGGGCAAATCTTGGGACTTTACAGCAACAACCTTTCGTAACTTGAGCAATTTTCGTATGTAGAGCCATAAAATTGTTCGTATTTGCTTTCGTATCTCAAGTTTTTTGAAAGTTGAGCCTTTCGTATGTCGAGGTACCACTGTATTTGCCTTTTTTATCATTTAATGAAGATTTTAAGCTTTTATTGTGTGTGGCTGTCATATAATGTAGGAATATGTTGGATTCCTGACCATGTCAGCATTAAAGGAAATTAAGAAGCTGATAAAGTAGCCAAAGCTATAAGTACTGTTAGTGACTATATAACATCTGTAAAATCTGTTATCAGTACTGTAAAATATAGGAAACAATAAACATGTTAGTAGAAAAATATCTGAAACAATGAACATGTAATAACACTTTGTGTGAGTCTAAAGTGTAATCGACAATGAATTTCCTTTTGTTCTGATACGAATACAAACCATCGGTCCTTTACAATAGGAATGTAACTTGCGGCAGCTGGAACCGGTCGTAAGCTTCGAACAAGGGAGTTTGCGCACGACTGGGAGGTGAAGATCCACTTTGCTTTCGGCCGCGCTGGGTGACAGACGTGTTCTCCACTTCTCTCTGCCCTCCTTTCGTTGTATGCTTTGTTTCCTCCAAACCTTGGTTTGCTTTTGTGTGAATTGTTCTCAATACTGTAAGTATGTGTGCTTGTATTATTACAATTTATTATGGATTCTCGCGAGCTGGAGAGTTCCCCACCCCCCCCACCCCCCCCTCAGGCACAGGACTTGCCCTGGTGTGGAGGGCCGTAGGTGTGGGGCCTTCCGCTCCTTTCCCGAGGTAGACCCTCATGAATTATGTGCTCGGTGTCAGGGACACGAATGCTCTCACGCCGAGCCCTGTGATATTCGTGTTTTATGGTCGGAGGAGCAGTGGGCGCGCTTTGAGGGGAGGAGGAAGCGATGTAAGCCTGCCAGGGAGCTATCGGAAAGTTCTTCAGCTACTCCCCTGGTCACGGACACGTCGTCTTCTTTCCTCCCTCCATCTCAGCTCCCGTGTATGGCTCCTTCCCCTTCGGGGGGGCGTTTCTCGCTCCTTATCTTCGCCTGATCCGTCGAGCGTGGAGGAGGGGCCTAGGTACCCCGACATCCAATTGTACTCGGGGTCTTCCGTTCACTCAGGGTGGGACTTGTCCCCCCCCCCCCCCCCCCCCAGGCAAGGGGGAACACTCCTACTAACCCAACTTTTGCTTCCTCAGGTGCTATTGCCGGGGGTGACGACCTCGGCCAGGTGTGCTGCTCGCTGGGTCTCCAGGGGACACAGAGTATTCGGGGGCTATTGGATCACCTGGCAAGTGGCTCTGCTCCGGTGACTCATGGACTGGTGACTACCACCACCACCACCACCACTGTTTGACCCCAGGGTATGCCGTCCCTCTTTACCTGGTGTATATGCAGCTGACCCCTTCAGCTGCAGTGCAGGCGCCGTTGTCCTGCTTTCCGAGGAGGGTCGTAACACCGCCGGCCGGGGTTCGCCGCTCTCGCCTCAGCCCCCGACTTTCGGTGCCCCAAGAGCTCGCCCCTGGACCTGCCACCAGTACCCAGGAAGTCGCTGGCCGCTGCCCCGCCTCCTGCTGTACCTGCCGTTCCTGCCGTGCCTGCCGTACCTGCTGTACCTGTCTTACCTGGTCCAGCCCCTGCCGACGTCGTTCCTGCCCGTGGTGTTGCTGCCCCAGTCGCAGGTCCTTCCGGGCCGTGTTGCTTCGGCAATTGCCCCGGCTCCGTCCTGGATGGAGGACCTGACAACTGTCCTAAGGAAGCTGACGAAGAGGAAGAGGAAGAGGAAGAAGGTGTTGTCGTCGTCTTCATCATCGTCTCTTGCCGCCTCTTCCCCTTTGACTTCCAAGGCTTCACAGCCGAGGAAGAAGAAGGCTGTCTCCTCCACCCCCCCAAGAAGTCTCCTTCGGGAACTTCTAAGGGCCCGTCTCACTCCGGTGGGACGGGGGGGTCTTCCGCTGGTCCTCCCGCTCCTTTGGGAATGGGGCCCGTCTCCTTCCGCAAGGAAGAAGACGGGGACCAGAGGGGTACCGGCTAACACCGGTACCTCCTCACCTGGTGCTAGGGGCTCTGCTGCTACACCAGGTTTCATCTCGGCCTCTCGTTCGCGAGAGGTACCGAGTGTACGGTCGCTCGTGGGTGACCGTGCAGCCAAATTCCAGGCTTCTGAGTTTGCTCGGCGCCACGACCGAGGCACGGAGCGGAAGACAGGTGAGAGTCGCTCAGGTGACTCCCGCCAGGCCAGCAATCACTCTCGTAGCGATATGCGGGTCCTCAGGGTTGACGCGACGGTCCCAGACCAGCTGTGGGTTGAGACAAGGAAGAGGTCCCCTCGGTCGCCAGAACCAGCTACGGCCGGTTCCATCAGCTCGACGCGCCTTGAGGACAGGCCCCGCTCACACCGCTACAGCTGACTATGCAGGTCCCCTGACCACCGCTCCCATCGGGACCGGACAGGTGGGGGACCAGCAGCAGCTCCTCTGACGCTCGGGACCGGAGCCGTTGTTCTCGGTCCAGCCGCTCTCCCCCGGAGAGCCGCACGACCAGGCCTTCAGCTCGATCGCCACCGTGGGTTGGCGATCGCCTGCAGCCCCCCAAGCACACCGGTTCTGCCGGCGGGCGAGGGGGGAGCGTCAGGTCTTCCTCTCCGATCCCTTCAAGTGGCAGGAGGAGACCGGGAGGGGTCTGTTGCAGTTCCTCCTTCGGAAGGAGGAGGGTCTCGGGAGGCGCTCTTGTTGGAGGGACTTGACGGTCCTACTCCACAAGACGCAGTCACTCCCAAGATCCAGAGGGCGTTTGCAGAGGTTATTGCGCTAATTCGTCAGCACAACGACCTCGGGGAGGGATCGCCGGTAGGTCTTCCAAAGCTACTTCCCCCGCCTCTACTGCGACAGAGGAGATTCTACGTGCCATCGGAGGACCCCCTGCCGCCCAAACAGGTTAACCCGGAGTTAGCTAGGCTAAGTCCAGGGGTGTCTCTGCAGCAGCTTCTGTCAGAGAACTTATGGTTCTCGCAGCAAGAGGCACTCGCCTTGGAATCAACCACCATGGCGGCATTCCAAGCAGTCTCCTGGTTAGACCTGTGGTCCCTCACGGTGTCTAAGGTCGTGGCCACCTCGGGAAATATCACTCCTGAAGGTGACCAGGCTTTTGGGAGACTGCCAGTCTGGAGGTAGAGCCATCTCCTACCTAGCCCACCAGACAGCAAACCTGTGGGCCAACCTGGTTCTTCGGTGGGGGGACGCAGTCCTCACCCGAGTGACCAGGGCGGCTGTTGCGTGAGGCGTCTCTGGGTCTTCGCAGACTGGTGCGGAGTTCCTCCTCTCTCTTTCCTGGAGAGATGGTGTATGCTGCAGTGGAGCGACGGTGCACTGATGACAGTGACTGTCTAGTACACCAGGCAGTCTCGAAGGCGTCTGGGCAGCCTCGAGCTACTGCGGCCAAGCCCAAAAGCTTG
Source organism: Macrobrachium nipponense (assembly GCF_015104395.2). Classification (NCBI taxonomy): domain Eukaryota; kingdom Metazoa; phylum Arthropoda; class Malacostraca; order Decapoda; family Palaemonidae; genus Macrobrachium; species Macrobrachium nipponense. The sequence continues at coordinate 20,371,840 of NC_061103.1, forward strand.
GTTAGCGCTTCCTCTGCGGCCAAGACGATCGCATCGTCGAAGCCGAGAGGAAAGACTCTGCCTTCGACTTCTAGGAGCGACCGTAACCAGCCCTCCTCCCAGCCCTCCTTCTCACGAGGGGGAGCTGGGAAGAAGGAGCCGAAGAGAGGCGGGAAACGCTAGGGACGGCGTTCCCCCTCACCTGCTGCCGGAAGTGGGGGGGTTGCCTGGCGAGCCATTGGGCAACTTGGCAGTGCTATGGAGCGGAGACCTGGATAGTAGACGTCCTTCAGGAGGGGTATCTACTACCCTCACCTCCAACCCAGTCCACCTTCAGACCTACATACCCGGAACATCCAAGGACGTAGCACTTCGGCAGGAAGTCCAAGCCATGCTGAGCAAGGAGCTGTGGAGATCGTCAGGGATCGGTCACCGGGCTTCTACAGCCATCTTTTCCTGGTAGAGAAGTCTTCAGGGGCTGGCGCCCGGTGATAGATCTCTCCCCTGAACCGATTCGTTTGCCAGTTTCGGTTCTCGATGGAGACGGCACGCTCCGTGCTCGACTCCATCAGGGAGAAAGACTTCATGCTTTCGGTGGATTTGAAGGACGCGTATTTCCAAATACCCGTTCATCAATCCTCCAGGAAGGACCTCCGCTTCATCCTCGATGGGACGGTGTACCAATTCAGGGCACTTTGCTTCAGTCTCTCAACCGCCCCACAGGTGTTCACGCGAGTGTTCACTCTGGTGTCTGCTTGGGCCTACTTGTCAGGGATACGTCTTTTGAGGTATCCCGACGACTGGTTAGTCCTGGAGCTCCCGCTCGCAGTTGCTACGGGACAGAGATCGACTCCTTGAGTTCTGCCGCAATCTGGGGATCGTGGGACAACCTCTTCGTTCATGCCTTTCCCCCGTTCAGACAGTCCTCTGCAGCTGTGTACCAGGGAAAGTGGGCCGTCTGCTCCTCTATGTCCCCACAGTCAAAGGATACAGGGCCGCCCTGGCTCTAGTCCTTAAACTGAGGGGAGTGAATATATCGAACTCATTCGAGATCTCCCTGCTAATGAGGAGCTTCGTGAGGTCTTCCCCACCCAGGGAACTCAGGCCTCCGGGGTGAGACGTGACTCTCGTCCTTAGGAGTTTGACTCAAAGTCCCTTCGAGCCACTCCGAGAGTCGTCAGACTTCTTGCTGGCCCTGGCATCGGCGAAGAGAGTAGGGGAACTTCATGGCTTCCTTCGACATCAAGCATTCCAGGGGATGGGGATCTGTGACGCTCGATTTCGTCCCGAACTTCGTAGCAAAGACTCAGAATCCTTCGGTCCTTGGTGACGGTTCGAGTCTTTCACGGTCCCCTCCCTATTGGACTTCACCGACAACGATGCGGATGAAATGCTGCTTTGTCCTGTGAGGGCGCTACAGCGCTATCTGAAGAGAACTCGGCACCTCGGGCCTGAGTGTTGACGCCTCTTCGTTAGCACTGGGGTGACCAAGAAAGAAGTATTCAAGAACACACTTTCTTTCTGGCTGCGTGAGGTGATCAGTAGGGCCTACGAAGCTGATGGTAGCGACGACATCCGTACCTTTCGTCCGAGAGCCCACGAAGTCAGAGGTATTGCTCCTTCCCTTGCATTCCGCAAGAACTTCTCCGTGGCGCAGGTCCTGAAGGCAGGGGTCTGGACCAACCAGACCACCTTCACCTCCTCCTACCTTCTTGATATAGCCCACAGGTCCTTGGATACTTTTTCCTTGGGACCCGTGGTGGCTGCTCAACAAGTTGTGTAGCTCACCCAGCACCCGAGTGGACAGAACAGCATCGCATCCTTGTGTGACTGCATAAATGGATGAGTGAATGAGAGTGCGACTGGCCTCTCTTCCCCATCTTTTTCTCTCCCTCTACCTGTGAGCAGAGGGACGCGGTCATCACTACGCTGGAACAGGAGACCGATGCAGGTGAGCTACTCAACCGAGCCCCTCCTATCCCTTTCATTAGGGATAGGAGCAATTATCCACCACTTTCCCCAACAAGGGGGGGAAGTGGGAGCCAACAATAGACAAACCCATGACTTCATATTGCCTCTTGCAATAGGAACAAGTTCTTGCTTGCTAGTTTTAAGAGGTAAACTTGCCTCCCTCTTATTACTTGGGTCCAGAGGTCTGACCATTGATCCTGCGGTACATACCCCGATTATTGGGCAGAGGCTAGGATCCCTCCCTCTGCTCTTACGACCAGGGAACCAAGGTTGGACGAAAACCAGTCTGTTCATAAGACTCAGATTCCACCCACCAAGAAGTGAGTCTTCCTATTGTAAAGGACCGATGGTTTGTATTCGTATCGAAACAAATAACAATTTGTCAAAAATTGTATTTTTCCTAACTATACAAACCTGAGGTCCTTTACACATAGTCCCACCTCATGCCACCCCTCACTCTGTTTTTTCCTGGGCCTAAAGCAAAGTGGATCTTCACCTCCCAGTCGTGCGGTGCGTGGACTGTCGGACAAGCAGTTAACTACCGAGCTTATGACCGGCTCCAGCTGCCGCAAGTTACATTCCTATTGTAAAGCACCTCAGGTTTGTATAATTAGGAAAAATACAATTTTTGGATCTTACTATCTTGCTGTCCAACTGCTCCACCTCCCGCTTTTCACTGTCCTGAGCAATGAAAAGCCGGAAGTGCAATTAACACATTATGATAAGCTCTATATTACGGATATTCTTTGGCTGAACATCAGTGGAGAAATTGGGAAAGGATATTTATTTCAATAACTCGAATGCTTTTCATGAACTTTAAGATTGATTAATTCGAGTTTCAACCACTGTTTCTGACTACTTAATAACGAAATTTTTTATTTCACATCAAATATTTTAAATGTTCATAATTATTAAGTATTTTATCCACAGGAAAGGAAAGTGTTGTTATTAAAAATCAAATTATTCAAGAAGCAGATGCAAAGAAAATACACTCAGAAAATATTGCTAAAATCTCAAGCATGAGCCATGAGGAAAGGCTGAGACATCAGAAAGAAATTCTTTCAAGTCTCGCACCTGAACAAATAGAATTTTTAAAATCTTTACGAAAGGCCAAAGAAAAGATCCAAAAGAAAGGAACAAAAGAAGAACCACAAGAGAATCAAACACCACTCTCTAGTTCAAGAGTAAAACAAGAAAACCAGGGTATGGAGTGTGACTCATCAGAAACTACTGGTAAAGGCCTTATGAACACACAAAGCCTTGATGATGTTCCTCAAGGTCCAGGAAAGGATAAGAAAACTGTGAAGTTTTCTGAAGATGTTGAGATGAAAGAAATACCTGGTGGTGAATTTGCAGAACTAGAGAAAATGGGGATACCAATATCCCTGTCTGAGGCAAAGAAATGGTTTCACATGACCCAGGTTAGTCACAGGGTTCACAATTATATGTTTTATATATATGAAACTTACCAAGTAATTACATTGCTTACAGTTTCACTCACTGGAAGCTTAAAATTTTACAATCGCAGTAGCACTAGTTACGTTGTTGGTGTAGGTATTGCCCTGCCCACTTACAGGGTAAGAGAGACACCTTCAGCAAGTAGTCAGTTGTTTCCTGCTGGCTCTTGACTATAGACCTAGTTGGGAGTGCTCTGCTTAGAATTTATTTTTGTTGTATTTTACCTTCTGATGTTTGGTGAACTATTGGTAGCCATGGGCTTTGATTTTTTTTTTTTTTTTTTTCCTGTTGGAGACTTCATCTCAAACGACCAAGACCTCTCTGATCTCATAAAGTCTTCTGACACGATAAAGCATAAAGGTGTAGGAGCAGTCTCACAGAATGTGTATGTGGTCCCTAAATGGCTGGCAGGTCCCAAGTACGAATCTCTTTGGTCCACATCACTGAAAGACCTCCCTAGGAAAACGCTCTTCCTGGTAGCTTTAGCCACAGCCAAGAGAGTAAGTGAATTGCATGCCATCGACAAAAGAATCGGTTTTGCAAAGGAGACACCATGTGCTTCCTAACATTAGGATTCTTGGCCAAGAATGAGGATCCTAACAAACTCTGGCCTCGTTCATTTATAATAAGAAATCTCATGGAAATATTAGGCCCAGAGGAAGAGGAGAGGACTCTGTGCCCAGTAAGGGCTCTACGATATTATCTGAATAGAATGTTGAGATTCGAGGTCCCTCAAATCACTTGTGGTGCTCAATCAAGAACCCATCTTGTACTATGTCTAGGAATGGACTTGCGTTTTTTCTAGAGGACCTGATTAGAGAACCCCATGCTCAAGTTGGCAAGGAGGACTTTAAGTTCATAAGAAACAAAGCTCATGAAATCAGGTCAGTAGCCACAATGTTATCCTTTAGATACAATGTGTCTATTTCCTCTATTTTACAGGTTACACACTAGAAGTGTAGATTGGTCTTCACGACCCATTACTTACCAAAGATGTGGAAGGGATCTTTGAAAATTGTAGTTGTTTAGGGCCATTATCAGTGACTGTCAAGGTGTTAGGGAAGGAAGCATAGGAAACATTTCTTCCTACCTGTCTTTTGTTATGGCCTCTGAAAGAGGTCCGCTTCAGGTTCGATAT